>NC_064598.1:19160000-19490833 GCF_943734845.2 Anopheles funestus
GGTGTGCAACTGGAACACTGGAGAGCTTTTTCAAAGTGTACCAAACTTATTGTACCATGTACTTATTTAAGTGTATTTTTTGCAATAGTAAAAAAAAGATATTGAAACAAATAAGCTCAATAACTTTGCACACTCTTTGATCTCTTCAGCCGTCAAGCTAGTAAATGCTTGCCATCCATCATCAGATTATGCGGTAGCAATGGGGGAAAAATAAATAATTGAAGAATAAAGAAAATTCCCTATAAAGCGTCATCACAAGCACACACATTCCCACACATTCAACGCTTCTGTTTGTGTTTTGGTGTGTCTCAAGAGAAGCGTGGAATTGATTTTTAATAATCCCACCCAGATTACCGTAATCCCAAATGACATCTCATCATTAGCCTGTGAGAGCTTTCGTGAACGAAATCAATCAGTATGGCCTGACATTGATGGCACACATCCACACAAAACCAATTCTCCCTTTTTCATCCAAAAAACGACAAAAATCTCTCTCACCCATACACGCACGCAGAATTTTGAAAAATGTTAAAACAAGGAAATAAATGAAAATGGCTGTATGACGCGTATTTCCATTCGCATGAAAGTTCGGTTTGAAATCGGATAAGCTTGTGGCTGTGTCAGTCAATGGATTTGCCAGCTGAAGGGTATTTCTCAACAATTTTAATTATTTTTATTGAAATTCGATAAACGGGAAATCGAATAGTGTGCAGGTATGCTAAATAATCTTTTCCGGGCTCTTTAAAGCGGTATTCTTTTTTTAATTAACTAGTGCAGTTCATACAGAATTAATTTAACAGTTTAAGGAATAAAGTGGGGCTAAGTGGTAAAAATATATCTTAATACGGCCTGGCCGTTCTAATCAAGCAAAAAAATAAAACATTTTTCAAAAGTACTGGGCGTCTCCATCGGTAATTATTTAGTATTTTAGTTTAAGTAATTATTTGCTATATTTAATTAGCCTTTTTTTAATAAAAAATCTATTAAGCCAGAAATGGCCGGCGTGTTTCTGGCTTATTAGACAGAGATCGTTAAAAGCCAATAAGAGAAAGAGAGAGAGGGAGAGAGAGAAAGGAAAAAAGTGTATTACAAAGGATAAAATAAACAAAACTGTAAACGATACCTTAACAAATAAATCATTCGTTATCGATAAAAAAATGTTACGAATGAACCTGACGATACATATTAACAATTCTTTCTTAACAAATAACCCTATAGAAACAGTGTTTGATTGACAGATTTGTTGCCACACAACTTCAGTGCTTGCGGTGCGCGAAAACAAAAGCACTCGGAAGATAAACAAGAGTCCATGTATTGTGTCCATCTCACCACTTCAGCGTATATACGCCACGTACGGTTTGTGAAGATCGCAACCCAAAATCGGAGGAATGGTTTTTGGTCAGCAAATGAATGACGGTACCAACCTACACCTTCCCTTTACTCGCAAAGCAGAAGCCAATGAACCAGTACAGTTCGGTAGGTTATGGCACCCTGTTTTTGTTGGTACTTTGGTGTTGGAAAATATATCTCCCGATTGCCTGCCGGTGCACTCGATGCAAAGACCATCGACTGGATCTCTACCCAGTCAGCCATATATAGCCTTCACCCTCCCACGTTCGAGGTGGGATAAAAATATGGCGTAAAATAAATAAAAACGTAAATAATAGCAAACGGGTGCCTTCATCTCGCTGCTCGCCGTACATCGCACCAGTTTTCGCCACCAGACAAAAGAGCTCACTGGCCAAAGAGTGAGCTGATGCAAAGTGTAATATAACAAAACTTGCCTTTACTTGGTGAAAATATTACACCAACACACAAGCATGGTAACACGGGCGGTCGTTTGGAGAAAAAATTGCTTCCCCCCAAAAACGGTGCATCAGCAGCAGTGGTCAGGCAAAAAAAAAACGGGAGAGAAGAAAAATGTGTTTGTACACTCGAAAGCATCTCTCGCTTAGTTCCCTTGTTCGAAAATTCGAGCAGTGAGATGAAAAGTGCAATAATCGCTTGTTGTCGTGGTGCACAGCAAAACGGATATACAACAATAGCATTAAGGAAAGGGCAATTGATGGTGGCCACATCTAACTTTATACTTTTGTCCATTCTAACACATACACATTCCATTTAATGTTGAAGATCAATCGGAATCGTTTGGACTTCTTTACACAAAAATAAAAAAACAAAAAATAAACACCCACTTTGAGTCAATCATGCCAACAAAATACACAATTTACAATGATTTGATATCAACTTCCAATACGTGGTGATATTTTTTTAACCACCACGAAGCAGCTGTTTCGCCCACTGTTGCCCGCTGGGGTTTGGGCTTCGATATGCCGAAAAACAATTTTTCACTGTCGAAAGCGACATGATCAGTACGTGGTAGCGAAACTTACACAATAAAATAAAAACACAAAACAGCAGCCAGCAAGCGCATAGCGAAAGGATAACAATAAATGAATGGGGTCCGTTTCCTGCACCAGCTTGCTGGCTGGCAATGGTGGATGGTGGAGAGGACTAGCTTTTTTTCTTCTTTGCTTTGTTTCAACTGATGCACCCATGAGTTCGGAAGCTTTGGCGTAAGTTGCCGCACGAAGGATGAAACGATGAATAAATGGAATATTCGCTCACAGAAAGGGGAAGGAAAGAAAAAAATAAGAGGAACATAAAAAGTCGGAAAACAGAGTAAATCGCTCTATGAAAGGATCAACTCGTCTAGTGTTTCTTTCGCGTGGACAGTGAAGCGAACCGCACACCGGACTGAGGGAGGGGTAGAAAGTGCAAAAACGTAGTTAATCCTATCGAAACATTAAATCTTCCTTTTCTTGTACCGATTGCATTTATGGTGCACGGTACTGCCGAAAAATTCCATCCATTCCCATCCAGTGGAAGGCAGTGGAGAGAGAACCCGAACGGTGGAAAGGTGTCCTGGTGGTGCTCAACAATACACAACAACAAAAAGGGCGACACAACGGCCATCGCTTAGTTCCGTTGCAATTTTTCGTCTGCCCCTCTGCTTGACGCTTCGGTCCGGAAACATCGGGTTCTTTGTTTTCCCGCTGGCAATTAAGTGGGCTGGACAGGTTTTCACGGCGAGTGCTTTCAACCGTGCCAAGTAGTGGCACTCAACGTGTCTATTTAGCTTAGGCGTAAGCTTTTGTCTACATCGTGCATGGAGCCAGTTCAGCCTTCACTGGTGGTGCTGGTGATGCTTCCTTTCGTTTTGGTGGATCTCTTCAACCGATGCGAATGATGCAGTGTTGCCAAATCTGTCAACTATCCGGAAGGACTGACTAACTACAAAGTGGAGATGAGATGGGCTATTTTTGTTTTGCCACTGGAAGCGGTACAGCCCGTTGCTGGTAGGATATCCATCAGTGATGGATTAGAAAATAGTGTCTAAATTCTACGTGAAGCATCCTTGTAAAAACGGACGAAATTATCTATACTTAGTGATCAAAATAGATTGAAGATTGTCGGCGATAGGAGATGAGTTAGTTAAACTTGGTGAAGTGAATACTTCAATCGATTTTGAAGACTTTGATTCAGGCTTGAAACAACCCTTAGATGTAGCACGAATGTAAGTGAATTTAAAGCTCAGTTCCTCTAGAACGTAAAGACGTGTGTTAAACTGGGACGTACCAAAGAGAAGAAATTTAAAGTTCCTTATCTGGCTACTATCTGGCTATGTGGTAAAAATAAATCTTAATACTGCCTAGCCGTTCTAAACCAAGCAATTTTTCAAACGGACTAGGCGTCTCCATCGGTAATTATTTAGTATTACAGTATAAATAATTGTATAAGTAAAGTTCCTTAAAGATAAACAAAACGTTGAAGTTTCTTATTGAAAATCGTTGTAATTAAAACTATGTTATGCCTTGTTATGAGATACTGTGACGCGGGTACTAACCAAACAAAAAACAACATTTTTCAAAAGTACTAGGCGTCTCCATGGGTAATTATTTAGTATTTCGGTATAAGTTATTGTTTGCTCTATTTAATTTGCTTTTTTTAAGTCTAGTAAGTCAGAAATGGCCGGCGTGACCTTAAAAGCAAAGAGAAAGAGAGAGAGAGAAAGAGAAAGAGAGATTGAGAGAGAGAGAGAGAGAATTAATAACATTAACACTCACAAACTCTTCCAACAGTTTCTAACAATATAAATAAAATTTCATAAGATCTTTTAAGGAAATGTGTCAAGGAAAAGATTGGGAAAATGTCATTTTCCAAGACATTTGACACTTGAAATTCATGTAAGTTAAATGCCATCCAATATCAGAATTAATGCGTTTAAAAAAAGTTCACTTGAAGAAAACCTTGGCCTAATGTAAACAGAGCTTTCGCATTAATTTCATATCTTTAACAAACAACTGGCAAAAAATGATTACAACCTATTGCAGCTGGAAAGCTGGAAACAAAAACTATCTCATATTGAAAATTGAAACCTAAACAACCGATGCAAAACGCACCGGTGGCATTTCAATTTCCTTCGAAGCGATCACCTGTCGTATGTAAATTTTGACAGTCGCATTAAATCATTCCCGTTTCGCATTCGCTCGCTAGCCATTTCTGTCGTTCCTTCCCAACCCCCAAATCCACTTCCCGCATTGTCACGGCTAGAATGCAAAAACCAGTTTCGTTAAGGTTGGACAGTTTCATAAAACCATACTGTACAAACCCCGTCCCAACCACCACAGGACCCAAACCAGGCGCTATCAGGCGAAACACTTGAAAACAATAAATTGTACGTAATTTAGATTTAATGGTAATGTAAACAATTTAAAATGTTCTTCTAGCCATCGAAACCGGCCACACGCCATACTTGCGCACCATGAGATGGGGAAGTTGGAATTGTCGTGCTAGAGAGGGGCGAAGGGGGCCATCTCACCATTTTACGAAGCACCGAATTTTCGATGGAATGGATGGAACGGATGGTATTTCAACGTAGCATAAGATCAGTCGAATGTTTTGGTATTCACACTCTGCCACTCTGTGTTGCGGTGCCCGTTCAGGGCTATTATTGTGCGTTGTTGGATCGTTTCGTTTTTTTTATTATTGGCTGTTGTTGTTCTCCTCTTTTCTACTACCAGCTACATCTACAATTTCGATTAAATAGCGCGCATTGTGTCCAGCAAGTGGCACTCGACCATTAATGTTAATGGAAATGTACCTTCAAAGCTGAATGTGAAATTTTTGCTTAAAAAAAGTGAACCATCAGCTTTGAATCGGCGTGAAATGATCGAAATGTGAGATTATTAAATGTTGTACGGTGATTTTGTAGAAAGTAGATTTGGAACTCATTTTAATTTGTTTTACGAATAAAAAGTCTACAAATTGCATCGATTTTATAGTCCGGAAAAGAGCAGCCAACGTGTGCGAAAAAAATTTATTTTTCCTCACCATATTGTTAGTAACTTTTATCGTAGAGCAAATGTTCTTCACCTTTCTTTCCGGCACATTTACTATCTGCTAGACGTAAAGCCAGTAAGGTAGAACATCTTTTTTCACGCCATCAATCGGGTACGTCATGTTTCATGGGACTGATTTCACTGAAGCACTTACCCACGGGTAAGTGAACCCGTTTAAAATGCCCCCGGGCAGAGAGAAACCAACCAATGCCTAGATAAAGCGCCATCACAAATTTTGAACTGCAAAAAGGAAAGACACACACACAGCCACACAAAATGAAACAAAACACGTAGGTACCACTGGAACACGTTGGAAAAGTTGAACCGAAAACAAACATCAATCATTTCCAGCTTTTTGAGAATCTCATTTACACAACTTTTGTGCTTAAAACGCTGATTAAACAGCTTTTCTGCAATGACGAGATGACGTTCAACATGGCAACAGATACACACACACATACACCCGTTGACGTTGGCCAAAACGAGTGCTTTTCGGTGGTTAGCAATGGAAGACGAATGAGATGTACTTGCCCAAGACCAACCGAACGGAAAACCCCCGCTACAGAGGGACGAGTGTTGTGGTGGTAAAATCATGACTTGTTGTACAAGAGAAAAACTTTATCTCACTAAAAATCCCCTTTTGCCGCATCTTGCCTCACATCTCACCGTCGTGCTCCGTACGAACGAACGAACGAAGGAAGCAACTCTTTGCCTCACTTTCGGTTCGGCTGCTGCACCTTACGCATTTACATCGTCCCATGCTCAAGGAGCAATGACGCTGATGACGCTCTGACGTTGGTTTAAAATAGAGGGATGGGGAGGAGGGCAAAAAAAACTTGCCTGAGAACAAACGGATGGATGTTACTTCTGCTCGGTTCTGGCCACTCTGGTACCTTCGGAACAGCCAGCCGGAAAAACTCTTGCTGTGTTGCGGTGCTTGAGGAAGTGTGCCCGATGATGGGTTTAGCGGGGGTTTGGAGGATAGCTTCTAGTACTACCGCAGTTGTACAGGAATAAATTTGCATAATTTCACTTTTTTCCAACCGGAAGGTTATCATCAAATTATTCCGTTCGAAACTTTTCACCTTCCTTTTGCTACGGTTGGTTTCCAGTGATGGTTCTTCCTCTTCGGATGAGTTGTATCTGTGTGTGTGTTTATTTTTTTTTTTTGCACAATTTATCCTTGTGTTTAAGAAAAGCAGTGTGGAACAAAAGCCGAGATGATTTGTTGTGGAAGGTATAGTTTTTACTTGATGTGCCAACAGCAAGTCTGTCCAGTTGTCGTTTCGGAAGTGGTTGCGTTTGTCGTCGGTGTTTGGACGGTAGATTTTATTTAGAATTTTTCATCCTTGTCTTGTAATGGTTTAGTTTTCTTCTTTTTTGGTATCAAAATGTTTTATGTGGACGTAAAATTAGCACCGATTGATGAGGTTGGCGGAAAAAAACTGGTCAAAAAACTTTGTAAGGTTGATTGTCTTGTCTGGGACGCGTCAGTCAGTTAGTTGAATGTGAATATATTAAGAAAATTTTATTTTTGGTAATTATTAATTTAAACCAATAAAAAAAATTAAGTACATTCAGTTAAGTATAAGCTTGGTTGCTTCATTGTATACTGATTGCATACCAACAGGCGTTTACATCCAACGAACAGGGTCTGAGACAGTCACGAGCACCATTTTTAAAGTGTCTTCAAATATTTTCCATTAGAAAAATATATAAAATTTTCAAACAATTTTATAATTACTTAACAATTTCTTCAATGATTTAATCACTTTATTTTCTTCTTTTGCAGGAATCTTCAATACACAATGTCGAAGCGCAGGAAACTTGGCTACGGATGGTTTAGTTCGCTTTTGCTCTGTTTTATCGCATTAACAGAAATGATTTCAAATGGTAAGTAAGATTATTCTGTTTTTTTTTTTTCAAACTATGCAGATGGTGGTAGCATGTAATAATGTCCGCTGTTCGACCTAGTTCACTACCTGTCAGACATGAATTTTCCTTCCCTGCATTAGAGAGATTTCAATCAACAAGCTGTGCTTGGAAAATGAATACAGAAAAAACACACACATAAAGAAGACAATATATGAAGCATGGACAATCACGTGGAGTAAATAACGTCACCAATTATGGCGAGTGACACGGCGAGACTTTGTGAAGTGTTCGCCTAGCGTGAAGCATAATGGCGTGTAGTGTAAATGATTATGATACGATAATGATGGATAATTTGTTGCTAACCGGTGGTACGATTAGTGCACGGGCACGACACTTGACCTGATGACCCGATGGGTTAGGGAAGGGTGGGTATGTTGGGTATAAGATCAGAAAATGAGGCTGAAAACAATTTTGTTTTTAGAGTTTGATAGATTATGAACATCTTTTTCTGGACGATCTACTAGGTCACCTTGGTTTACAAGGGTGAAATTGTTTTATTGACAGTTCTTGCTGCTACAAGATTCATGTCCGGATGGAATACGAAACGACGGGGTTTTTCGGTTGAAGACTAAACGTCGTAACCATCATTTAGATTTTCTCCAAAGTTCGCTAAATTCAACGAGAGAAAAGATGTGAAAAAAATAAGAAAAGTAAGCTTTTTTAAGCCTTGTCGCTTATAAAAAGGATGTTAATAAAAACCGACATACTAGTGTTCCAACTCAACCCACGTAGGAGGCACGAGGAAGTGGCAAGTTTGCTCAACGTGTACGCTTCACAAAGATGTTAAATTTTTAACATATTTTTCCTTCTATCTCAACAGACAGTAAAGAGTAAACTCTAATGTGCCGTATGCGATGGGGACGCTCACTACATCGCGTGCGAAACAAGCTCAGATTCATTACTTTTAATTGAAATTGTCGACCCAGACTGTGCCGGTTGAGTGCGTGTGGTTTGCTGCTCTTCCTCGTAGCACGGATTAAGTTTGCTGAGCCGTTGCAAAAATTTGCCAAGAAACGTTACAAAAATGCTCAGTTACCATCAACGTGCTGCTGCTGCTGCCTGTTGGGTGATGTGTTTTGTTTTCCCACGGCACAGCCATTTCCAGTTTGCCGACGTTTGTGTGTAACTTTGGTGCGATATGGTTAGGCAAACATTGTATCACACTCTTTGCATAGACACGGAAACGCCTGCCTGGTGGATTAATGAAGTTAAATAAAACATTCTCGAGCACGTTGAAAAGATTTTAAATTTCACTTTAAATGTTATGTGCTCGGGAACATAATTTCAACGAGTATTTGGTAAATTTTAATTCATTTTATTTATCTTTTACTCTGACGCTGTATGAAAACATGCAGTAGATCGTGTTTCGGATAGCATCGCTCCACCCTAATGGACGGCATTGATCTCTGCCTCCTTCTTGTGGTAGATCGTCGTGTCCAGGTAGTACATGTTGGGCGTGAACCAAACCTTCTCATCGATTGGACGATCGAACGGATAGCCGAACGGCAGCGAATCGATGAAGCGCGCCCCAGAACCGACACCACAGTTTAGCGTGTAGTCGTATCCTTCGTGGTGCGGAACAGTCGGTGCATGGTATGGCGAAACGATGAAGTACAGCTGGAACGGCATACCGCCCTTCTTGCCCTTCGGCAGCATCAGGCGCGACGGGAAACCACAGTGGGCCTCGGTCATATCGAGCGGGAACTGACGCTCACCATTGTACGCATCCATCACCCACTTGTACAGCTCGAAGTACGGCGTGCGATCCTGCACGTACATCGGGAACTGTGTCGACTCGCGCACAAATATATTCAATCCCGACTTGAACTCAAACTCGAACGTATCCAGCAGGACAAAGTTTTCACGGTTCTCGTTCACTCCGTACACATGGCCGTACTGGTCGTACTTGGGACCGATGTACATACGCACCACACCCTTCACATCCTTGTCGGCGGTAACGTGGTACTCCACGCTGAATGGCATGTGGTTCAAGCGCCACTGACGTGCCTTAATGACGAAATCCTCACCTTGATAGTGTGCGATCTTGCCGAACTTCTTCAGCTCACCCGCCTTCATGGTGGTGTCGTCAAACACCTCCACATCAACGGCGTTCGTAATGTCAGCATCGGAACGATCAAAGTACGTCACCAGTTTGTCCACCGCCACTACTTCAAATTGTAGCTCCGGGAAAGTCAACTCCTCCTTCGTGTACGGCTTCAGATGATCCTTGAACTCCCAGTACCACTGGATGAGACGCTTGTACAGCTGGTAGAACATTGGGTCACGCAGTGACGTCTCGTAGTGCTCCAGAACTCCCGGCAGCACTTTGTGGTTTTCAAAATGCTCAACCGATCCTCCGAGCAGAATGCGAGCGAACCATCCGACGTACTTGTAGAACCGGCTATTCACACTGTCCGGGTTGGCCTGTACCAGATTGCCGAGGTACTCCACCGACTCAGGCTTGGTGAGATCAACGTGACGTCCGTCAGGCAACACAATGTAGCCGAGATCGATCGCCTCACGGATGCGATGCTCATACTCAACGACCTCCTCAATATCCTGATAGTGTTCCGGTGTGTACACCTCGTAGTAGTTATCCCGAGACGGGAAGCTAACGCCATTGTAGTAGTGCATGTTCGGATAGTATCCGGTAACGATCGGTTTGTACCACGAGAACTCCGGGATCGTACCAAGATCGTTGGACAGACGTTCGAGATAGTAACGAGCGAGCAGCTGCTGATGCTTGTACAGGTAGAACTCACCGCGACGATCCTTGTACAGTCCGAACTCCTTGCCTCCCATCCAGAATGGATAGTCCGCGTGGAAGTAGTAATAGTACGTGTTCAGCCCAATATCCTCAGTGAAGTACGACACCTTCTGGTCAACGTTCGTGTGCACATACCAGCCCGTGTAGTTCGTCGGGATGACAACGGTGTACACATCGTCCACCTTCTTCACACCGCTAAAGCCCTGCATCTTGTACTGAGCCGCCTTCTGGACAACCTCGGTGTTGAAGAAGTAGTACGGATAGATTTCGTACGGTGCCGGCAACTCCAAGCCCGCCAAATCCTTACGGTGCAACACGGCAACGGTGACGGCGTACACGAACATACCTTCGTTTACGTGGAACCGGGCCCAAACGACCGACTTGTAGAACGTTTCCCAATCCTTCGCGTAGTAGAACACATGGAACAGTGCGATCGCCTGCTCCCGATGGTGATCGTCAAACACGCTGAAGATCTCGTCGAACGGTAGCAAACCATGCTTGTAGAGCGTTACGAACTCCTTCACCGCTTCCACGTTGCTGTACTGGTCGTAGTGCTTCGCGATGTCGTACGCTTTCGACACTTCCCACAGCTCGGTGTGAACTTCATGCTGGTGCACATGCTGGAACACTTCCAGCATTTGTTTCTGCTTCAGCAGAAAATCCTTGTCGGCGTAGGTTACTTTATCCTCCGGTACTACGACGTACCCTGCGGCTAATGCCGCCAGGCTGACCAATGCTACCACGCTGATCCCCTTCATGTCGGCTGAGCGAGTGATGCAGTGGAGTGAAGCGATACGTCGCTTTTTATACCCATCCGATGCAACATTTCATATCAGTGGTGGTCCTGCCCTGGTGAGGCTGGCCCTGATAATCGTGAAGGTGCCCGCTGTCGGTGTTTCGAGAACGAAAACAGGTGCTAATGTTAACTACCACATAGGCACATTCCCCGTATCCGGTACGTGGCTGATAATGGCACATTTTTGTTATTTAAACTTTGCGAAATTTAAAGGTAGATAGAGCACAATAGGCAAAGTGTAGCTTTATGTTTCATATGTGTTCACCCATTTATCGGTGATATATGACGTTATCCCTTTTTGTCGATTCTAACGATTGAATCTGCACTTATTCATTGCATGTTTTATCGTGCATTAATGGATCTTAAGAGGCTTCGGACTGACTTTATGTCAGGATGGAAAACCATCATTATTCAATTCCATTCCATTGATGGTACCATCGTGTCTTTTAAGCAAATATCCATCCACACTCTGCTTGCCTTATAATGGTTCCGATCCTTTCATGCGATTAGTAGAGGGAACACCTCACCACCAAGCACTTCAACACTCACACACTTTGGTGTACATCTTCTGGAACTATTATCGATTTTCTACCGAAACCCATAACGTACCAAAGCTCTAGGAAAGATAGACCAGTGATCTTAGTTTCCGCTTCTTCCACATTCTTCAATCCCGAACCTTTTTGCACAGTGAGTGCAAAAATGAACATAAATTCCCTGCAGCGATTGCACACCTTCGATGCCACTACTTCGCTTGGCAACGCATAAATTAAATGCAACACTTTCATTGGCACAATGAAACATACTGCATGCGGTTGCATTCACTCGTCCCATCCCCGAGGATCAAAGCAGCATACAATAATTGCAGAAACAATCAATTCGAGATTGTCTTTTTGAGGTTGGCCGGATAGTGTGAAAGTTTTTGATTTGTGAAACACTATCCCACATTCAATTGAACGTTTCCAAACCCAAGTCACGGTGTTCCTCGGGTGTGGGACGACTCTTGCACGTCCGAGACTCACAGAGCGTACAGTTCAAAAGTTTCATCACTCCCAAGAAACAATAAGCTGAAACAATTTCGTACCATCACTCGTTCGCCCGGCGAGAGTTCCTTAAAGTCTTAAGTCTGGCTAATGCCGTTCCCGGAAGTGGTCTCCCCAGTAACACACCGGTGTTTCGGTCACCATTTACCGGTTTTGATGCCGGTCCAGCCGAATGGTACCGTCGTCGTCAAACCCCCGGGTGGGAGATGAATTATGGGTTCCAAGACGATGAATGCCATATGGCCATATCATGGGCAGCAGCAGCAGCAGCATGTATTTGCATGCCTTGGAAGGATAAATAGAAGCGCTACGATGAAAGGACACGGGAACGAGCAATCGTTTGCTTTTGCCTGGGTAAATGCTAATCGACCTAAACACACACACACACTCCGTAAAGAGTTGCCACCCGTTCAGTAGAGAGATAGAGAACTGAAACAGGAAGTTATGGGATCACACTTTCGACTTTCGCAAGGTTTCGAGTAATTTCCGACGGAACGGATACGTATGGCTTGAGACTACTTGAGACTGTCTTACGAGAAGGTCAGCTGGGGGTGATTCTGGCCATTTGCATCCGACCGATTGCGTCTTGCAGCGTAGTGTCCCCGGGAAAACTTACACTTCTTCGGCAAAGTCCACTCGGCATGGTCATACTTTCTGGAAAGTTCTCCATTACCAACTCCATTTCGCTCTCTGTCGCACACTGTCCGGCATCTCGTTTTTTTTTTTTGTTGGTTTAATAGTTCATCGTACCCAGCTGCAGTTGCAGTGTTTGCGTCTAAGCGAATCATCGCGTCAGGGGAATGTGATAACGAATATTAGCATCGTACATACGTACCAAGTGGCCAACGCACAGTACGGCTTATCAGTTATAACACTCCCGTCGCGTGGAACGGTTTTGGCCCCAAAACTCAAGTTCAACGACTTCGTTTTAGCAGCAAAACAAAAATTTCGCAAACTGATTAGTGAATGTGCAATTTTTCCGTTCTTGTTTCTCTCGTTACAGTTTGTAGCCTGAAAGATCTAAAAATATTCGTCCCGGAGGCGGTCATAATGGGCAATGCGGCGACCTTATCTTGTCAATTCGAATTGGAAAAGGTGAGTCAATGGTCTTACGGTGCAAAACTAATAAAAGTGGCCAGTGAATCAATATTTAAAGCAAACAAATGCAGATGAAATAGAAAACAGAAGATTTCAGCTGAAAAATAAAAAAATTAGTAAATTTGTGATATAATCTGTCAACATTTCCTTTCCAACTGCCATGTTTGCCTTAAATACTGATTCTTTGTCAAAATCAAAGGAATATCCCAAAACCAAAAAAAGCCATTTCGTTCCTTTCTTTGATCGCAATCGGATTCACTGGTAATAATTATGATTATTTCAATCTCATCTCATCACTTACAGGCAACACTTTACTCCGTTCGATGGTACTTTGAAGGCGAAGAGTTCTATCGTTTCGTCCCGAAGGAATCACCCCCGGCCCGTACCTTCCCGGTGTCAGGCATTACGGTGGATGTAAGTAGTGGAATGATGTTTTGTCTTACCAAGCAATTAATGTAAGACGAATCCGTACAACGACCAACAAAACTGAACATAATCCGCATTCGTGTTCGTGTGTTTTTGTGTTTGCTTAGAAAAGTTAGCTCCACAGCAAAATTAATGCTGCAAAAAGAACACTCGTCACACTCGCGCCGTTTTTACTAACATCGCACAGACTAAGCTGGCTTTAGAAGTGTTCGAAAACATAGAAACCAAAGGCACCATTAGTAGATGGGTGGTCGTTACGTTCCGAAAAAGGCTTACAATTCGTTACATGGTGCCGTGCTACGGACGGGGAGTGTTGCGCTTAATTAAAATAAAATCTCACCATCAATAACTACTGAACTTTGCAAGAAAAGTAGAACAAGTACCGATGAAGATGTATGGCATTCGTTTTACTCTAATGAACGCACCTTTTTTCACGTGTGTGTGTGTGTGTGTGTGGGGAGGCTTTGGGGAAGGAGCATTATGAGGGGGAAGCAATACAGCTTCCCATCATGGAAGGAAACAAAATTAATGTAAGCCCATCACAACAGCTTCGTACATGTTCCTGCCGGCAGCAAAATCTTGCCTTGCAAGGTGTACCATGCTTTGTTCTGGGGTGTAAGTGCGTGCGTGTGAGTGTGTGTGTTTTGTACGCCAAAAACCAGTTTCCAATAGCCCGAAGGATTATTGTCACTTGTATGGTTTCCGCTTCACATTCGTAGCCGGATTACAGCGTTGTACAGTCAATGTCTCCGGTCGATTCGGGGAGGTGGGCGGCCAAGGGCCAGAAGGGGGGCGTAAAAGCATAAGTTCTGCTTGGCCGACATCGAACGCACACTTTCCGTAAAAGCGTTCCGTTGATGGCGAATGAAAGCTCACCAAACCCGAAAATCCTGTTGATTCGCTTCACATCCATTCGGTTCCAGTCACACAGAAGATGTGGTTGGTGAATAGTTTAGCCGGAAATAAGATAAAAAATAAATCAACACACACACACACAAACACATTGGTTCAACATATGGGAAGAGTTGAATGGCGTGAAACATTTACGACTGTTGCAAATAATTCTCCGAGCCTGCGGCTATATAATTCTGTCGATTTTGGGAAATTTTCTCCCACTTTGCCATCCTCCGACAAACGGAACTCGAATGGCCCGCTTCACCTGGGGCACATAATTTTCTTTGATTTCCTTCCCCAAAAACCATCCCGTGCAACCGTCAGCGACAAACGTGCGTCCCCCCCCAAAATGTTTGCCGAAACACGAGTTCGAGAAGTGGAAGGTTATTATGGGGTTTTATGCTTGCAAAACCAGATTTGAGAGAAATCGTTTCCGCGGTCGTCAAAGTCTGTTTGGATGCTTGAGTTTGGGTGGGAAGAATTCAACAGAATGGTTTTCCACATTCGATAAAACATCTGTGCGATCGTGTGCGAGGTTTCTGTGGTTTTGTGGCAACTGTGGTGGTAACATTCAATACCTCCACAGTCGATTTCAGGTTTTCAGTTCCCCCCCCCCCCCCCAGAAGGGAGTGAAAGAATGTTTCTCCCAAGCCCGGCAATAACTTTCTTCGTGTTAAAAATCTTACCACAAAACGAGTTACACTACCATATCCCTCAGTGCGAATGCGTTCGATGTGGGAGTCACGGGGCAATACCTTGCAAGTGTCACGGAAATGGAAACATATGCCAAACCCGGTGGCAAACCCTTCCGTTTGCTACAATGCTGTGACGGGAAAGTTGTCGTGACACATTTGCACCGGAAATTCTTTGCACCGTGATTGGTCCCCGCCCTCAGATCATACGTGTTATTATAGCCGATTGGTGCCAAAGGTTTCAAGATTGTTGGTTTACAGTTTCGTATGTTCAGGTACGATTGCTTGCAACTTCATACCTTGAGAGAGCTGGAAATTTTTGGACTAAATTTTTCGATGCATTAAGCGCTATTAAATTGCTTTATGTCAAGCACAGACGAAGTGATTCGAATTGCATGGCGGTGACGGTACAAGCGCCCAACAACTTGGAGTTTGTACTGTTCTCAAGAAGCGTACTAAAGCGAACGATCTTTCTTTAATATTAAACACTTTATTACTCCTTTCGGAAATCCAAAAACCCTACAGAATTGCTCCATTTGACTAGATGCAGTTTCAACATTCGAAAAGGTTAAAGTGCACCGTTCACACCTCACCACATTGTCATCGGTAATGGGGAGGGAAGTAACATAGATCGGTGTCAGCGTGTAGTGTCATTGTACAATTATCAAACGCTCCCTCCTCTGAAACAATGGTACTTGAATGCAATGATGAGTGTTTTGCCAGCACGTACGTCAAAGGATTCAGATCCGGGCACAAAACCCCTTCCAAGGGATATAGAAATTTCTTACTGTCATACCTTCCTTTGTGTTCCTCCCCAAAAATCTACATCACCACCAGGGTTCGATTTGATGGTCCGGAGAGTTGTTGCTCTTACCGTTGCCAGAGCAAAGACAACAGCATCGAAACCCGTGCGCTGGTTGGGAATGGGTTCGCATTAGTGATGGGCAAAATGCTGCTTTGGTCGGAATCGATTCCGGAGCGCTGCAAATTTTCCGGAATCGATTCCGGATAGTAGGTTGGGAATTGAACGCCGGAATCGGATCCGTTGTAGGAACCGGAATCGGATTCAGAACCGGAATTGGATTCGGAATCGGAATCGGTTTCGGAATCGGAATCGGAACCGGAATCGGATTCGGAATCGGAATCGGATTCGGAATCGGAATAGGATTCGGAATCGGATTGGGATTCGGAATCAGATTCGGAATCGGATTCGAAATCGGATTCGGAATCGGAATCAGTATCGGCTTCGAAATCGGAATCGGATTCGGATTCGGATTCGGATTCGGTTTCGGTTTCGGATTTGGATTCGGATTCGGAACCGGAACCGGAGTCGGATTCGGAATCGGAACCGGAATCGGATTCGGATTCAGAATTGGAATCGGATTTGGAGTCGGAATCGGATTCAGAATCGGAGTCGGATTTGGAGTCGGAATCGGATCCGGAATCGATTCCGCAACCTGAAACGATTCCGAAATCGGAGTCGGAATCAGAACCGATTGCGATCACGGAATCGGAACCATGTAGTTCCGATTCCGAATGCCTATCACTAGTTCGCATGCTGCCGTATTTACCACCATATCTTTTGTCTCACACTTTATGGGTGGAAAGTAATCAACGGCAATACTAAAAGCAGCCGCAACTTTATTGTTTTACACCGTCCCTTTCCTTTTCCGCCCTCCTTACACGATCCGTATGGTGGGGCTAATGCGGTATGTTGGCTTTAAGATTTACATTCGCCACACCCTTAAAGGCACCCAAGGTGGTACAAATCAGTGTAAACAGACGATGGACCGGAGAGCATGTTTTTCCGTACCGTTCCCCACAAATTGTCTGCCATGTGTTGGTGAGCAGTTGTTGAAGTTGCTGAAACCCTTAGAGGGGTAAAATAAAAAAAAGGAAGATCCTTCCGTAACAAATGCCTCGACAGTGTTACACAGTGTCGTTCGTTTTGTGCCTTTTGTGGTTATTAAAACAAACCACACTTTGGGCATTTTTTTCGGCTTACCATGTGTTCAAATTAACATGAGCTTGCAAGCCAATCAAAACATCGTTACGTGTGCGCGAAACCTCACCGGTACACCGTGGAAGAGGGCGACAAAACCCTGGCGCTTATTAAAAACCGTTTGCCGCGAACGTCATCCTTCAGCCGTGACCCTAATTTGGGAGACACTTTCGCTGACAGTGACAGTTGGTGCGTTGGTGTATTAATTTTACAACAGCTTCGGTTAGTTACGGTGGCCATGTGTGCGTTGGTCCTATCCGTCCCGAGAGCATGTCAGACTAAATTATGAAGCACCTGAAACACCGCTCAAAAGCACGCTGAAGCGTGAATGAAGATGCCAAAAATTGTCGACAATATCTCACCACCGTTGTGTGCCCGAAAGTGCCCGGTTTACTCTGTTTCCGAAATGGAAACGAGTGACGGTCGAGACCGGTTGTCCTTTGCAAAGGTGGAATGATGTAAGCAAACTAATTGGAGTTTGCTTATCTAAAGCGAACGCATCTCGGTTTCAACACAGCTGTACACTGCTTAAATTAGGATACATTGTTAAGAAACCATTAATTTCGACCTTTACCTGTGTCCTTGCATACCGGGAAAACTGAACATGTTTACCAGGACGGGTTGTGTTCAATGTTATTAATTTTCGGCTTTATTAAAATGGTCTTGTGCGCAAGGATGGGTTTGAGATTAAAATCATTCATTTACAAGTAGTAGTTGAGCTGAGTTTACCTCCAATGTCGTATCGAATTTAGTTATATGACAACATTTATTTACGATAAAGATGTTAGCCAAGTTTTGCCCACAGCGAAAAGAAAAACACTGAAACTTACACCATCAAAAGAGGATATAAATTTGTTCCAAATTGCTTTAGTAAAAATTGACCTCACTGCACGAAATGGCAATCGCTCACTATACCGACTCAGAACGCACCATCCCAGCAGCAGCAGCAGCACCCAATCATAATGAAAGACAAAGGGCGATGAAAATGAAAGGTCCTCCAATGGGCGACTGGGGCGACCATATCCTGCGGGCGGAACTCGTGTCACTCGTGGAAAGAGGTGGCCACCACACGGCTAGAAAAGAGGGGACAAAGGGATTGGAAGGGGGGAGAGAATTTTCCCATTCATTCGCTAAACCACTTCCGAAACCTTGCGGCCTACCCGGCCAACAATGCTCCGGTCCCAAGCAAGAAGTAATTGCTTTTCACTATCGTAAAATGGCAGAGTGGATGATGTAAAAAGAAAAGCTCCAACACACCAAACGAAAAAAAAAAAAAGAATCACTATAGTACCGGCCGGAACTCGGACCTTCACCCCAGCTCCTCCTCCCCCTCCACCATCTCCCTCTTCTACTTCGTCTATTGCTTCATTTTCTTCTGCACACCTTTTTGGGGACCATGGCGAACCCGAGGGCCTATTGTTTCAGTACATGTGCTTCACCGGTGAGCCGAGTGAGCTAATCCTTCGGTCCGTCTTCACTAGGCTGTGTTAGGTTGGTGCGAGGTGCGAGGGCTCTATTGCCGTTGTTCACGACCCTTACGGGGTTGGGATTGTTAGGGGGAGGGGAGGTGAGAAAGGGGGTCTCGCGTGAAGGCCGGGAATTATTACATACTTTACTACTCTCTTTTGCCCCACGGCCTCAAACACACACACACACAGACCCACTCACTAGAGGACGCGTCCGCTTCGGGGAAGAGATCTTGGCATGAGTGATGCTGTCCGGAGGGTTTATCTATTCACGGGCCGAAACGTCCTCTCTGCCAGGACCAGGTCGGTAGGTAAATTGCGATGAGGTGAGCACATCCGAGGTTTAAGGCCAAGGGGAATGCTTTCAAGAGTGATTCTTTTGTGTCGTGCTTGGTGCAGTCAATGTGTGCGCGCGATATAACCCAACCCTCATCCCGCTTATGAGCACCGGTGAAACAGTGCCAAGATGGGTGTGATACACCCAGAAAAGGAAGAGAGAGAGGGAGGGGAGTGGAATAAAATCGTCCTGATAGGTGGCCGGATAAAAAGCGCTTCGACACTGTATTGTACTCATTGAGTGCCATTTGTCTGTTATGGAAGAAAAATGGACTCGCTGTTCGTTCGGGTGAAAGCGCCATGAGATAAACACATGGGCTGTGAATGAAGGGAAGCGGGAAAGGTGATGGACGGAAGGTAGGACGTTCAACATTCCAACCGTGCTGCCAGGGACTAATCCCCGCGAGAAGGAACGCTACGAATGTGGGCCATGGTAGAATAACACAAAGTGCTTTTTAATTAACATCCGTCATGTGAACAACCCTCCCCCAGACCCACCCCCATCATATGTGTGGTTCAGGGTGAAAAGGCTCCATTTTACAGTTCATACATTTGCGCTGTGCAGCCAGGTAAAAGGGGGAGCCAGGAAAACGCTTCCCCGGGTATCTGCGCACTAGCTTTACCAAAAGCCACGTTAAAGATAGTTCTTTTTTTTATACAGCCTTTTTATTTTGTTTTATTGTTGTTAGCTTAGCTTCTCTCTTACGGCTTTATTGGAATAGATAATGGACATTCATTCAAATTGCTCGATGAAAACCACGGCCAGAGCGGATCGGTTGGTGCAAACGTCGCGCCAGTGCGGGAAGGGGGAGAGGAAAAGCGGGTGGAAAAAGAAACGAAGGCCATTATGTTTCGCACCGGATGTACTAGAAATGGTTTCCAGAGTGATGGGTGTGGATGATATGGATGTGTGGCTTTTGACACCCATTTTCAGGCTTGATATACAATTATGATATAATTCAGATTCGTTTCAATGCGCTTCAGCTCGGCGTGTGGTTCGTGCAGATAATTACGAAATATGTCTTTTTATATGTAATAATTTAATTTTTATTTTAAAAAACAAATGCTGAGCTTAATTTTACTTCAACACAATATTCATTTTGGGGCGGGCCGGTGGTGCCTGTGAAAAACGGCGCCCGTCCACAAGGCAGGATCGGTTTCAAATACCATCCGATCCGTTCCCCCCGTAGCATGGACTGACTATCCTGCTACATGGTAAATAAGTCTTGATACGGCCAGGCCGTTCTAACCGAGCAAAAAAAAAAATATTATTCATTTTGAATTCAAAAAAATTGAAGAAATAACCTATAAATAAATAAAAAAGAGATTAATAGGGGCGGCAAATCCCATCTGAACTGTATCACCCCCCTCCCCCCCCCGCACCCCCCTCCCGCTGCTAGTGCTGACTATCCGGCTACGTGGATAAAATAAGTCTTAATACGGCCTGGCCGTTCTAACCCACCAATAAAAAAACATGTATTCAAAAGTACTAGGCGTCTCCATTGGTAATTATTTAGTATTTCAGTATAAGTATTTATTTGTTCTATTTATTTTACTTTCTAAAAAAACTAGTAAGCCAGAAATGGCCGGCGTGTGTGTGTGACATAGAGAGATCAACTGCGAACGATTCACATTCATTTCATACAATTTTAAATATTTCTCATAAATGTTACGTGACAACATATAATAATATGTAATTATATTTTGTGAAACAACAAAAAGTTGCCCTTGCTATAAGTGTTGCGTTATAGTTAAATGATCCCTAACCAGTAATTCCACTCAAAAATTGTGCGATATCAACAATGAAACTTTCAAAATCATTTCATTTTTTTCCTCTCTCTGAGTGACACTACATAACTCGAAAGCACGAAAGCAGACAATTTTACACTATCGTGCTGAGTAAAGTGAGCTCATTATAAAACTTTCTTTACCCGCTTCTACCGCAATAACAATGGGTGGTAGCAAAAATAACTCCCATCGAGTGGTTGGCAATTGGTTTCGGTCACGATTTCCTACAAAATATCATCATTGTCTCATAACAAGACCTTCGTTACTTGTGAACCCAAATGTATACCCCTTGGCGTATAACCACCCACCACAGCCGGGGCAGCTGCTAGTGTTGCTCTCTACACCGGCATCAACAGATGATCCGTTCGCGATGCCAGAAGGGAGATGGGTGAATGACAAACAAAGAAAAAAAAAACTAGAAAGAATGAACACTATGCTCCTCTCATCTTTACGATTGCTTCCGGCAAACACGGCTAGCAAATATGGTCGAGGCACTCCTTATCGGGCCAGGATGGAAGTAATTACGTCTAACTGCTGTAGAATTCATAAACATAATGAGAGAAATTATTTCCATCTTTTCGTTATCTGTCGTTTCCCTCTGCGGTTCCTTTGCTTCCGGTGCTGCACACCGGTACTACTGGAGGGTTACTACACTCCCCCTTCACCCGGTGGGCTAAAGTGATCAGACCCAGCCCAGATGGGTTTGATCTTTCATTTGCTGATGAACCGACAGATGAAAGAAGTGGATTTTACACAAACAGGGTTCGAGTGTCCGGAGACTAGCGAACAAGAGGGAAAGGATTATTAAAATCCTTTTGCCACACTTGGAGTCACTGTTAGCCCGCGTTGAAGCAATCCATTGTAGTAGATCTTGTTCCGGTCATAAAACAGCTTGCGTGATAATGGAGAGCCTAATTTTGCGCGAGCAGCCACAATTGTCGACCGGCCGCAGGCAGACAACTAGCGATGGTTGAGTCCGGGACTCATCCGGTCCTACCAGCCGGAACTCCACTAGTCATCGGTTAACGGATGATGTTATAAAACGATTTCACGAACCCACTGGCCACCACCTGCTGGGGAAGAATTCCACTCACAATTGCACACTTTTTTCTTCCAACTCGAATCGTTCTTTGCTGTAAAAGCTTCTGCTTTTTTTTTGCTGCGTACTTTCTGCTTTTGTGATCAGCTAACGATTGGTGTTGCATTTCGCACCCGCGTTTTGCCATTCGTTGGACTTCGGTGGATGAGGTTTACTTCTTCCTTTTCCACCGAGTTTTTTCATCCTCAACCAGCTCGACACGATAATTAGTCGACCCCGGGGGGCCGGGAAGCACACGCTCCGACCACCAGGAAGCTAGTGATAAACCCTCCCATAAAGCACCATGATAATTAAAGATAAAAACGGCGGAAATGAGTGTAAAAAAGTTGAATTGCTTCCTTAGAAGCTTGGCCCGCGGTTGAATGTTCGGTGGGAAAACAGGCTGACCCCACGGTGGCTGGGGGGAGGTTTGTGCAGAGAAGTGCTAGAAGTGTAGTTTAGTTCCGCTATTGTACGAACCGTTCACCACTTTTCGGACCAGCGTCGGTATGGAGCGCAGCTAATTTTCTCCCGGCTGAGTAAAACGAATAACTTTTGGCATCCTTTTTGTGCACACAGGGATTTTCCGTGGGTTTTTCTTTTTTTCTGTGTGGGGTTTTTTTCCCTTAGTTATGTTGTACGAACTTGTCCTAGTGGTGGTAGTAGTTTGATGAAAGTTGATGTACACTTGCTGCCGGATGTGTTTACCCCCCCAAAAAGGAAAGAAGGGCTGTTCTAAGGAGAGAGGTAATTTTTCGGTAAAGTGTGGCCAAATTTGCTCGCGAAAAGCAACGCTGTGGTGTGTGCGGAACAGTGGTTTTTGCACGGATGGAAGATAATGTAGTGTTTGGTAAAAGTTCATGTTTTCCATTGCTTTCACTTCGAGGTTTTTTTGTGTGTGAGTGTGTGTCAGATTGTAGTTTTTCGTTGTAGTTTTTTTCTATGCGTGTGGACATGGGAACTTTAATAGGGATCAATTTGTTTAACAACAGGAAACAAGATTAAAAATAATTGTGGAAAAAGTTGAAAAACTTTTCTAGATGTATGCTAAACAAAACAATTTAAAGTAACATGTGGAAAAACAAAAGAATGAAATACAGAACTATTATAGCAGAGTAGCTTAAGCTCATAATTGCTGTAGATAGTTCTTATCGTTGTTATCCAGTCTTCTCTGGCTGAGTACATCATGATATCCTAAGGCATTTTGGATGATCAAAAAATACTTCTATCCAAACCTTCTGTATTCGGTGGAGTTTTTTGCAATTCAAAGAATATCTTTACTTCCAGTTACTGGAGCTTTTTATGTCAAGATGACCTTTAAATCAGGATGAAATATTCAGTTTTGGGTAAATAAAACCAAGGAGAATTGGTATAAATTCCAGAAACAAAACCAAAAAATCCTTTTTAGGATCGAAGCATATAATCATTCTATTGCTATCCGGAATCAAATTTAGCGTAAGATGTGATGCAAATTCTCGTCTATAACTTCCCATAATATCTGATATCAAACACAAAGCAATAACGCTTCACTATCATACTTCCATTTCAATCCTCGAAAAGAATACAAATCAACTCTTAAATTCATTTTTCCTTGCTTCCATTTATCCATCTGTTGCGCACACGCGCATAAATGCAATAGGGCACACAATCGGATGCAACGTCGGTAACGCTGCGGGGCGTTACCCGTGATCTAACCGGTCAGTTCCAGTGCGAGGTATCCGAGGATGCACCGCTCTTCCATACCGATATACGGCAGGCACGCATGCAGGTGGTCGAACTGCCCAAGGAGGACCCACTGATGCAGGTGGACAAAACGCACATCACCACGCTGGACAATTTCCGGGCCGTCTGTACCGTGGGGACGTCCTTTCCGGCTGCCAACATTACCTGGTACATCAACACGAAGCGGGTAAGTGAATGGGAGAGGACGAGCGTGGTTCAATCGATATCCTGTGCCGTTTCTCGATACGGATCGAAGCATTATTTGCTGACCATAAATTGAAGTTTGATCCACTCGGATGTTCGCAACGGAAGCAAGCGGACACCATCGTGTGCGTATGTTTATTTGGATGTTAGCAATCAGCGTATCGTAAGCGATAGTCTCACAGTGATTCACAAAGCACAAGGACAGCTACCATTTGTTCCTTTTTTGTCCAATGTTCAACAGTTGAAACGAGTTTGCTACGGAGTATATTATGGTCTTTCTTTTTTTCTCCAAGCACAGTGTGTTTTTGGCATTTGTAATTTTTGTTTTCTCCATCATCCATCTAACTATCGATTCTTATCCCCATGTCTTTCTTCCGGTTCGATTAGATTCATCGATCACCGTATCAACGCATCACGTACCGTTCGTACGAAGGGACGCCCACCTTCTCCTCGCTCGAGATGTTCCCGCACAGTCAGGTACTGCAAGACATCTACCAATCGATGCCACCGTTCCACACCAGCCTCACGGTCATGTGCGAGATCTCGATCCTGCACATCTACACCAAAAGCGCACAGCAGCGTATCCTGGTCAGCGATCTCGTGACGACCATCTCGCCGAACCTGCTCGGTCTGGATGGTTCAAACAATCGGCGAAAAAACAACGGTGACCCAGACAATTCACCCCTCACTGGGGGTGCTGTAGGACTGGTCGGTCCTTCAACGGTGCTGCTAGCGCTACTGGTCGGTCTGCGGGCGGTCAGTACCATGCTACACTGGAACGGACAGCTGACGGATCGTTCATCCGGGTTGTGATTGGTGACTGCGCAGAAGCTGTAAATATGAAAAGCGCCCATCACCAAAAACAGGAAGATAAAGACAAGAGAAAAGGAGAGAGTGGGAGAGGGAGGCATAAGGGTGTGATGGAAAAAAAATATTACATAACACAAAAGCCAACGTAATAATAATAATACAAATAATAGGAATGATCTTGATACTCAGTGTGTGTGTGCGTGTATGTGAGCGAATATCCTTCTGCTCCTCCTGGCCGCCAGAAGTGCGTCGTAGGTGATTGCGTTTTAGTTATTGTTTGTTTGATATTTCCCTTGTTCTTTCGCTTCACGACACACACAAAAAGAAACACCCACTCACATGGAAGAATGGAGAGAATGGAGAGAACAATAACCCACTCACATTGGGCTTAAAATGGCTGCTAATATTGGGTTGGCGAACTTTAAACTGAGCGTAAGCTGTATGTGTAAATTGTATATGTAATTGAGCTTTTTTCACTCCACAAACTACTTGTCGCGAAGAGAAAACAAAACTGACGACTCCGAGCAGCATGAGCGCCATACTGGGGGTGTACATTGAGGGTGAGCAATTGGCATGGGCAAGGGTTCCGTATTTACCGCAACATCTACACCAAATGGTCAAAGATTGAAACCGTTCCGAAGCTGACGAGAGGAGCTAAATTTCTTTTTTACATCCCAAACCATAGGAAAATCGCTTTCAAACTCTATAGGTGATGTGATGATGTTTTCCTACTTTCCAAAATAGGAATATCTTCACATATAGAGACAGAAACAAACTCAAAACCGCTCGAAGAAGAAACCGAAAAAAGGAACTCAAAAAAGGTAACAAAATGCAGCAAAATGTTACAACAAGATCTTCCGTTGAAAAGCAAAGGTGTGTGCAGTATGTTGGTCCGCTTGCTTTCTCCCAGCGGACAGCTATTAATCGTTTGACTTTAAAACAAAACAAAAAACAAACAAAACATATTAGTCCTTTCCCTGTTCCGAAAAATTTCGAAAACTTGTATATGGGGTAGTTTTGTAACGCTGATTGTACATGTAAAAAAAAAGATCGCAAACACAAAAAGAAACACTCACATTACACCTTCCATCACTCAAGTAAAGGAATGTGTGTTATGATAGCAATGCTCAATACAAAAAAAGAGAGGAAGAAAAAAAGAAGATAAAAGAAACATGGAGAAAGTACTAAGGCTTGCTTTTGTCCGGCTAGTAGTGCTGCAGGTTAACTTTTGGTTCAATTGCAGCAGCAAAAAAAAAGAAGTTCAGCATGAAACAGGGAGCGCTAGTGACGACCGGAGCGTTAGTTTGTAGTGAATGAGTTCTAGGTAATATAAGGATGCATCCTTATACTGGTAAGGAGATGATGCGGTAGAGAGATACCTCCGAACTAAGATGGAAAATCTCTCTTTCTTGTAAGTAAGTGAAACTTGTTAGCTGAGGCGCGTAGACAAATGTAAGTATTATTATCTGTTACTAACATGAATGTACTGGAACTAATCGATACAAAACCAAAACCCAAAATCTAACAGCATACTAAATAAGCCTCCGCTGTACACCAAACAAAAAAAAAACAAACAACCGGGCGAGAGGAAAATATAAAATGAACAACAAACGAAAACAGAAAACCTAACGGATGACTCGCAATACAAAGACATTGTACGTTCTATTAGACTATTATATTGTATGATTGTTTTCTTTTCTTTCCCATCTTTTTGTTACTCTTATTCTTCTTCTTCTTATTCTTCTTCTTCTTTTAAATGTCTTTAACTATGAGTTTTCATTATCAACCCATTTTATATCTTCCCATCTTTCCCTTCACTAAAGCGATTGACACTTCACGTCAATTTGTACGATGCATGTGCAAGCTTGATCGCATCACAATCCTTCCTATGTAAGGATCATCTGTCGACGAGAGGCAGGATAGTATTGCCAGCACAAAGTGTATCGCAAATGAACAGAAGAATGAAAGGAAGAATGAAAGGAAGAAAAAAAAACATCTCGGCACACTCTCTTCGGTGTCAAACGTAAACTTAAAAGCAAAAGAACAAAAAAAACGCTAGTTATAGGACATTGGACATCAATCGCTTCACACACTGTGTAACAATAGTGCGGTCAGAAATCGACCGATAACTCAGAAAAAAAGACCGGAAGTACGAAAAAAGAAACAAAATAAAAAGAATAATTAACACTTACACAAACACACAAAACCCCCTTTAGAAGAATGGAAATAAAAGTAAGACATGAAGGTAAACGTAAAATTCAGGGCATTTGAAGTAAGTTCGTAAGAAATGTTGCATTACAAAAGTAACACGTAACAATGAAACAGTCAACAATATCTGAGAACCGTATGTAGAGTTGTGAACGTAACAGTTGTACATGAGGAGCGCACACATTAGCAGAAGAACACCGGTGACAAGCAAACGAAATCAGTTCAGTGCTCCGATCTGTTCGGAAGAAAAAGGGGAGACAAAAGAACTTGTTTTGTTTCATCCCTTACATGCCACAATAAATGCCAAGCAGAGATAATTGTGTACGCGATCTGGACGAAGTTCTGCAGATCGTATGATCGTACGAACAACAAAAAAATGCAAAAGTTAAGAGAATAAATATTATTATTAATAAAATATGTCCCTTCTATTCTGTTAGTTCTGTGTAATGCTATCCGAAAACATTTGTGTGAGGTAAGTAGTATGGTGTTTTCTTCTTAAATTACAACAAAGTAATAAATATAGTCACTATCAAGACCAGAGCCTCAATGTCTGCCGAGCGTCCTGAAGTATGACCTTCACGCGCTTATCGCATTCTTGCACCAAGCCAGCGCAATCGCTTTAATTGCATCAATCTTCATGGCGTGCACCTGAAGGTCACTGAACAAATGCAAACCATCCCCGAAATCTGCCGATACTGATAACGACTTACCGCATTCGGCAGC
This sequence comes from Anopheles funestus, assembly GCF_943734845.2. NCBI lineage: Eukaryota > Metazoa > Arthropoda > Insecta > Diptera > Culicidae > Anopheles > Anopheles funestus. The sequence continues at coordinate 19,187,388 of NC_064598.1, forward strand.
ATAAGGTCAGCAGGCCACTGCTGATCGTTGCCAACTGACTCAACTGACTGCGATTGTGATTGAGATGGGTTTACCTATATAAGGAACCATGCAGGCCCCAGATCGGCAGTCAGTTCGAAAGCAGCTGCACGAACTTCTGGCAGTAGGGCATCTGAGCAACGACACGAACACGATGCGATCGTTCGTAGCGATCACCGTGCTGTGCCTGCTGGCTTGTACCGCCAGCGGCTACTACATGACGAAGGAGGTGAAGTACGCTGATAAGCCATTCCTGGCTAAGCAGAAGGCTATGCTGGAGATCTTCCAGCATGTGCATCAGCCCGAGCTGCACACACACCTGTGGGAGGAACAGAAATCCTTCGATCTGGCGACGTACAAGGAGCACTTTACCAAGCCACAGGTCGTGGAGGAGTTCCTACGCTTCTACAAGTACGGCATGTTGCCGATGGAGGAAATCTTCGCGCTGTACAATGAGTATCACCGTGAGCAGGCTGTCGCACTGTTCCATCTGTTCTACTACGCCAAGGATTGGGATACGTTCTACAAGACGATGGTATGGGCCCGGTTCCACGTGAACGAAGGCATGTTCGTGTATGCCGTCACCGTTGCCGTGTTGCATCGTGAGGATATGCAGGGTATTGTGCTGCCGGCACCGTACGAAATCTATCCGTACTACTTCTTCAACGATGTCGTCATCAGCAAGGCACAGCGGTATAAGATGCAGGGCTTCTATCGTATGAAGAAGGCTGACGGTGTGTACAGTGCGTACATCCCGAGCAATTACACTGGATACTACGTGCACAGCAATCCGGAGCAGCGCGTCAGCTACTACATGGAGGACATTGGGCTGAACTCGTACTATTACTACTTCCACGCTGACTATCCGACCTGGATGGGAGGTAAGGAGTACGGACTGTACAAGGATCGCCGAGGTGAGTTCTATCTATATCAGCACCAGCAGTTCCTTGCCCGCTACTATCTGGAACGTTTGTCGAACGATCTGGGTACGATTCCGACCTTCTCGTGGTATGAACCAATCGTTACGGGATACTATCCGTATCTGCGCTACTACAACGGTGTTCCGTTCCCGGCCCGTGAGAACTATCACAACGGCTACACGGAGAAGCACGATGTGATTGAGGAGATCACCGATTACGAGCGTCGCATTATGGAAGCGATCGATTATGGTTTCATCATTCTTCCCGATGGAACGTACGTCAACATCACCACCCCGACCGGTGTGGAGTATCTCGGCAACTTGATCCAATCGAACGGAGACAGTGTTAACACGCGTTTCTACGGCTATCTGGAGAAGGTGGCCAAATTCTTCCTTGGCGGTTCGTTCGAGATGTTCAACGAGTTCCGTGCGGTACCGAGCGTGCTGGAGAAGTACGAGACGGCCATGCGTGATCCGGTGTTCTATCAGTTCTTCAAGCGTGTGATTGGGTTCTACTATCGCTATCTTGACACCCTGCCCGGCTACAAGTACGACGAGATCAACTTCCCCGGCGTGAAGGTGGAAACGGTCGAGATGGACAAGCTGGTGACGTACTTCGATAACTTCGATGCGGACATTACGAATGCGGTCGATGTGGAGGTGTTCGACGACACCACCATGAAGGCGGGCGAGATGAAGAAGTTCGGCAAGATGGCACACTATCAGGGTGAAGACTTTGTCCTGTATGCACGTATGCCCCGTCTGAACCATTTGCCGTTCTCCTTCAAGCTGAACGTTGTGTCGGAAAAGCCCCAGAAGGCGGTCGTGCTAGTTTTCATTGGTCCGAAATACGACCAGTACGGCAATGTGTACAGTGTGAACGCAAACCGCGAGAACTTCTTCCAGCTCGATCACTTCCTGGTTGATCTGGTGGCGGGCGAGAACGCTATCACGCGCAACTCGCAGGACTTTAGCTGGTTCGTGAAGGATCGTACCACGTACTTCGATCTGTACAAGCAGGTGATGCAGGCGTACAACGGTGACTACAAGTTCCCGCTCGACATGTCCGAGGCACACTGTGGATTCCCCGCGCGGTTGATGTTGCCCAAGGGCAAGAAGGGTGGTATGCCGTTCCAGTTCTTCTTCATGGTCGTCCCTTACCATGCGCCAGAGGTGGAACGTTTCACCGGCTACGATTACACGGTGTCGTGCGGTGTCGGTTCCGGTGCGCGCTACATCGATTCGCTTCCGTTCGGCTATCCGTTCAACCGCAAGATCAACGAAGCAACCTGGTTCACCCCGAACATGGTGTACTACGATGCGATGATCTACCACAAGAGTGAAACGGAAGTGAACTCGGTTGTTGTCTAGGGTGCATGGCTGGGATGTTGGAAGTTTACAAATTCCGAACTGAAGGTTTTTGAAATACAGTGAATGAAATATTAATCTTTTTAAAACTTGTTCCTTTTGTGCGGTTGTATGGGTGGGCAATACCTTCAGGTAAGTTGAGAGGTATGAACAATCTTTTAATAAGTACACACTAGAATGCAATGTGTGCTCATGTGCACTTACAAAAAACGCGACCATTAGCAAGCGGACGGAATAGTACGTTGTAAGAGAAAAGATTTAAAAACTAATTGCAATTTACCATTCGCAAAACTCATTTTTCTATGCGCCCGAGCATGAAAGCGGGAATAGCCCGGAAGAATTCTCTCTCCCAACCGTACGCTTAGCTGAACCAAGCGACGTATCGTCACTTGGAAAAACTCATTATGTGTCGTCGTGAGTTCACTATCTGAACAATATTTTTTCCAGCTTGGGATTCAATTTCCTTTTCGTTTTAGTTCTTCTTAAAAGTTACATACATATATGCTATGAACCGTCTCTTGATACTGTACTGACATACCGAAGATCATTGTTTAACTCATTCAGTACAAATTCTCCCAAATCTTCTCGCAAAGCTAAATTATTGTGAAAACTTATTTAAGTAGAAAAGTTGCCTCAATTTTTTAACGACTTGATTGCCAGTACCATAGCATTTGTAGCAGCCTTCAGACCTAAAATGTTATTGTAAATTCATCAATTCAAATATATATTCCTTGTGAAAATGGTTCCATAACCAAGGAGATATTCATGTTAGGTCCATCATATCTACTAAAGACATGTATGAATGATTGTTGTCTGCTCGTCTAATCGATGCCTTAATTAATGAGAACAGGAACAAAGTAATAGTTACACATGAAATGCGTCCAAGAGTTTCTTGTACTTAATCGAAATACAAGACAAGTGTTTTGATTACTGGAAGAATCATCAGGTCCTAGGCAACAGCTCCATAAAGTAGCATTGTTTTGAAAGTATACAATTATTTGCAATTAAATCAGCTAGTCTATATTTAATTCGTTTCGTAAAAAAGTGCTTTTTATACAGATGCAAGAGGATGTCAACCAACCCCGAGCTCCCATCTTCAATCCCCGGCCCATTTCTCCTGCCAGAATACAAATCCATTTCATCACCGATAGTACAACATCCCATCGGTTTTAATAGTGCTGTTGATCATATGCATAGTTGAACAAATTGATTTACACATGATGCACTCACACCGAACAATGCCCACACGTTCAATCTCCATTAATCATTGCATTCACTTGCAACCACTCGACAACTTATCCCGATGTACGATCACTCTATCGGGTACGGGTGCATCAATGTTTTTTTTTTTGTTGTTGCAAAAACGCTTTTTTTCATTCGTTTGACTAGCGTTTGGTTGCATTCAATGTCCATATGAAACGATTTATCAAACTCCCGTGTGTTCCAGCTGGCTGGCTGGCCGGTTGGTGGGAAACCTCACCGGACGTTGACAGCAGGGTCCCTTCCGTCCCAACCACGGTGGTGTTTAGTAATTGATTCGGATAGTAATTGTTGCAGCACGATATCAACCCCATCCTGCCCTAGGGTAGGAACAGTTTTATCAATTTATGTCGGTTATTTTAACCTCTCGATGATTTGCCGGTACTCTACTAGGTCACGCCATCGATGGGGATTGAGGTGAAAAAAAACAAAACAACTCCCACTCCGTTCCTCGGTTCGCCTGTCAACCAAAAGTCGCTTCTAGTTGCACGTTAGCCAATCTCGCGTTAGGAATCTCCCCGGTGGGTCAGTAGGTATGGCCCTGCTGGCGGTATATATGCTGGCCGGTGGTTACTCTTTAGCATACGCACTTTAATGTTGAATGAGCATTTTAAGCGTTTCGCTCGTACGATTCCCACAAATCCAAAGCAATCGAGCTGGGGTTTCCGTGTGTGTGCGGTGGATTTAATTCATGATTTGCATAATTCATGCTGAAGCCGTGGCACCACTTTTCCCATCTCCGGTCCACGGGGCCGAAGCTGGCTGAAGCCGTGGCACACACGGCCAGCTAGAAATGTTATCGAATTTCGCTTGCAATCGGCTGTCGGCCGTGCTACCGGTGACCGGTGTGTGTTCGATGGAATGATAGAAATCTAATCATAATTAGATGAACAATCCGGTCACACACAGACACACGCTAAGGGGGATCGGTAATAAGGGGGTTGGGAGGTGATGGTTTTAGGCAGTGAGTAGCGAACAAAAAAAAACGATTCTCAACGAGTGGCTTGACGTTTGACACTGGGATTTGGTGTCTGAGAGTTGCGTTAGACGCATCGATTGGCCTCGGCAGGCGGCGAGAGTGGTTTGCACCACACTGGCCACCGGGCTGTGGTTAGCATTAGCCAGAGTACATTTTGGAAGGATCGACACACTGCTCAATATTGCAACCGTTGACTCCGTGGTTCGATTGTTTGTGCATCCATTCGATCCGGTGACCGATAATAATCATTTCGCTTCACTTCACACGTATGCTGCGTGTGCGTATGCAAAACGGTGACAGCGTGGGCCACCGGGGAGCAAGAGCGATCAAGCGATCGTAGGTGTGTGCGTGCCCCGTACGAGGTTAAGCTGTGTTTTTGGATCCCGCCCCCCCTCGTTTGGTATGGGAATCAATTGGAATCAATAATTTAAGTAGGATTTAACTATGAATAGGTTGATATTTGCATTGACATTTTATCCGATTAAATGACGAATCATTGCGGTCAGGTCCCAGGTGGGTGAGAGGTGGCTGTAGGTGGTTAGTAGGTCAGCTGGCTGAGGTATGTCCGAAGTACAGTTGGGTATGAGCTGACTGTGGTTTTAATCACACAAACCAGCTGGCCAAAGCACCATACAATTTGTGTTTTCAACAACTACTCTAACAATGAAGCATATGAACACTGATGAAATGTACATGAACAATGGTTTATAATTATTTTCAAGAATGGATTAATAAGGATTTTCTTCTAATGCTTTCCGTACAATAGGTTTGAATACCCATTAAACTTCGTTTGTGGGTGTATGGGTGTGCTTGATTGTATTTCTTCTAAACTGTTCAAGAATATGTTGATCCTATCTAATAAGTACCGGGCGCCTTCATCGGTGAAAATTAAAAAAATAAATACATCTTGACCAGACATGATACCTTCCTAGCAGATGATTGGTGGAAAGTGACTTCCTTCTTATAATTATTATACAATTTTATTGAAAATTATATTTGGCACAACCAACACACAACAATCAAAAATAGTTGCACAACTATGCAGCAAAGCCATCGAATTCCTTGTCTATTCAGAGAAAATTCAAAATTTAATGCTTCGTTCTGCTAACCCTTTTAAGGTGCTTTACTTTGTTTTATTTGTTCAAGTGCAATAGGTTATCGACAAACGAAATGAGTTAAATAGTATTTCTTCTAATATGCTTGTCGAAAAACGCGGCATATCGCTGTATCAATCTGATTGTTCTTGTTCTTGTTCTTGTTCTTGTTCTTGTTCTTGTTCTTGTTCTTGTTCTTGTTCTTGTTCTTGTTCTTGTTCTTGTTCTTGTTCTTGTTCTTGTTCTTGTTCTTGTTCTTGTTCTTGTTCTTGTTCTTGTTCTTGTTCTTGTTCTTGTTCTTGTTCTTGTTCTTGTTCTTGATCTTGTTCTTGTTCTTGTTCTTGTTCTTGTTCTTGTTCTTGTTCTTGTTCTTGTTCTTGTTCTTGTTCTTGTTCTTGTTCTTGTTCTTGTTCTTGTTCTTGTTCTTGTTCTTGTTCTTGTTCTTGTTCTTGTTCTTGTTCTTGTTCTTGTTCTTGTTCTTGTTCTTGTTCTTGTTCTTGTTCTTGTTCTTGTTCTTGTTCTTGTTCTTGTTCTTGTTCTTGTTCTTGTTCTTGTTCTTGTTCTTGTTCTTGTTCTTGTTCTTGTTCTTGTTCTTGTTCTTGTTCTTGTTCTTGTTCTTGTTCTTGTTCTTGTTCTTGTTCTTGTTCTTGTTCTTGTTCTTGTTCTTGTTCTTGTTCTTGTTCTTGTTCTTGTTCTTGTTCTTGTTCTTGTTCTTGTTCTTGTTCTTGTTCTTGTTCTTGTTCTTGTTCTTGTTCTTGTTCTTGTTCTTGTTCTTGTTCTTGTTTTTACTGTTGTTTTTGTTTCTGTTGTTTTTGTTGCTGTTGTTTTAGAATAATAAGAGTTCAGTCGTATAATGTGAAAAATGGAATATGTTGGATTGTGTTTCTTTTAATATGCTCAAGAACGCCATTTTATTGTAGTATTTAAGTATTTTAGTATTTAAGTATTTAAGTATTGGGCGCCTCCATCGGATGATGGTCGTTGTGATGGTTTTTCGACAAACTGTCAGCTTCTTTGGCACTGACGGGCTTAAAATGTTTCCTAGTATTTTAACATATTTTAAATTAATTTTTTTCACAAACTCATATTAATTTAATACAATTTGAGATATGAGAAATAAACAAAAAACTGCAGGCAACCTATTATTGCATGCTTTCCTTAGAATATAGAATGATTCGTAAATTGATTTATATTAAAAAAAACCCTTTTTTTTGTCCAAATTCTATGCAAACTCAGTTCAATTAAACCGCGCAGGGATAAATAATCAACAACCGTGGCTAACGGTCTACAATAACATTATTCCCTAGCAAAAACATGCCCATTTCATCTGCACATGTGTGTAATACGAATCTAATCAAAATTAAACAATTCAAATCAAGCTTCCTCGGTGCGTAGGAAGGCAAAAGGAAGGATGAAAGGGAGGTTGTGTTGTAGTGTGTAATAATGGAAAGCTTTCGCAAATTTTCCCAAAACACAAACACAATCCGGCTCATATTATTGAAGGTCCTCTCCCTTTTATCCGCTATTCAACACGGTGTGCCACACATTTAATCCAATAAAATGCACCAAATTACCAAAAACCATGTCACCTATCGCGTACAAGCATCTACAATCGATTACGCCGTTTAAAACAAAAAAAACAGCTCGAACGCCCTCTCGAAAGGGAGACAACCATTCCACTGCCACATCACCCACCGTTACCCGATTCCCCGAGTTGGCAAATAATGGTTTTATTGGACCGATTATTATGTGGGTGCATTGACACAAGTCAAATCTGTCCTAATGGGTATGAGCTTGGGCTTGGAACACTGGTTGCAAAATCGTTCCATTTTTAGGTGGTTGATTACTTCTTTTTTCTCTCTCTCTCCAGCCCCTTCCACATGGTGGCCACAAAAATGGCACATCTGTGACACGAATGGAAGGAAGGAAGTAGTACAAATGGGAGGAGGGAGAGTGTAATATACATCCATACACACGTACACGCATCCCATCCACTTTCAAACACAGACCCAGTGCTCATCCGACACGGCTGTCAGGCGGATTATTTTCACCGCCGTACCATCATCGGCAACCCGCACATGTAACTAACATTAGTTCGTATTGCCGGCGGGAAACAATCCGCTGGTTCGGCAACAGAAAACCACATTCCGGTGGGTAATATAACAGGTTGAAGGTTTTTCTACCATTTTTTTTTTAATGTTTTGAGTAAAACTCCACCACCACCATTGTCCTCTCACCGAAATAGTTGAAAAGCATCCATCCGTCCAATGGGGTGAGTTTTTTTTTGTTTGTTGCCGGTTTGGGGTGAGTTACATAAAAAGTTAATTACTTTTCGCGACCTCACTACCAAGCGCGCGACTCCTTATGATAGTGTGATGAGTGGTTTTGTAGGTCGGTGTGAGTGTATTAGGTGGGAACAATGGTTACCCCGTCAAGCTGCAAAACCAGGTTGGTGGGAAATTCGTGTCTAACACGCCTCTGGAACGTCAGTAATCGTTAGGGCCACCGCCACCGCCCATAAGGAAGAATTAAGAACACCTCCAACAGACTAACCTGGCGACGTGTCTTTTGGGTTGGGTTTTTCCGTAAGGTGGCAATATTCCCAGCCCAATTTGAGACGGAGCAAGGCGTCCCTGTACCTTCCGGTTGCTTCTCTTGTTCCGGAATCGACAATGTGGCTTCGATACCAATGAACCGAACGTGCGAAGCCGTGCGTTGAATGGGCTCAGTTAGGATAGATGCGGATCATCGTGTCGAAGCCGAAAGTATTTTCGGTTTTTTTTTTGTTCAACCATGGTATGGAAAACCTTCAAGTGTGTGTATGTGTGTGGTATAGTGTCCAATGTATTGGGAACATTCTCGATCGAACTCACCACCCGAGTATGTCCCGCGTGTGACGTTAGGTTTTAATTTCCGCCGCCACTGTGTCACTTCGATACGCACCACGGTGAAACGTGTACGTGAATCGGGCCACAGGAAAGCAATTTTTATGGGAAAACTTATCCCACCCATGCACTTTGTTGGGGAATCGCGCTGAGGAATCGCACCAAACGTCTTCATTGTGGTGGATAATTAATTTGTGCTCAAGTGGAAGTGGTGTGTGTGTGTGTGTAAAAGAGCAAAAAAGTTGGTGGCTGTGACATCCAATCCAGAGAACCAGAGGTGATATGATCGTGGATCGAAAACTCCACACTTCGTATTCGGGCAAGCATTGACGGTGTGGCACATTCCACTGTCATACCCAAAACCTTCCCCGGCACAAAACGAGCCCGGGTGTCACGGTAGCGAATTATCCCGGAACAAGCAGCAACCTCGTGGAAGCTAACTTTAACGTAATAAAACACACCGACAAACAGCACACTACTAATTAGTTCAAACCCGTTTCGTGGTTCAACCACCGTACGACTTCCGTGTCCAACGAGCAGCTACTATAACCTCGTCGGCAGCACACAATCTACGTGCCACGGTTGCAGAAGCACCGCATCAAGACCGCCTTTCGGTTCCCAGGAAAAGGGAGGCACAAACACTTTAGCGCCTGTTTCCCTTCCCCGTGTTTGCATCCTGTGTGCACATGCACTCGGTGGATACGGGAACTCCAAACTTCAAACCCAAAGCGACCCGCCGCGTGTATGTGTGATAGCATTTTCCGAGAAAAAGACTGAGATTTTTCATATTGAACAGTTTCGCGGCTTCGGTAAACTGGACTCCGGGAATCAAACCGCAACACATTACGTGGTGTGAACAAACCCCGGGTGGTGAGAGACTGGGTGTAAAGTTAAGCAGCGACCACGTCTGAATATTTGAGACCTCCTCCCTTACAAAACCCCTTAAACTCCCCTATCGACGGAGAGTGTACGGCGTTAAGATAGTGTGTAATTACAACATCAACAACTCGGCGTACTCGATCAGTTCCTGCAGCACCCATACAGTTGCTCGCTTTTGTTTGTTGGACACCGGCAGCCGTGATCCTTTCACTTGCATTTGTGCACACCGTCGTTACAACGAGCTTCGTGTCGCAGTTCCAGCGTCAGCTGGTTCCCAAAAAACCGACGAATCCGTGCGTACCACCAGCGAGTTGCTTAAAATTCTGGCAATGATCTTTGGTGATTTAGTATGCTGCGTGCATTTTGTGGTTCTGTTGCAAAGCTGCATTGGCACACTGGTGACGGCACCTCCCACGGATGCTCTCGTGCCAGCACCACTCGTACGGCAACCACCGGGATCAGCACCACCACCAGCATCAGCAGGCGGAATTCCACCGACAAACCGTAGCGGACGGTACACGGATACGTTACCCGGAGGTGAGTAAGTGTCGGCAGGCGTTTGTAGGTGAGTAGCTTAATGCTTGGTGTGGTAGCAGACGAACACGCACCCCACGGGAACGTGATCCTTTATCCTTTTTTTTTGTTTTTGGTTGGAAGGGCCATTGTTGTTTCGTTACTTTTTTCCGTATTTCGCTTCAAGTGAGACACCCTGGCAGTTCGGAGTACTCGGAGGCGGATGGCATGCCTGCACGTACATCTTGGACACAGTGTGGATACGTGAGCACCCGTTTAATACCCGTTGCTGTGTGCTTCATTAGTAGACTCACGGCAAGGAGGAGGACATATGGGAGGAGTAGTAGAGAAAAAAATGGTTTCAAAATTTTAAACCGAAACAAAGCAAGAAAAAAATATTGTTGCAAGTGCGAACGTACAGCAGTGCATTATGGCACAGAAGAAGCTGTTTATAATGTCGGTGACAGTGGTCACATGTTTTCTCCGCAGTCATATGTTTGGCAGAAGTATGTTGTATATGCTGCATTGAGTGTTTGTGTTTGAAAGTTTAAAATTTTTGCTTCGATGCTTGCGAAAGGCTTGAAGTACTTTTTTACCAATTAGTTTTATCCGAAAGTTATTAATTAGGGAGTTTGGTAGACTGAGGAGCACTTGACAGATGCATAAACTAATAATGAGAAGTGTCTGAAATTAAAGATAAAACTTGTTTTTATAAAAGTGTTAATTAAAAGTATCTCGAATGGAAAACATGGAGAGATGGATCTCTACCCGGGATACTCGAAGGTACTGATGCCATATAAGTTGAACAAATGTTCCAGTTTTCGTTCCCTTAAAAATCCTACAACATTAAAGTTGAAAAAATATACCCCTTTAACTCGACTTAATCTCTCACGGTCGTCGTCTTTGATTTCAAATCAATTCAGCACTACCGTTGAACAACCTTGAAAGTTTTCCCAATTAATTTTTGATCGTCTAAAATACTCAAACCTTATAATTTATTCATCTCAAACAAATTAACATCGCAAAATTTAAACATCAAACAAAATTAAGAGATGTTAGAGAAGGTGTGAAACAGGAGATATTTATTGATTAAACTTTAAACTGACAGAGAAACGAGTTTTTCGATACATTTTGCTTTACAATCTCGTAATCATTTTTAATGAGATGGAATTTTAACGGAACAACTTTCGTTTTGCACAGATCGTGCTGCTTTTCTTTCGGTCGTCATTCTGTCTCCAGTACTTGATAATTAATGGAAATCACTGCTCGTCACAAAATGGACCCGGTGACCCATCACTTTACCTTGGCGATAATTAATTCATTCGATTAAAACTCCCAAACGACGGGGTTGTCGACGATCCATTGTACGATCGATTGACTTTTTTGGTACGGTACGAAAAAAAAAGCTAGAAAGGATATTGGTACGTTTCGGTGGGATTAAATTTGTGTCCCTCCGCTCTTCATGTGTGGAAAACTAGGTACAATTTCACCAGATTTCCGAATCTGGTCACCACAGCACAATGTGGCAACGGATCAACGGACGGAAACTCAAAATCACATCCTTTACGACGTTCACTTTATGCTTCTTCTCTCTCTCTTTCTGTCTCTCTCTCTCTCTGTCTGTGTTATTTCATGCTTATACCTCCTGGACTCTACACAATCGTGGACCGACCAATCGAATTGTGTCTCGAACTATATCGGGACATCATACGTACGCCTTGGCCGGGACAGAGCTGAACGAGTATTGTAGAACAACACAGGACTGCCGACAGTATGCACATGTTTGTGACACCCGCAAGCAAACGTGCGACTGTGCCGAAGGATACCGACCGGACGAGACGAATCGCATCTGCCACGGGGGTGAGTAAAGTCCGGACACCCGGACACGGGGGCAGCAGTAGTACCGAAATAAGTGAATTTTCGTTTTCACACTTCACTCACCCGGTCCAACGCAAACGGCCATTTCCGATGGTTCGTCAGTCATCTTCAGCATATGCTCTAGCAGCTAGTTGAGACCATTTGGAGATTCACCGAATCGTTGTCCCCGAGTACGATGAGCGGAAGGAATAGGGTGCATGATTGAGACCATTGTATCTTAATACCAACACGCACCGAAAAGGCAAATGCCGGCCAGACGCTCGACCTAGTAAACCTAGACGTTTGGGAAGGATGTGGCACCAGCAACACCAAAACTGTCCATAACGTCTCTATTTTGTACCGAAAGCTTCAGTCTCATTCCCTTCCTTCTTTCCCTGCTTTTTCCGAAATGTCTACGGATGTGTCAATTTCCTTCCTACGCCTGGACACATCATCGATGTGTGTGTGTCTTGTTGTTCTCGTATCGTACGTCAGGAAGCAAATAAGTACGACACCGGCCTGAGAAATAGTAGTTGCCATAGACGCACTTTTGCAATAAATTTCACCATCAAACTGAGAGAGCGAAGTTTAATATTCATCGCATACAATTCCGGGCTACATTTGTTTATCGTTTTGCGGGTATGATTTTCCCAAAACAAACGAGCAGGGAAAAATGAATAGATCTACTACCGTTGAGGAAATCCTCAAAAAACGTACAACTCTATGTCATGTTTTTCCTCCACCCACTCGTCTCGATCTTCAGCTCAACCGATCTGTCAAGCGTCGATCGACACGGATAAGGTGTTCGAACATACGAAAAGTGTATTTAAATTGCATTATTTGGTTTGTTCGTTGTGCTAATGGTGCTTTTGTCCTCGGTCCGTGTGATGCACCTTTACCGTACCGATTGTCTTTCAGACCATCTACTCAGGATGTTTTGCCGTTTTGCATGTTTTACGGGCGGGCGGGGATATATTTCTTCCTTCAAACACCGAACGAAGTATCAAACAAATTGAATGCTCATCCTAACAAGACTTCCCCTGGCTTTGGCTTATCGGCGGAGAAAGATTGCTTCGTTGCCACTTGCAGGCACAAGCGGGGACAACCATTCTGTGCAAAGGCATGCAACACAGCAAAGACACACGCACGATGCCGTGCGAACAAAGGGCAACGAACTGCTCCGAACGGTAATCCGGTTCTTCGAGAAAATGGAGCTTCAAACTAACAAACCAAACGGGAGAAGAAAAAAACGTGAAAAAGGTTTCAGCAAAACAAAATCGACTAATCGGTGCAGCACATTTGCACAACGGTTTCAGCTTTCGATTCTCGCTTCCCAAACCGGCTTAGTGCTTAGCGCTAAGATGCAAAACGGGAAGGAATTCGTTCGCTCGTTTGTTGCACTTTGTTTTGTTCGGCCTGTTCGTCTACTCACTGCATTTGTGTGTCTGTAGATCCCGAAAAAAAACCGACCAGAGTGAGGAGGAAAAATAGTCGGCCATAATCGAATTTGCTGACTGAGCGTCGTTCTTCCCCAGTTTCCATTTTCCTCCGGAAAAAACCCGGATAGTTTTCCCGGATGATTGGCTCTTTGATTGGTTGCCAGCATTTTTGCCTTACTCGAGCATTATAAAGTGCACTAAAGTGCACACTCTTCCACATGAAACACGATTTGTTTCTACAGTGTGTGAGTTGAAAGAAGCGTTGTGCGTCTTTTTCTTGTTTGTGCGAACGTATGCAAAAAAAAGCGTCTTATCATTTGTTTGCGATCTTCAGGCATTGAGTGCATGTTGCATGCACTACTAACGCACCCGGGCGATGGTGGCACATCTCTTCGCGTAAAGCGGAGGTTTTTGTTTGCCTGACCCATAATAGCATGCAATAGCTGGGAGGGCAAATATTTGGGGGAAATTGGATCTTGATCTTGATGCGCTGGCAACATCAAGATAAAGGTGCACGTTTAATGCGATGTGAATCCAGCTTTTTTTTTTGGTTGGTTTAGAGAATGGTTTGGAAGAAGCGGAACAAACCCGTTTACGGTAAGAGGCTTTTACTGGGAACATCGGAGATGGTCGTTTATTTTCTGCTACTTGCACAGTATTTCTTCATCTTTCTGTGGAGCAGCTTTTTTTTAAACACGATTTTTAGCTTACAATCAACCTTCTTTGTTGCACTAAATTATGTCCCCCGAAAAATCTGCTCTCTTTTCATTCAATCAATAATTACGATGGTAATACAAACGCTCTGTCTCTGTAGCCGTGGGACGCCGATGTTTGTACGATAGTCACTGCATCACGAACGCTTACTGCAAGGGACAAATGATCTGTACGTGCAAGCGTGAATACGGATTCCTCACCGATGATAACTGGTCATGTCAAGGTAATTTATCACCTCACTATTACGTGCATTATGTACGTCCTGGGAAAACGGAATTGAACCAAACTGCTTCAAGGAAAAACTGGAAGCATTCTTAAGTATTTTCTTTTTGTTCTTTATCTTTTCTTCTCTCCCCATCCCTCAACTGGACACTCAAACCAACAGCATCAGCCGCAAGACGAACAGTTCCCATCAGCCTCGGAGTGGTAATTCTTGGCGCAAAGCTTACGCTTCCGTTGCTGGCAGTTTCAACGTTGACCACATGGTGGTCCGTTGCTAGAATGCGCCCAACATTGCTGTGGGAATAAATTCATTTATCGTAAGATTTAATTAAAACCCGAAGAAAAGAAGAGCCAAGTGCCGCCGTAGGGTTCGGGTAAAGGGTCTCATGCCATCGTCTCGTATTTATCGTTAAATATTTTCAGATGCACTGCTGCAATGCACCTGTTTCTGGCCGTGCACCAACCTTTATATACAATAGACTTCCACTTCGCCCCTTCAAGAAACCATAAGATTCAATCCATATCTGTACAAGTTGTTTTCCAACAAGATGTTCTAGCTGTATTACGGAGGCGAGGAATATAAATGAAAAAGTACTTTTAAAAAAAAGAGTTGAAACTCATCGAATTGGAGTTCCTTGCCTTCCGTTTTTTGCCAACCGATAAATCTGCATTCTACCCCGATATCGGACCCCGTAACGGAACACGTACTCCAGAAAGCATCCAAACAATATCGACACCGGAAGAAAGGTTCGACGAGGCCAACGAGGTTCCAGAAATGAAGGCATCAGCTGTCGATGTAAAATCGAAATAAGATTAGTTTATTCGTGAAGTGCATTCTCATTTCTCTTTCTTCAGCAGAATCCAATAAAGTGAACTACCGCATTGTAGCGGATGTAGCGGGAAGTTTGGGAAGGAGTTCTGCCCAACCATGCGGATGTGATGCCATTCTGCTCAAGAGGAACACTCGGGAAGGCAGGAAGAAGAAGAAGAGGGAGAAAAAAAACCCCAAGAAAACGAAGAAACGCATACACTTCACCAACAAGGATGGCAGGAGGAGAAGAGTGGCGTAGTGGCATTTGCAAGTTGAGTTCCGAGAGTTCCGCAGCATACTGGAGAATAAATATTCTCCTTTTGCTTACAAATAAATGTCGAATTTTGGGATGGCGAGATGTGTTTGTTTGCTTCGGCAGAACAAATGTTGAGTGAACGTGTCCGGGCGCGCACTTTCTTTGCATTTTGCCTTCCGATAAAGGGGGGCGGAGAAAAATGGAGAACCACCCGGTTTCTCCACAAACAAATGGGAGTCGCGTAGCGAACGAATCTAACAGCCAGGAGGAGGTTTGTGGAAATTTTTTCAATTCCTTCCCGCCCCCGCTCATAGTTCTTCACGTGTTGCGGAGACACGATGGTAAAATTGTTTTTCCGTTATGCCAATATTATTTCACATGCTAATAATGGTTAAATATGAAAAGATTCTTTATCAAACAGCGTGTGTGTGCGTTTGTGTTTAAGTAAAACAAATAAAAAGTTGATTAAAATTCATAAGTACGTATAAGCAAATAAAGGTCAATCTGTTATCCATATAGTACACGATTATTGGGGTTTGATGTATTCATTTAGAAATAAGCAAACAAAACGCGAGCAATTATTTATCCTAAATTTTCCTGAATTATTAACCTCCGCACACAAAGGTGATGTTGGGAAATCGTTTTTTTTTTCGCTTTTCTTCTGCACAGTTGCATACTATTTTACCTGTCATTTGTACAGTAAACATCATTGATAAGTGTAATAATAATATCACCACCGCTTATGATTTCAGTAGCGATCAAACGAAGCCAAAAGCGGTGCATTGCCTTTGGTCGATCCACTCGGTCGGTGATACACATGTTTGGAATTGCACTGCCGCAACAAATGTCCGACGAGTGCTAATGATTGCTAATTTATACAGTACGCGCTGTATCTGGTGTCACACTCTGGCGTGAAATTGATACCCCACCGATCCCCTATTGAAAATAATGAAAAAAACCCTCTCTCTCTCTGATTGAAGGTACAGACGGGTGCCATTGCTCTGGAAGCCATACTAAGGGCAACAACTGTTCTGCAACAAAAAAAAGGAGAGGAAAAGTTATGACCCAAAAGGAGGTGAAAGCGTGGAAATGGTGATCGAAACGACAACACAAATTAGCGCGCAATATTGAAATAATATAAATTTCAATAATTAATTTTATTTATAAATTCACTTAAAAACCAAAATCAATTATGCTCATTTCCAGGTTGGTACGGAACCTTGTCCGGGCTACCGGACCAGGGGCCGGTATACGTTTTTATTTACCAAACAGCAAAGTACACATGCTATATCATTTCAACGGTGGCTGGGAAACTGTTCGCTTGTATTGGAAAAGCTACAACTATGTGTAGGTGTATCGATAAAAAGTGCATTTCATGTGTGTTCATTCCACTAAAGCAGGTGCTAAAGGGGTCCTGCCCACCTCTACCGTAGGAGGTGAGAAAGCAAAAAAAAAGCGAGAAATAAAGAAAGAAAAATCCCACACACCACGATCAAGTGAAAACATAATTCCAATAAATGTTAATTGATGCCAAATTTTATTTACGATTTCGGACGTGGTGCAAACGTACACTGCACCTGGATGCTGGGTACGGTGTATATAATGGTGCCGGCAAATTATGTGTCCATGGCACGCAACTGGCGCCATTGTTGAAGTAATTCGATTTGTGCGTTTGCATCGGTTGCATTCGAGTGGTTGGATGTAAGAATTTGCGGGGACAATTGTAATTGATATGAAGCAATGTATGTTATTACTGGGTTTTCCTTTTTTTCTTAATTCAATGCAGTAAATTTTTTAGTTTAAATGCTGTACTTACTGCAGCTCCAAAATGTTCTAAAAAATCAGCAAAATAGCAACGGAAAATAAACAACATTTTCAAATTCAAGGTTGTATCAACACAACATTTGAAGACATCAACACCCCAACATAACTACCAAGTAAACCGATGGGCCGGTTGCCTAGACGTAACTAGGACACGGACCCGGTTACTATGGACGCCAATGCTTGGATTGTTTTATTTGATGCGTTCAAATGCCTACCGTTAAAGGTGAGCAAATTTTCTCATTTTCATTCGAGAAGTGCTGTGAGTTGGAACACATTTCAATTGTTCACGTTAACTTCCATACGAAACGTAAAAGATTTCCAATCAATTTTTGCTACCGAATACAAGTGATTGAAGTTTAACTGTGTTATTGTGTGTGCAAAAGATGGATTTCCGTGCCATCTGGATACGGGACCGGTTGTGCAAGATATTGGGCGTTTTCGAACCACGCTACATTGACACGGTGCTGAACGAGCTGTACGATGAGCTGGTCGCCTTTCTGGACGATTCCGTCACCGATCAGCGGGACGACCATAAGCGCATCCTGTTCGCGTACCGTACATTTTACGAGCGGCTTATCGAGGAAAAGGTGACCGCATTCGAACCAGGTACGGAACGGCGTAGAAGGATTGGTGTGAAAATTTCCCCGTTCTTCAATTTTAAACATACAATTTTTTTGCTCTCGATTTTATAACCTCTTTTCTTTCTTCCTTTTTTTTCGGTCCATCCGAAACGCACCGAAACTGTGGGGCACCCCAAAAATGTTTGATCATAAATCTAACACACCCCGTACCCTCGGGGAACCCCGGTTCCGGACACAAAACCACCGGCACCACCAACGATGAATGATGGTTGGCGATCCCTACAAATATTATATGCATGTAAAACATGGCAATCATCAAACATACCCTGCCTGCTTGGACCGACTTTTGTTCGGGGTTGTGATTAAAAATACGGGCTATGCAGCGACGGCGGGACCCTCACAGCCGGGCACAGCGGATCCACCGGAACAGACGCAGAAGGAGAAGAAAGGCAAAAAGGTTAAAGGTGGGTAATTTTTCCTATCAGCTTTCCGTGGTCCGTGGGAGGAGGAGGAGGTGCGTCACCAGAAAACCTCCCAAACATCGTAAACCTCTTCTGCCGTATGGATGGGTCATTGTAACAATCTCTTATCAATGTTCTTCCTACTGCAGTTTTGCAGGCAAACATTCATATGAGTAATAGCCACACTCATACTTCCTGTGTCCTTACAAAAAAAAACTACTCTCGATAGATGGAACCCTTTCTCCAGCAGTAGTAGCAGCAAGACCACCATCTTGAACAGGCTCTAGAATAGTTCTACAGGAATTGCTCACTCCTCATCCCCATTGGTTCGTTTATATTCTCGAATGGATTTATAGTTTCGGGCGGCCCCAGAGATCGAGCCTTCAACTCTATAAGTCTCGGCAAAACCGGTGAAATTATGACACTTTCATCTAGTCGGGCCGTAAATTACCGATGTCATTCGATTCGGCTGGCCTTGCTTCTGCTGCCCGGACACACACATACCGCGTTCATTCGACGGTCCCCCTGAAGTTTTGACACTCCACTCCATCCTCAGGCTTTTGCTCTTCCCGCATAAAGGTGAGAGATATCACCGCGGTGAACATTTTCCCGTTGCAAAGAAGAAATGAAGGAGAGAAAAAACATTGTTAGAACTAAGTTTCTGGCCCGGTTTGGCTAATCGATGAACGGGTTAGGGGAGCAGCAAAAAAGACCAGTTTCACAAGTCACCTTTTGTCGTCCTTTCCTGTCTGGGAATACTGTTTTTGTTAGGTTATTTTCTTGAAATAGCATTCTTTCACCACTTTTGAATCACTTTTTTTAAAAGTCTCCTCTTGTTGGACATTTTCATTTTACTTCACAATTCCCAAAAGGTCTATCGGGTGGATCTGGTTGAGACACCTTTCGGAACCAAAAAGTTTTCTCTCTCTCGTTGTACCGAACTTCTTCAATTTCTTTTTCTCAGTTTTTTTTCTCCGGTCTTTTCCCTTTGTTCCGGTACTATGCAAACTTCCGGCTTAAGCTTGGGTCGCTAGTTTTGTGCTCCATCTTTTCGTTTTTTTCTGCACAGGTGTTCGTCAGTTGCCGAATTCTGCCATCATTGTTTCATCACATAAATTTTCGGTAGATCCTCTCGTGCGAAAAATGACTTTTGGAGTACGTTATGAATGCATGATTTCCTCCAGAGCTTGGGAGCGGGGAACGTTCTTCAACTCGTGCTAGTATCTGTCCTGGACTGACTGGAAAGAAGTGAACAGGTTTTGCATGCTTTACGATTTCACGACTCTTTCCACGGTGGGATTTAGATTATGCATCTTATCTGCATTTTTGCAGACATTTCGTTAGTTTTGTTCGCTAAGAAAGTATGCCATTTTGATGTGGCTTAATGACTTACTACCGGCCCCAGTACGAGATCGTTCAATCTTGGTGGATTTCAAATAGTTTTTAATTAATTTTAAGAATGAAACCGTGTCTCCGTTGGGCTTAATTTTGGTAGTTATAAAGTTCACACAAATGAGGTTTATAATTAAAATTAATCCTCATCTCAATAATCAATTTGAATGCCCATTAGAAAGGATATTTCGTTCAATATCGGTTTGAAGTAGTTTTGGATGAATTGCAATCAGATTCATGAATTCATTTGAACAGAATGAATGACTCAAATTCTTCATTCTGATTCTGATTCATGAATCTTAACACATCCCGAGGTAGTTCGGTTGTATGTTAAAGAAAAGAAGAACTTATTAGAAAGCAAACATCAATTGAAATTGTCTTCAAAATCGAATGTTTGCTATACTTGGAGTGAGTTTTCTTCTTGTTGAATCTTTGAGGATTCGTAAATCTTTGAGGATTCATGAATCTAAGAGGATTTATAAATTTGTTGAGAGTCAACTCCCGATTTGAATGATTCTTCACTGAAGATTGATATGAATGACTCTTTTAGTTCGGAATTCACTGCATTTGTCTACCAGTAAATAATATTTATTTCTTTTTACCATTTCAAAGCTATATCACTCTAGAATTGTCAACTTGAACTCAAAATGATTTCCATTAATGTATATTGCTGCATTTTTCTTTGAATCCCCTCCCTTTTACGTGTATTGTTTTCCAGCAAAAGGACTGGCAAAGATGGTGATGGAAAATCATTGTGAAAACACAATAACACGCACCAGTACGGGATAAACTCTGACTACGAGGAAATGAATACGGATGTGAGCATGGCTGCCTTTCATATCCTGCAGGCAACACGTTCGGGAAGGTTAATTTGATTTATTTATGTTTTTCTTCCGATCGTTCGAATGGTCTCCCCACCACCTTCAGCTCCTCCAACACGACATCTCCCGCCAGCGGGTGTTTGAGGTGTTACGCTGTAAATTTGTACTACAACTCCAACACTGTCGAAGCCATGCTGACACGACTTCGGTCACTATTAGTCGACTTACCCTGGTCGATACAGTCGATAGAGAGCGTCGTGCGCAAACATTGTGGGTTCATCACGTTGCTGTGCAGGGCACAACGTCGTCGTCGTCGTCGTCCCTTACGTGTTGTTATTGTCTCCCAAACACGGGTGCCGGGACAGCATCCGGAAAGTGTTGCAGTGAATGCGCCAATATTAATAGCATTATTGTGTCGCTATGGGGTATTGCAAAAATGTGCCACCATACCAGTGGCACTGTGTAGCAACTTCAAGCCTGATTGGTGCGAGCTCCATCGAACCGAACCCTCATTGAACTGTTGGGGCCACTTGCTTGCTACGTCGCAAAAGCGTTCGAGTACGTTGGTGTGTACGCTTCGACGAAACTTGCAACGGTTGAAAGTTGCTGCCAGTGACTCGCTTTCTTAATTATAACATTTTACATGCTTTTGCAAACCTGAACCTGAATTGTTCACAAGACAATATTTACCTTCGCTACACAAAATACGCCAATTTGTTCACTATCTTTCACCCGGTTCTAGGTCCGGCAGACGATGCGGATGATGGCAGTAAGTGTATAACCATTGGGGGAAATATGTTGATATTACTTAATGCACTTATTTTGCACCTGATTGAGTTGTGCACCGTTGCATTGCATCATGTAGAGTTGTGTTGTTTATTTATTTTAGTAAAATTTGTTCCGCATGACTCGTAGTTGCTGTGAGGACAGCTGTAAAGCAAACATATTTCTCTATAACGTCTCCATTTATTACCCCACAGGCAAGAAAAAGGGAAAACCAAAGAAAGGAAAAAAAGGAGGTACGTATCGGTTAACTAAACTAACGAACAAAAAAAGAAATATGAATAGTAAAATTGTGCAACAAAAAAAATGGTGCGGTGTGGTGCATGAAGAACAACAATGTGCAATTATTCCACACAACGACGTGCAAAACATCCACCGATAGCAATTAGTCCTTTGTTGATTTGCTCACCATCGCCGACTGTGCTGGGGGAGCATCGTCAACGTCGTCAACGTCGTCAACGTTCTAATTAAAAAATCCTTCTTGTTTTTCCCCGCCCATCTTACCATCGCGAAACAACTTTTCTAATTAGACGCTGACCATGAGATTACTGGAGATGCCGGATTCCTTGGGGCTAGCAACGATAATGAGCTGGTTGAAGTTACAGTAAGTTTAACGGCGTTGGTGCCACTGATGATGGCGTTAAAACGGGCATCTTGACCAACACCGTCGCGTGCCCGTGGGTGGTGGAGGGGTGGGGGCGGTGATATTTGCTACATTGTACGCTAATGGAAAAGTAATGTCCGTTGTTTGCTTTTGTACACACGCTAGAAAATTGTGCCGACATCGATCAAAACACCAATCGTTCACATTTGCTTTGGCATCATACCGGAGGAGAAAATTGATCCCAACATACGCTACGTGTATATGGTCCGGCGGTTATGCACACCGATCGGTATGTTAAGTAGTTTTGCTGTTGATGGATTCTCCTCAATCTCAATAATCATATCCAACACATTACTTGCCACAGGATCATTCCAAAATCTGGAGGACTGTATTGCGGAAATGCCACGCAAAGTGATCGTCGGTTGCATTAGGGGCAACTTGATACACAACGCGAAGGAAATGCTGGAAAGAATTTACCGGCCCGGTGTTGAGTTTCAGTTTCACGAGCCGGACACGAAGCGCCCCAAGCCGGAAAAGAGCACCAGCGTGGACGAGGAAGAACCGGTGGACCGTTCCTCCAGCAGGGCAAGTGTCGGTTTGATTGACTATACCCGGCCGTCTGACTTTCGCATGAAAGCGATGCAGGCGAAAAAGATCACACCCAGCATGGCGTTGCGCGAAGAATCGGCCCTGGAGAATAGCAGCCGCCAATCGTTAGCCGATACGCCGAGCAGTGAATCGAACCTCACCCAAACGAAAGCATCCGAATCGACGACAGGCGATAGTGATGCGAAGTTTCCACCTCCACAAACTTCCTCCGAACGTTGGGACACACTGCTGGAGGAGTCGAAGGTAAAGGGACAGGTGGAACGGTGCAAACAACAACCAGCACCGAAATCTGCGCCCGAGGAGAGCCCCATGAAGCAGAATCTGGAGGTGAATCTGGAGAAATTTATCGACACACTGCAGTGGACGATTGATCATGTGGAGTGTGCGTTCGGGCTTCCAACGCAATACAATGCGCCTCATCAGGAGAACATTACCGTGGATGAGGATAAGTTTAAAATCAAGGTTGATATCGGGCGAACCGCGATTGAAGATTTAACTACGCTACAGCTGGAGGAAATCGTTGAAGGATGGTCTATCTACATTGGGAAGGTGTTGCGCGAGTCTAACGAGAAGGTAGAAGGGCATGTGTCATTCAATCAATTCTGGTAACCATAACAATGCTTTCTTCCTTCGTACAGGAACCAACCGACTGCACACCGATGGCGGAGTATAATCTGTGGATAGAGCGAGAACTACAGTTCAATTCTATCGTAGAACAATTAAAAGCTCCATTTGTGATTCAAGTGTTTGGTATGTTTTGTTAACGCGCTAGTTGCCAACGAATAGCAGATAGAAGTTATTTGTTAAAATTTCATTCTAGACGCCCTTAAAGATAATCAGAGCAACATTATGAACGCTTGGCCGGATCGGTTTCGCAAACTAAAGGAAGCCCTATGCTTGGCGCGGGAAAACGTCGAACACCTGGCCATGCTGCAAAGCTACCTTGAGGTAAGCGAGTCTGAGGGGATTGAACTCCATCCTCGGAAATGGCACAGTTTTCGCTATTATTATATTTCTATCACAAACATCCTCGTTAGAGCGAAAGTTAAGTTAAAACCCATGTCCAGCTTCGGCGCTGGGGTATGCAAACATCAACGGTAGGGAAAAATCACGCTCTAGAGACTGTCACTCACCGTTTTGTGTGCGAAATTTTCACCCAACAAAACATCAGCAAAAACCCCTTTTTCTACAATGATAATCATTATTTGCTGCCGTGCTGTCTAAACAAAAGTTCTTCCCTTCCCTATCCATTTCGCCCTCGATCACCGTCCCGTCCCGGTTTTGTTCGGATGCTGCTGGATAACACTCTTATGTCCTGACATGGTGGTGGCGTTGGTGCAGAAAATCAAAACCGGTGATGACTTCAAATTCATCCTATCCATTATACCGAACATAACGATCATACTGAGACACATTTGGACGATGTCAAACTATTACAGCCTGGACGAGAACATGCTCAGCCTGATCGGGAAGATATCGTACGTGTTTGCGGAGAAAGTTAAAATATTAATTAATGTGGATACCATATTCAAGTAAGTTGTTCCCTTTTCTAAATCATAATTAACTGGACGTGTAAACGGGTGACCCGGTACCGTTGTTTTGGAAAGTTTAATTAGCAGTCAGCGGTAGTGCTCCGGCGTGTGCTCCGATGTGTGTCCGCGCTGGCAGTGTTATGGTTCACATGAGCTGATGAACCAATTACTCGGGTGTTCTGGATTCTTCTTTTTTGTGCGCAAAACTGATTTGTTGAACAGAGGTTAGAGGCATTCCAAGCACTAAAAGGTATCATCTGGTCTTCACCTTTTTGTTTTGTTCAGACACTCAGCAACGCATATCCACAAATGCGCAACGAACTGTGCGACGCTTCTGCAGGCTTGGAAACAATCCTACATGGATACTCGGGCACAGATCGAACAGTCGGGTATTGG
This sequence comes from Anopheles funestus, assembly GCF_943734845.2. Lineage (NCBI taxonomy): Eukaryota > Metazoa > Arthropoda > Insecta > Diptera > Culicidae > Anopheles > Anopheles funestus. The sequence continues at coordinate 19,211,605 of NC_064598.1, forward strand.
GTCACGGTGGGAGTTTGATAAAAATGTGCTGTTCCGGGAAATCGATCATATGACACGGATTAGTCACGATATGGCGCACATCGCACAGGTAAACAACTCTTCAAGGACGTTCTGGACGTATTGGAAATGAGAGTAACGATTCTTATGACATTGTACAGGTATTTCTGGACTTTGAAAACATCTTCGATGCCAACTTTAAAGCTATGATAACCGATCCTGAAGAAGTGGATAACACTCTGAGCAAGGTAAGGGCGCTCTATCGTAGTCGAGAGATGGAAGAAACTCGTCGGAAAACAGTTTCCACTGATAGCCTGCAGATTGCTTTTGGGCAGAGGCAAAAGTACATCCCTTTAAAAAAAAAGACTAACGATAAGTAGAAATTCATCAGCGCTAATGATATCCATTCTTTTCTGTCACCACACACCACGGGATTTTTGGTGGGGGCGGACGAAACGACGATGGGCTATATCCGAGGTAGGTTTATCGCCTCATCAATCACATCATTTCGGTCGACTACGACATCTTTGCCTCGAGCAATTTAGCCAACTGGGAGGCAACGCTGGACTACTTTCACAAGGGCGTCGAACAGGTGGAACACGAAGCTAAGGTAGCACTGGACCGCTGCATACCATCGCTACGGTAAGTGTGTTGTGTGTGCGCCTCAAAACCCGGATACGGTACGGGGGCGTTTCCGAGGGGTTCATGTGCAAAAGAAACACCCACCCCAAAAAAGGTGTCCCGCAGCAATGGGCCGAAATCCTTTTTCTCGCCTCTGCGACGGAAACATAAATCACCGTAATCCAGTGGACCGTCGTTTTCCCGAACATTCGGACATGTTTTCTATTTCTCGTCTACTTTTAACCTCCTTTTCCTTTTCCGGTATGCTCTCGCACCTTCGGTCTACTATACCGCTACGAAACATTCGATAATGGTACGTGCAAAACTACGTACACTGCAACAATTCTTCATCGTTTCGGTGGACACCTTGATTTCCGCCTACTCGATTACCGTCACGGCACGGTAAACGTACATCGGAACGGGGGATTCTTTTTTTTGCCGAATTCGACGACGTACAACGCAACAGGTCTGCCGAACTTGGACTGGAGCTGATAAAAAATTTAGACCGCATCGAAACACGGCCGGCATTGGCAAAGCATTTATCATCCAAGTATGAAAATATTATGAAACAATTCCTCGCGGAAGTTGGGATGGTTGAGCACGAGTTTCTGGTACATAAATAAATTTGTTGTCATCTTTTAGATACTTTAGACACGGACGACAAGGCACCCGGCCACAAAACGGGACAGCATAAGCACAAAGAAGGAAGGGTGAAAAATGGTGTGCATCAAGCCAACAAAAAACAAAAGCATGATGGGCCGACAGCAAAACCACTTGCCCCGGTGCTCATAACTTTTGCTTAGTTTGTTTCGTTGTTTCTTTTCGGTCCGTTTTTGGGAGCAAAAGAATGATATCAAAAATGGCAAAGATGTCACTAGTTTTTTGTCTTTATTGCAACCTCTTGTGAAAGTGAAAAACATTGTTCTACATCACCTTGCGGCAATTATTTTTGGGGTAGTTGTTTGTAACAGATTTGATTACGCTTCACATGCACATGTCGGCACAATTTGGAAACAAAACATGGTTACAATTTATATCGTTTCTCATAATTGATTTCAGTTTTTGGGAAGATTTCCCTACCGGCCTCCATCAAAACTGGAGCAACAAAACACAGAAGCCGTTAAGAGTTACCTGAGCCGACAACCGCAACTTGGTGGTAAAAACTTTTCCATTCCCAAAAAAAAAAAACCGGAAAACTTTACCGTGCTTGGTTGCGCATTATTAATGGCTTCCGGAAATCAATTCAAAAGTTGCAATGCCTTTACAAATGGCGCGCTGCGCTTATGCTGTACCCGGTGTGTGTGCTGGTTTGCCATAAGTTCGGTTACAATTCCACCGCATTTAACTTGCCCATCATTTCAGCCGTTTGTGACAGAAGAATGCGCTGTGTTTTTCGTGTTTACCATTTTTTTTTTGTATTTATTTTTTTATTTCGCAGAAACATAAAAACAATCCACCGCTTCAGCGCAATGAGCCGTGTTACGTTGGGGCCGTATTTTGGGTGCGTTCGTTGCTTAACTTCATCCGGAAATCTATGACCGCATTTAGAGAAGTATGTGGGCCGGCTTTACTTATTATTTGTCGGCTAGTGTAACCTCTACGGTCCCTTTTCCTTTCCCAGTTCGAAACCAGCAAAAGCCATACGGAAACTTCACTGCAGCGTACCGCTTTCGGCCAATACATGCAGCTGGTGAAGGACTTCAAACGGTACGAGAAGGAAAACTTTCAAAAGTTTACTACGTACGGTACCAAAACGGTGAACAGTGTGCTGAAGCGCAATATTTTAAAATTGGAATTTTGCGATACGATGCTAGGTAAGATCGCGGGATTTTTATTTTTGGGCAGCCTGGGATGGTTCTGAATCCATTTCTAGCACCACGTGTGTGTGATGAATCGTATTGTTTGCATCGAAGTGAATTGAACATTTCCCTTCACAACCCTACAGAGCTACAGAAGGAGAAAAAAACAAAAGAAACAAAAGCAAAAAAAGAAAATGCCACCCAACGGCGGCCCTCCGCACTGATGACCGGGAAGGATCGTACCCGGTACACAAACATAGCAACGGCCGTCCGGTGGCTTGTGAATAGGCCCGATGCGCTTGATCCGCAGCTTGCACTCGCCCAAAAGCTTGTCCGTGCGGCACGCAACACACCCTCCCAAGGTTCGACCAGCGGCACCCAAACGCCCGCAAGTGAATTCAAAATCAATCAAGCCCAGCGTAAGTTTCACACCAACTTTTGTCAAAGTAAATTGATTTTTCACATCCAGTTTGGTACCGGCACTACCACCGGACGGATGGTTCGCAACAGTGGAAAACGCTACTTAACGCTTAAAACTGTTACCCGCAAAACCATTATGTGCCGGCGGTCGGTGCTAGTCACTGATGCTGATGATAAACTTTCTTCTTGAACGTGGTTTTTATTTTCTTTCTTGTTTTTTTTGGCAATTCTATTCCACCAACAGTGATGGTGTCAGCAGTTTCGCAAAAGAAAATTCCCACGTGGCGCGAAGTAATCGGCGAATCGGTGCTCATCGAGTACAAGCTTAAGTTTGCGCTTAACTTTTCGTACGGTAAGGAAGCTTCTTGCTATTTTTTTTCCTGCATGGTCAGCAATCGGGGCATCATCATCTTTTACAGCAGCAGCACCACCCTTAACTCATCGACTCTCATGGGGTTTTCCCCCTAACCCTTGGTTACCCAAAAACGCTCTTCTTGCTGCTTTGACGTTTAAAGCCCCCAACCCCCCCAAAAAAAAGGAAACTCTCTAAATAATCGGTCTGAAGATTCTCAACGGCCTGTCCTCAAGTAGTTGAAGAAGCTGAATGAATATTCTATCCCAAACAAGCGAAAGAGAGCGGTTTCGTTCATTTTTCAAATATCAAAGGATACGGACCTTGGGGGTTGGCGACTACACTAGAAAGCAGCGCACGAAACGGATGATACCCAGCAACGAAGAAAGCTGATTATCATTTTCATTTCCAATAACCAACAGAAGTGGCTTTTGATTTATTCTTTTGCCCCGCTCGTTGCGGCACGCCACATATTCCACCGACAGCAGTAAATGGGGCAGGGGGGGTTTTGCGCCTAGCATCATCTATTCAATTTATGCTACACTAAAGCCACGCCGGTAAAAGCAACACGACCCACCACCCCCCAACTAGCCGTTTCAAATCCAGTTTCGTTTCTCTTTTCTCAATAACAAGAATACGGCGGGAGCTGTCTCACTGTTTTTAGCTCTTCCCATTTGCTGTATATATCTGTGATTTTTTTTCCTTCCCTTTTTTCGCTCTTTCCATGCATCCCTTTCAACACGGTCGGCTGCCCACAGACATATTCGACGTCATCAACGAAGGTCAACAGTTCGAGTATTTGGGATTCGCATTAAGTCCCACCATTAGGATGGCCATTATGAGAAAAGTAAGCAATATTTTCTTACCCACTTTGTTACAACCCCCCCGCCTTAAGGCTCGCTTGATTTGTTCCCCGGTGTTCGCAAACGACAGTTGTACGTTTGTCGTCCTTTTTTTTGTCTTAAGTGTCCCATGTCCTACCTTAAATTTACACTATTTCTGCACCTTGACTCGTGCGCTTAGTTTAGCCGGAACACACTTCACAACTCTGCCGGAGCTCTGTAAATGTACCAGTACCTGTGTAGGTTGGGAAAACCTCTTGTGGAAAGTTATTGCAATCCCTTGCCTTATGGTTCGGTGACAGCGATATATTTCAAATTCGTGCAACGAATACAAGAGCACGGATTGTTCGTGGTTCTTTGGTAGTTTTATTTTTTTTGATTGGACGTAGCGAAGACGCCATGGAAAGCAAATCATAATGCGCTAATAGTAGTAGTGAAAAGGAAAATTGTTATTTCTTTTATTGCTTTTCGCAGTACTTGATGTTTGAATGTTTCAGATTGAATAATTTAAAGTATTTTATTTTTATTTTTTTTAGGATCAACTATTTCGCGATGTTGAGTGTGTTTGTAAAATGGTTGATAAATACAACGACATCGTGCTAAATCTCTCTACTCCTGAGGTAAGTCACAGTTTCGTTTACGTCAGCTGTAAATTGGTTTTTTGGTCGAAAGAGTATTGCAAACAAACGCATATTACACAACCAGGCCCGGTTTGTTTTATTTCATTACGCTCCAAAATAATCGATTACCACGTACCGGAACATCTTACGGTTTTCAAAACGATAGAAAATAATAACATTAACATCATCCTTTTGCATGGTAATCAGCTCTTCAATTCCAATGCCATTTTCCGAATTAATATATCCCGAAAGATACATTTCCATAATAAATGGGCAAGAAAATCCTTTTGTTCCATAAATTATTGACAACACTCCTGAAACCGAAACCAATTTCCAAGTTCCGATAGCAAGCAAACCGGGGTGGCCTACTGTCGCGTGTGATTCCACCGTACTGGCTGCTCAGTATGCAAGCCAGTTCACGGGCGGCAAACTTTGGGTCGAAGGATTGATTTTTGAAATCAGCCGCTATATCTTGGGAAAGTGTCGTAGAATGTAGACGAGCACCAGCCGGTTTTGGAATGGGATCGGGATGGGAAGCAAAACTCAGTTAATTCGTACCCCTCGTTATCCCGAGCTCCGTAAGACGGTTGCCCAAGCTGTGTGGGAGTTCATTTCGAAACGTCTGCCAAAATCGTAGCAAAGAGCACAAAAATATCCCCCGGGCTGGAGTATTAATTTATCCGTCGTCATAAATATTCATGCAAAATGATAAGTATACCAGAAAGTTGTTGTCCGCAGATGGGAAGGCCTGACGGGTGAGACGTATGTTTTTTTTTTTTTTTGGGAAACAGTTGGACACTTCATTCGTCAAGTGGTTCAATTTCATCCGTCTTTGGTGAATCTTTGAAGATTAAAGAACTTCCAGCGAAGTATGGGCGTTGATGGCTCGATGGTAAATAACTGGTTACGATTTGCATAAAATTATGTTGTGTTAATTTTTAACCGATTCTCTCATCCAATGAGTAGTAAGTTCTTTAAAGATGTGCGAGAATCTAATTTTATATCGTATTTCGAAACAAAAGGAAAGTTTTCCACCTACGTTTTCCCGTTGACGCTTGTTTCAGGTTCATTTTCTGCGTAGCCATTTGTACGAGGTGGAAACAATCATTCAGGCAGGACTCGGGCGCTTTACCTGGCAATCCTTTAATATTGGAGCGTACGCAGAAAAATGTCAAACGGTAAGTGTACGGCTAAATACAATACGGAAAATCACAACATTGCAACTATCTTTAGCCTCCCCTTTTTAATTATACATTTTGTTTCGTCGGACTCTCCCGGACACCCGTAGTTAATGAAAAGCTTATCGTCCCTCGTATCGCAAATTGGTTACATCAGCAATGACATAAAGGTGCGTATTGAGCGGCTAGAGTCGTTCGCCATGTTCGAGCTGGACGGTGATAAAACAAAGGAGTCCCGTGTAACGGTGGCGGAAGTTGTGCTAAAAGCACCAACCCAACAAAAGGAACATCACCATCCGCATCACCATGCGTCCCATCGGCAGCAGCACCATCAGCAGGATACGCGCCAAGATAGTGTGACACCAACTGATGGTGCGGCAATGGCGGCACCATCCATTGCCCGCTCTGTCGACGATAGCGGTGAGCAGGAGAAGCGACAAAAGCGCCCAAAGAAGGTGTCCATCAAGGAGGTGGACGACAGCGTTAAGCCGTGCCGGGATTACTTCGACGCACTGGAGAAAGATCGCAGTGCGAAAACGATCAAGTTGCTGCAGCTGTACGATTCAATAGGGCCCATTCTGATTAAATTGGAAAGCTTAGTGCTCGGTACGTTTACCGGCGAGTGTGTCGAAATGAAATACTACTACAACCACTGGGAGAAACAAGTGTTCAGCTGCTTCACCAGGTACCGTTTGATACCCGATACTCCGGATGCGACGCGCAAATGAACGTTTTCTATTTTTCATCCTACTTTCTCCTTTTGCCATTTGTTTTTGGGGGGTGCATTTTTTCTTCCTTTTGGTTTCGACAGATTTGCAGCAAAAAACTTAGAAAAGTTCATGAACCATCTGTTAAACAATCAACCGTTGTTCGAAGTGGATGCAATTCTGACGGTGCCGGAAATACTGATGCGACCATCGTCGACGGACGCTTACAGCATCATGATCAGCTCGGTGAAAGATTTTTTGCTAAGGTTAAGATTATTCATTTTTTTTAAACAATTTAATTTAATCAAATGTTGGTAAAAAATGGTATCCGTTTTTCTTTATTGCAGATTGAAGAATTTTAAACGATGGACTGCTGAAACTTGTCTTCCGTGTCCTGTGACAAAGTGTGAGGAGAAGGAATTTTACTTTACGTTCTTTGAAGACGTGGTGCAGGTAATTGTAGCGTACTGTTTTTCCAAAAACTTTAAGAACAGTTGCTTAAAATGGTTTTCTTATATTTACTTTCTATAATAGATCCCGAGAGTTTGTGAGTTGGTTATCAATTTGCAGCAAAGTGTCCAAAACTTGGTTACTGAAGTTTTAACTTATTTGAAAAGGTAGTATAATTTAAATCTTAAAATTCGTTCAGCTATTGCGTAACACTGGTTGGGGGTTGGGAGACGAGTGGTGAAGGCTCTCTATTTTTTGTAACTTTACATAAAAAAGATACTTCTAAAATTTTGGATTTGTAGTGTGATTAAGTAGGATGAAAAGTAAGGTATTTTTGGACTCTTTCGTATTTCGTGTATTTCGGTATTTCTCGACTCTTTTATATTCGGACCGTTCCCCCATAGCAAGAACTGACAATTCGGTTACGCGGTAAAACTAAGTCTTAATACGGTCAGGTCATTCTAACCAAGCAAAAACATAAACATTTTTCAAAAGTACTAGGCGTCTCCATCGTTAATTATTTAGTATTTCAGTATAAGTAGCTATTTGCTCTATTTATTTTGCCTTTTAAAAAAATCTAGTGAGCCAAAAATGGCCGGCGTGATCTTAGAGGTCGTTAAAGCCAACAAGAGAGAGAGAGAGAGAGAGAGAGAGAGAGAGAGAGAGAGAGAGAGAGATGCTAAACTATTATGCAAATAATAGGGGGTGGAAAGCTTCTAGCGTTACGATAGGGAGAGAGGGGTAAAAATCTCCCAATTGTTGCGTTACGTAATAATTGAGTCATCTCTGATGGATCATTCTATTTCACTTAGTATTTACTTCTTTTTTTTCACAGCTGGCAAAAATATCGAAACCTTTGGATGTATGAAAAGATGAGTGTTTGTGAAAAATTTCTCAACCAAAATGTTTCCCTTGCCCAGCTGGATGAGAAGTTCATTTACTACACCCAGATCGTGAATGAGCTCGAACGACATAAACCATTCCATGATATTAAAAGCATTCGCGTTAACCTGAAACCCTTGATTAGAGGAATCGTGGATCATGCGGTTGAGTGGCGTAATACGCTGGGAAATATACTTGCGGAAAGAACGCGCCAGCAAATGATAGAACTGCATGAGCACATGGTGGTACGTACAATGAAATATGTAATTTAAATTTAACGTTTTTATTTAATTATTTTCTATCTTTATTGCCAGAAACTGAGGACTGATTTGGATAAAAATGTTAAAGAACTGTCACACTTTAAGACGGTCATGCAAACTATTCAAACGATTCAGTCAAGTACGCTAACGGTTGAGCTAAAAATACATGAAATACAAGAGATTTACAACATTCTGGAAGAGCATCGCATTAAGGTGAGTAATAATTTTTTAAAGCTAATAATTTCACTATTCTATAAATTATGGTTTTCCTTACAGTTCCCACTGGGTGATATGATTATGGCTTATCATTTGGAAAAACGGTGGAAGAAAATCTACCATTCTGCACTTTTGCGGGCGGGCAAACTGCAACCCACCAAGGCGAAATTTGCAGAAATTACACAAAAAGAAATACATACATTTGGTGAAGAGGTACTGTGTACTACCGATACGGCACATGGTTGTGCTGAAGGGTTTAAAATATTTTTCCTACTTTTTAGCTGGCAAAATTTACAACGAAATTCAGAACCGAAGGACCAGGCACGGTTGGTTTGGATCTGGACCGGGGTGTTGAGTTGATGGATTGTTACGGCAAAGAAATCGATCTGATGGACCGTCAGCGTATCGAGTTAGGTCGGTTTCATTTTTACACATATTACATCAAGAGATAATATTAAAGTTTTCCCTAAATTTATCGTTTTCCATCGTGCAAAAAAAAATGTTTTCCGTACGTTCCGTTTAAAATTAAATCTCATTTTTCGTTATTGCAGAAAATGCTGAAAAGCTGTTCGATATTCCATTAACGGATTACAACGATTTTTTGCAATGTAAGCTCGAGTACGAAGAAATACAAGTGGTAAGTGGTGATTGCGAGGAATATTTTTACTGGTTTTGTCCAATAATTGCCATTGGTTGGAAGAAAATATCACTAGCATTTAATTTTGTTTAATTAAATGTTTATTTTTAAATCCGCTTGTTGTGAGTTAAATAGCGAAAAGAAATTTCTTTCACTCTACATCACATCCACTTCCAGGTCTACAAGTTGTACGTTCAGCAAAAAGTGGCTCGGGAAAAATGGTCCCACACATTGTGGGCCAATCTAAACCCCCAAGCACTGCTGGAAGGAATCGACAACTTTATGAAGGAGTTTCGAATGTTGCCAAAAAATGTAAGCCCCCCGGTTTCAAAATGACTCGCAAAAGCCATTGGGACCATGCAAACCATTCCGAACAAAATGTTGTCGGATTTCCTTCACAAATTCCTTCCAAATTCCTAACTTCCAGATACGGCAAGCGCCCGTCGGTCAGGCGTTGGACACGAAAATGAAGCAATTCAAATCCTCCATCCCGCTGATGTTGAGCTTGAAGGACGAAGCATTGCGGGAACGGCACTGGATGAAGTTAATGGAAAAAACTGGTCAACATTTCGACATGTCACCGGATCGATTCACGCTCGAGAACATGTTTGCGATGGAGTTGCATAAGTATCAGGTAGGTTTGACATTAATGTTTGTACCACAAAACGTTCGGGTAGATTATTTTCGGAATTGCAAAATTTGACACGATGCCTGATTAATGGAGTCTAGGTCCAGGTGGATCGAGGCGAGGGGCAAAAAAAACATAAATAATTAACAACCTGTCAACACACTAATTATTATTCTTGGAACATAAAACCCCTATGTCAGATACCTTTCCACAGCTTCTGGTGTTCGATTTCCACCTTTCCATTTGTATTTATTTTGCTTTCATTTGGAAATGTTCTCGGTAACAGGATATTGCTGAAGAAATAATCAACAACGCCATAAAGGAGCTGGCAATCGAACGCAGCGTTCAGGAAATTGCCCATATCTGGCAGCGGATGTGCTTCAACATGATACGTTACGAGAAAGGAGGTCGTGTCCGAGGGTACGGTTTGTAATTAATTGTGCCGCGAACGAAAAGTGATGTGTTCCAATACCTTTATGACCATTTCGCAGACACATACTTGGTGCGACTGATGAAATTATGCAAGTGTTGGAAGAAAATTCCATGAATCTACAATCGATGGCAGCATCGCAGTAAGTGTTTTCAATGTTTCAACAATCGCAAAATACATATCCAGCCGGAAGGACCCCGATAAATGGTATGTTCGGTTTGCAGATTTATTGGTCCTTTCATGCCGACGGTTCAGCGGTGGGAAAAACATTTAACACTCATATCGGAAATCATCGATGAATGGGTTAGCGTACAGCGGAAGTGGCTATATTTGGAAGGTATATTTATTGACGGCGATATCAGCAGCCAGCTGCCGGAAGAGGCGAAACATTTCAATACCATCGATGAGGAATTTCGTGAGGTGAGTGAATTAATTTTCTCGCGTTTATCCGTATTTTAAATGAATCTCGTAATACCTTTTTACTATAATTTTTCTTTGTAATGATGATAGATAATGAAACAAAGCAATGATAACCCATTGGTCGTCGATGTGTGTCTCGTGCCGGGAAGATGGAACGATTTCATACGACTCGGATACGCACTGGACGGATGTCAAAAATCTCTGAACGACTATCTGGAACAGAAACGACGCGCATTTCCAAGGTTAGTTTCCCCAAAAAAACCGGTAACCATGCCTTTTTCGCATTAAATATTTTACCATTTTACCAATCCTCACTTCACTCACTGGGGTGTAACATTCATTCCGGTTTCGTTACAGATTCTACTTTATATCGACGGACGAGCTGCTATCAATACTTGGCGACAGTGAGCCAACGTGCGTACAGGAGCACATCATAAAGGTGAAGTTTATTTCCTTTCCACCAAAACACCAGTGCTAAATGACTGTTTACTGTTTTTCCGGAAGCACCTGCTGTGTTTCCAACAAGGCAACAGCACCGGCATCAGGTCATCGTCATGTTGTAAGCACACTGGGGAGGACCGGGAAAATTTTTTACTACCACTTTGCAAGCTGTTACCAACCGAGTTCCAATTACTCGACATTTGACGCACACAATTTTCTCACTTGCAGATGTTCGATAACATAAAATCTTTACGATTTGCTAAAGATCGATTTGACACGCCGACTGTAACGGCCATGATTTCCAGCGAGGGCGAAACGATGGAATTCGAAACGCCGGGTATGTATTATCACCGTTAGCGAACGATTTCCTTGTCCTGTCCTTGTCGTGTTTTCCAATGCATTTTCCGGGGGAAGCAAATTGAGCGTACCCATCCATGTATGGATTTCGGGCTTTTTTGCGTGACGACGACACACCCGAGATGCGTTGAGGTGGAAAATATTTCACAATTTTTCATTTTATTACCTCACGTACCGTGTCATGGTGGAAGTTTATTTTATGGCAGCAAATGTATCAATCGCTTGCCCGGCACGTCTAAAACTGGCGTCCCCCCCTTTTTTGGTGAGCGGAGCGTTGTCTTTTGTTTTACGAACCGGATGCATTTTGGGGTCGAATTTCCAGGGCATGTGGGTTAGGAGGGGATGTAAAAGTAAAAGAAACATAACCACACAGCTTTTGAGAAAATGTTAGAAAAGCCTTTGTCCCTTTATTGATTTCCATTTGTTTCCACGCTCACCAGTGCCGGTGCGGGAGCGGGTGGAGCAATGGATGAACGAGGTGTTAAAGGAAATGCGTCGAACCAATCGATTTATAACGAAGAAAGCAATCTACCATTACGGCAAGGATCGCGAACTCGCACGGTTAGTAAAAATGGTTTCGGTTAGAAAATTTTCGGTAGCGAATGTGTGATATTCCACGCACGTTTTCTCTCTTCTTGTTTTTGGGGTGGGGTCCCGGACTCAAATTTCATCTTCATCTAGGCCGGACTGGATTATGCTCTACCAAGGCATGGTGTGTCTCGCTGCGAATCAAGTCTGGTGGACGGCTGAAGTTGAGGAGGTATTCGCCAAGGTGCGGCACGGCAACAAGCGTGCGATGAAGGAATATCTTCAGGAGCAGAATCGCCAACTCGATGAACTCGTACTGAAAGGTATGCTGTGATTTGAGCTCGTTTGAGCATAAAGCTGGTGTAAGTTTTTTTGAGGAAGTATTTGTGTGACTAATAGAATCGTCTCGCTCTCATTAGTGCGCGCTAATCTAACACCCAATGATCGACTTAAATTTAAAACCATTGCCACAATCGATGTCCATGCACGCGATATTATTGAAGGCTTTGTCCGGGACAGCATTCTGGATGCTCAGGAATTTGGATGGGAAAGTCAACTGCGGTAAGTAGTGTCGGTGACTTCAAAGTTGTGTGCTTCAGCATTAATTCTTGGAAAACTTTCATCGACAGGTTTTATTGGATACGGGAAATGGATAATTTGTTTGTACTGCAATGTACAGGTAAGACTATTGTAGAAATATTTTATTAAAATTCATTGATATCTAATTTTGTTTGTAAATAACTAAATAGTTTCTAGATAAAGAATTCTAGAAAGATCTTAGCAATATCCTATAAAACTAACCTAAAAATTAAGAAGAAATGTTGAATCTATAAAGCAAGAACTTAAGAACATTTAATTACTTAAAGTCCTATTTCTTCTTGGAAACAATTTTCAACGTTTGTTCGATTTCTGATAGTCGTCAACTTCCAGTCAAGACATTTGTAGACCAAATCTCCGTTTTTCCCACATTTCCCATCTATCAACTGCAATCATTCACAATGTTTCTACCGTACGATTTCGATTTTTCCGAAGCTACTTCAAATCCTGTACTAATTACATTTCGTTTCTGATTGCTCTTCATTGGCCCGATCCGCCTTCGTATGCCTACCACATGGGATGGATGGATGACCGTGGGATGGATGAAACATTCGCCTTGTTTCCGTCGATAACTGTGCACCGTTCTTGGTGTTGGGCGGCCCCGAAATCACCAATCCGGGCAATAAATTTTGGACGTTTCTGGCTTCGAATCACTGTCGAACATCATTGCCATATGGGGAAAATCTCTCTTGGAAAACCGTATCCTTCACCGATGCCCGTTGACAACCGCAATGACGATGGCTGACGACGATGATTTGATAGGAAAATTCGATTACGGTTACGAGTATATGGGATTAAACGGACGGCTCGTTATTACGCCATTGACTGATAGGATATATTTAACAATCACACAAGCATTGACGATGAATTTGGGCGGTGCACCAGCTGGTAAGTGATAATCGATACCGTATCCACATTCGGGTACGGTGGTACCGAAAGATAAGACACTTGCTGCAGGACTGGCGCGGTTTCTATCGACGTTGGATGGTGTGCCGGTGACAACATTCATTTAGATTTTGCATCCATTATACCGGCTGGCTCTCACCCTTCCCTCAAAAACCGAGCACACAAATTTTGGTCCAAAATTTGTAGCAAAACAGACACGGGGTTTCTGCTAATCTCACCCGGGCAATGGCAAAACCGTTGCACGAACGTTGTGCATTTCCCAAGATCCCTGGCAGTTCGCATCACAGTCCAAGCACATTTGTCTCTTATCGGAAAACGGACGTTTGTTCACATGTTTATCTAGCATTCCTTTGTAACTAAAACCGAACGCTTTCGTATACGCTTCCTTACCATGCGCGCAAACTATCCAGGACCGGCCGGTACGGGAAAGACCGAAACTACCAAGGATTTAGCGAAAGCGCTCGCACTGCTTTGTGTTGTAACGAATTGTGGCGAAGGGATGGACTTCCGAGCCGTTGGTACGGTTCTGTCAGGTGTGTAGAATAGTTTTAAGCAAACGCCTCAATCTTATGCCAGTGATTCAACGACTCGCTACCGAGAACTCACAGATGTAAAACGGATTTTGTAATGGGATAAAGGAAAAGTCACAAAATATGTAGTAACAAAACAAACATAAAACAAATTGTTGCACATGATACACATGTTTTGTGTGATGAGAAATAGTTTTGCATCCCAAAAATTTCCACTATCAAAAGTACCGAAAGCAAGAGAATTATTCTGCCGCTACCGTGTCGGCGAATAACGCCAAACCGAAAGCTTTCGTCCAACTTTACCTCATTAAAATAATCAAATTGAATCGGCAAAATTTATTTCTCAATTTTACGGTTTAACAGTAATCCGCAAACTAAATATCTGCTGATCTGATAACGTGTGCCGCATTCAGCGTTTTGGCAAACTGCTGTAATTTCAATCCTGCGCCTGGTGTTTCCGGTTTGGCATCCATGCTCACCTAGTGGACCATCACCTCTCACCTACACCGATTTCCATTTCCCTCCGTCCTCGGTTCACCAGTTATCAGTACAAGCGGTTTAATCCATTCGCACCACACGAAGATCCGGACGCCCTTGGTTTGCAATTCATCGTGATGATGGTGGCTGATTGTGCGGCCAACACTACCGAGCTGGAAAATGGGGCTCCCAGCACAATGTTTTAAAACCTTTTGCATAACTTCAACCGCAGCCACCAGCCGGACGTGTGTGTGTGTACGAAGCTTTACACCTTTTTTTCGTTGTTGGTTGTTTCGCCAAGCACACCCAGAAACCTGTTTGCTTACCGTGCGTCACCGTGTGTTTGCAGGTGGTTCGGGAATGCCTTTTGCGTACTTAAGCTTGCGTCGCGTCGAAAAAGACGTACCGAAACACACATAACACCGATTCGGTAATCGGCTTTGCGTTTTATAAAACACAAATTGCACTACAAATAAAGCGTGTGCGTGCATCGAAATGGTGATTCAATTTCCGTGCCCCAAACCACAGTGTACCGGGGGGGTTTTTTGGTATCTGGAGTCAGAATTCTATTTGCGACACGTGAACCCGGCACAAGGGTTCTGGGATGATTCTTCCCCGGCAAAACGCGTGCGGTTTCGCGTGCTCTTTTGGGTGCGGTGTTTAGAAAACCGAAATGTTCGCACAATTTGCAATTCTATTTGTTTAAATTAAGTCCCAAAAACTAAAGCTTTTGTTGTTGTGCTTTAGGATTTTTGAACGTCCACAGTGTGGTTGGTTAAAAATGTATCTTTTGTTTTGCAACTAATCTTTTTGCTTTATTTTAAAAATTAATATTTCATCACTAATCTTGTGTATGTTTATTTCTTACTTCTACAGGGCTTACGCAGTGCGGTGCATGGGGATGTTTTGACGAGTTTAATCGTATCGATATATCCGTGCTGAGCGTAATTTCAACACAACTGCAAACCATTCGTACGGCGTTGGTTTCACGCGTACAAACGTTTATGGTAAATCTTCTAAAAATTTGCTCCACTGCTGCTCGTAAGATTAATCTTCCAAAACTTCTTAACTGCTTTTTTTTTAGTTTGAAGGTAACGAAATCAATCTCGATCCGAAGGTTGGCATCTTCATTACTATGAATCCTGGGTACGCCGGACGTACGGAACTACCGGAGTCGGTAAAGGCCCTGTTCCGACCGGTTACCTGCATCATGCCGGACCTGGAGCTGATCTGTATGATTTCACTGTTTTCCGACGGGTTCATAACGGCGAAGGTGTTGGCCAAAAAGATGACCGTACTGTACAAGATGGCGCGGGAACAACTGTCCAAGCAGTACCATTACGATTGGGGACTGCGGTCACTGAATGCGGTGCTGCGGATGGCCGGTGTGAACAAACGCAAATCGCCCGAACTTTCGGAAGGGGCCACATTGATGCGTACGCTGTTCGATATGAACTTTCCCAAGTTTGTGTTTGACGATGTGCCGCTGTTTATGGGGCTTATAAAGGTAGACGGACACGGAGGTTTTAGCCTTCTATTTGGTTTGATAATTTTTGTTGATATTTTCTAATTTTTATAGGATTTATTCCCCGGAGTTGATTATCCACGTGTAGGTTATCCGGACTTTAATGAAGCGGTGAGGGAAGTGTTACTAACCGATGGATTCGTCATAATACAGAAACAGGTTCGTTTGTCTATTTTTGTATTATAGTTTCGCTCAAAGCATAGGTACTTTAATTGATTAATGCACTCCTTTTCAGATGGATAAGGTTCAGCAACTGTATGAAACGATGATGACCCGCCATTCAACGATGGTGGTTGGTCCGACTGGTGGTGGAAAAACCGTTGTAATTAACACTTTGATAAAAGCACAAACCAATATGGGGCTGCCAACGAAATGTACCGTGCTTAACCCAAAGGTAAGATGCATTGTAAACATCGTTATGTTTGTTTTATTATTTTCCGTACTCCCATATTGAAATTTTCACCATTTTTTTTTCAAACTAGTATTTTGCTTTCGATCCGGCATTGGTAAAATAGTTAGATCAAAAGCAACCACCAACGTTTTGACCGTTTTTTTTTTGTTAACCTTTGAACAGGAATACATCTCACACTGTACTGCGAACGATATTTTCAAAGAACTTGAACAAGCCAATATCAACTAATGGTAAATCTTAGCAAGGCGTCCATGAGCGTTGCAAAATGGTTGCCACTGTACCGGGTGTGTGGTGCAAAAATGCATAACGATCCATTCGCTCTTTTGCCTGGGATGCACACGAACGATGCAAATAATCGTTATCTTGCAATTGGTACGCAAAGATAAGCTCTTTGTGCGATTGGATCCATTTGGATGCACTTCTATAGTCAATCCAATTTTGCAAAAACCCCGGGTTGATAGAAGGCATCCGGCAGCAACCACAGTGTGATGCAGGGCTACCAGTTCTTACCAAAAACTCACGTATAAATTAACGGACCTTCGTTCCAGCTAGCATGCGGTTGTATTCATCCAAACCCAAACAGGGCAGGGAATCTGAGATGATGACGGCTATGTTCATTCCGAAAAATCGATGCTTTTCTCTAGAGCAGTCACTCGATGCGGGAGTGTAAGCCATCGCGAATGATATAGGCAATAGCAACGTTCACTTTTTTTTGTTGTAAAAACGAGTTAGTAGATTGGATGAGATGGATTCGTTTCAAATTCTTTTTTTGCATTTCTACAAATGCTCTAAATATTGACTGAATATGGATACCTTTTATGGACGACCTGGTTCACAGAAAATTTCAATCATCAGAAAGAACTCTCTATCCTTATAGTGCTCATCATTTTCAATATCTTTTTTTTTTCGTTGCAACCCTTTCTACTTGCTATAGGCCTGCTCGGTGATAGAGCTGTATGGATTTCTCGATCCCAGTACCCGCGACTGGGTCGATGGATTGTTCTCCAACATATTCCGAGAGATGAATAAACCTACTGACCGCGATGTAAGTATCGTGCTCGTACTATATTGCTTCGCGTTCTATCCCTTTTATCCATCATCTACCATTGGGTCTTTCAATGATCCGATGGCTAATGAGCGCTATACTCCTTTATCGTTACAGGAACGTCGATACGTCTGCTTCGACGGTGACGTTGATGCACTGTGGATTGAAAACATGAACTCCGTCATGGATGACAACAAACTGCTGACGCTAGCGAACGGGGAGCGCATTCGGCTAAATAGCTACTGTGCGCTTCTGTTTGAAGTTGGCGATCTAGCTTACGCTTCGCCCGCGACAGTTTCACGTGCCGGTATGGTTTACCTGGATCCGAAAAACCTTGGCTATCTGTGCTACTGGGAGCGGTGGCTAAAAACGCGCTACCTTGAGGAGCAGGAGATGTTGGAAAAAACGTTCACCGCCATCGTACCTATTGCGATCGATTATATACTGGAGGGTGTCGATGGAAATAATCAGGAAGATCCACTGGAGCTGGTCATTCACCAAACCAATCTGAACATGGTGGTGCAACTGTGCCAATTTTATGATGCACTTTTACCCATGAAAACAACCGCCTGCCTGCACGAGGAAGATGTGGCCGAGTGTGGTTTCATACAGTGCCTTTATCTTTCGCTCGGTGCTGCCCTGCTTGAGGAGTCGCGCATTCGTTTCGATGGTTTTGTGAAGCGAAACCTTGAAATGATTGCGACGGAAGATACGCGCGATAATCCGGCCGCTACCGGACAATTGCCCACATCAAAACCCACATTGTTTGATTATTTCTTTGACATTGAACGGAAGCAGTGGATTGCGTGGGAATGGGTAATCCCAAGCTATGAGCATGATGCGACATTGAATTTCAGTGACATTCTAGTGCCTACGATGGATACTATGAAGATAGAGAAAATTCTGGATCTGATGAATAAGGTGAAATGTTGTTTGAACTCAAATTATGATAACAGATTGCCATATCTTCTTCATTGGTGCCCCTTTACACTGCAGGTTCGTCGTCCAGTCGTTTTAGTGGGAGATCCTGGAACATCGAAAACGGCCGTAATATCCCATTTCTTGAGACATCTAAATCGGGACTCCTTCGTCGTGCTGAATATCAACTTTTCCTCGCGAACATCTTCAATGGACGTGCAGAAGACGATTGAAGCTGCGGTGGAAAAACGTACGAAGGATATTTTTGGACCACCGGTAGGGAAGAAACTGGTCACATTCATCGACGATATGAATATGCCACAGGTGGACAACTACGGTACACAGCAACCAATTGCTCTGCTCAAACTGCTGCTGGAAAAGGAGGGAATGTTCGACCGTACCAAAGATTTAAGTTGGAAGAAATTCAAAGATATGTGTAAGTATCGGTGTTGGATTCCGGGGTTGCTTCGAGTAATTTCTTTCAAAGTCTTGAGAGTGTTGTTGGATGAGACTCTCTTCCAGTAGATCATGTGATGAAAGACGAACAAATCTATGGGTCTGATTGTTAGGCTATCGCCTGAACTCAGAGATCTCTGTCTGATGGTTTTATACTGCTGCTGGGTACGATCCAAGAGTATACCTTGGACTACCTTGCCTTCTGGGGTTAGACTCTATAGAAGTTCGTCATTCCCACTCTAGATAATTCTTACTGTAACTTTTCTTTCCAATGATCTGGATATCCCTTCTATTCTATCAACCCTATCTCTCTATGCCCTTTCTCGTCGTTTTCGCGACATACTTTCCTTGTATATTCCATCACGTCATACGCAATAAGAATCGAACGAATCTTTCCGCCTTCAAAACCTCATAATACATAGTTGACAACAATGTCCCTATGCCTCAGTTTCGTTCACGTCTTAATGAATCCTGTTCCTGTCCTGTACAACTATTCAATTTTATTCTACTGTCACCTCTATTTCGCTTTGCAAAGCCCACTCGATAGGCAAACAAATCAAATGCATTGAAATATTCCTCCATGTTTACAGCATTCATCGCCGCCATGGGTCGTGCTGGAGGTGGTCGCAATGAGGTGGATTCTCGCTTCATTTCCATGTTTTCAGCGATCAACATTATTTTCCCCAACGATGAAACACTGCATCACATTTACATATCGATCCTGAAGGGCCACCTGCAACCGTTCGCACCTGAGCTCGGTACCAATGCACACAAACTGATCGAGATGACGCTGGCACTGTTTAAAACACTCGTTACAAAGTTGCCTCCGACGCCTTCGAAATTCCATTACATATTTAACATGAAAGATTTGTCCCGCATCTTTGCCGGCATGCTACAAATACATCCGAGCTTCGTCAAGGAAACGCGCCATCTCGTCCGGGTGTGGCGTAATGAGTTTTCGCGCGTGATTTGTGATCGTTTGATAAACGAGCAGGATCAACAGTTTATGGAGCAGCAAATAAGCGATCAAATAATGGAACATTTTCCGATTCCGCGAAGCTTCCGGCATACGGTGCAGGTGGAACCGGTCCAGCAGGGACGGTTAGAATCCAGAATTAAAAGTGCACTGGTGGAGCTGTCTAGTGCACAGTACGCGTTGCGAGATCCGCTCCTGTTTGGCGATTACCGCAACGCTGTCAATCCGGCGGAAGAACGATACTACGAGGATTTGCTCGATTACGAAGCCATATACTTCCTGTTTCAGGAAATACTAATGGAGTACAATGAGCAGCGCGGTAAAATGAATCTGGTGCTGTTTGAGGATTGCCTCGAGCACTTGACGCGCGTTCACCGTACGTTGCGAATGCATCGGTAAGCATCGGGGATGGGAATGGGTGCTGGTGAAATTAGTTGCAGCACTTGGTAAACAAGCAAATGCGTTCATATACTCCACAGAGGGCACGTAATGCTCGTTGGCATCGGTGGATCGGGCAAGCAGAGCATTACGCGGCTGGCAGCATTTGCGGCCGGTTGTGAGGTTTTCGAAATAGTGCTTAGCCGTGGATACAACGAGGTGTCGTTTCGTGAGGATTTGAAAACCCTATTCTTGCAAGTTGGAGTAAAAAATACCAAAACATGCTTCATCTTTAAGGCGGCACAAGTAAGTTGCTAGCTGTGAGTGAATCTGACGCTTTTCAATTTCAATGTTTGTTTGTTTCTTCTTTCGTTTGTTTTGTTGTTGCTTTAATTCATTTTCCCTGTCCGGAACAAAGATTGCGGAAGAAGGATTTCTCGAGTTCATAAATAATATTTTAACCACTGGAATGGTGCCAGCAATGTTTACCGACGACGAAAAGGATCAGATAATTGGTCAGTGCCGCGGTGCAGCGCAGGAAAATGGCTACGCGCCCAGCAAGTAGGTTGATGGTATTTATTACGTTGCCCGAACTTTTCACAGCTGCTGGCACGTGGTTTATTGGCTTCGTGCTAAAAAGCAGCCTGTAGCTAACGCGGGGTACGGGGGCATACTGTTGTGTTTGCACTGATTTCCTGATGCTTTTCCGGCACGCCATTTTAAATCCATTTATCGCATCTTTCATTCTGGTACTGGAACGCTTTCCAACGTTTTGTTTTTTTTTTGTTTTCGTTCCCACTTCCGGCAGGGATGGTGTTTGGTCGTATTTCCTCGATCGTGCCATACGAAATCTGCACGTGGTGCTCTGTATGTCGCCCGAGGGTGACGCACTACGTAACCGGTGCCGTAATTTCCCCGGACTGGTGGGCAGTACCACGATTGATTGGGTGTTTCCATGGCCCCAGCAAGCATTGTTTGCCGTGGCGAAGGTGTTTCTCGCTGACCATCCGAAGGTAAGGAAGCTGGTAAAAGCGCTGCTTATACACAACTAATCAAATATTCGCAGAACTATGATAATTCAATCTTCTGATTAATGTCTCTTCGGTTCTTTCGCGTGACAGATTCCAGAAAACTACCGAGACCCAATCATTGGACACATCGTACACGTTCACCAGTCGCTTAAGGGATATAACGTGCAATATCTGATGAAATTACGAAGAAAGAACTTTGTCACACCGAAGCACTATCTTGATTTCATCAATACGTACTTGAAACTGATCGGTAAGTTGAAGCACATCTAGCAGATACGCGTATCTGATTGGTAGACAACACTATTGATGGCGTTACAAAGACTGACAATTGACAGCAAGCACTGGGGGACAAATTGGTTTCCCAAACTGTAGTGCGCTACTGACGACCTCATACTATTCCTTTTTTGTGTTTATATGCAACGTATAGCAAAATGAGTAAATTTGATGAAAATACCCATATCAATTTGTTGCTATGGCAAACTGGCACGATTGCTGTCAGCAGCACCGTTACGTACCCGTAACGCTGTCTATCATATGTCTCATCGCTCAGTCAACCGTCTACGATTTTATTTCGTGTAGCTATCGTTCCTTATGCGTTAGAGGCAGGGAAGAGAAAAATAGGAAAGATTCTAGATTTAGCCTGCACCCACTCCACCGTATCGCAGTGAGCGTGTTCTGCGTGGTCCATAATTAATTAGCACAGTATTATCCGGAATAATCGATCATTCCCCTTGTTTCGAACAGCACAGAAGCACTCTGGCAGAAAGCCTGCTTCCGGTTTAGCCGCACCACCAGAAGTGTACGGCTGGAAAGAGCTTAGTCACATCAAGCAGAAGCACTAATATGTGCCTCGGTGCCTCGCATCCAAATTTTCTCATTTCCCACCATGCCCGCAATACGGCGTATCTATTGATTCGATGCCATGGACCATCGAACTGTGTTTCGCAACACCTACTACCGTTGTGCTAGCGTTTTTATTTTTCATCCTCTGATGGGTTCTTTCCGTACCGGATGTCACTGTCCGGAGTGTGGGATATGGGGAACGGGTGGAAAATAGCTGCTACTACGGCCTATCGGTAAAGCCTCGGTCGGTTAAGAAGGTTACGCCAATACATACCAAGCGCATCATCCCGTCGAGCAAAACGGAGCGTGTTTCAGCCAGATACGATTACAGCGAGAAAGGGCAAGGCTATCGGCAACATAACATCCAGCGTCGCCCGAATCGAATCGTGAAGGTGCGAGAAGAAAATAAAGATAAATATACAGTGGCCCTGGGAAAACGTTGCCAAACGGCAGCAAGACAGGGAGGACGCGACAACGACACGACGAGCAAAAAAAAGAAAAACCTAGCTCTAGCAAAATAAATGTTCATCTTTCATTTTCAATTTGTCACGCTTCGCCAGAGGAGAAAGATAATTTCATCATGCAACAGTGCTCTCGACTATCGGATGGAATCGAGAAAATTAATGAAGCCTCACTTCAGATCGATCAATTGAGTATCATCGTCGAGGAGCAGCGGAAAAATGTCATCGAAGCGGCGGACCGTTGTGAATCGATGCTGGCGGGAATTGAGACATGTAAGTAAGAAGTGAATACCGCCATTTCTCCCTTGGGCTGTTGGGCAAAACGAGTTTCGTTTATTTGTCACTGAATGTGTGTGTGTGTGTTTGTGAATGTTTTCGTGGAAATTGGAACACATTCCCGAACCGTTTGGGAATCGGTGATATTTTATCGCTTGGATGTACTATTTGATAGAAAAAAAACCATCCCTACCCTGTCTCCTTTTCCTTAGCGACCGAAAAGGCGAACGTGAAAAAAGTCGAAGCGTCCGAAAAGTCGGTCGAGGTGGAGCAACAGAAGAAAATCATCACCGTCGAAAAGGCGGAAGCGGAGGAAGCGTTGGCCGCGGCACTGCCCGCCCTCGAGGTAGCCCGGCTGGCACTGTCGGATTTGGACAAATCGGATATCACTGAGATTCGCAGTTTTGCGACACCGCCCGAACCGGTGCAGGTCGTGTGCGAGTGTGTAGCCATCATCAAGGGTTACAAGGAAATTTCGTGGAAAACGGCCAAAGGTATGATGTCGGAGGGTAACTTTTTGCGCAGTTTGCAGGAGCTGGACTGTGACTCCATCACCCAGAAACAAGTGGCAACGGTGCGGGCAAACATGAAGGTAAGCACTGAGATCGTCAACGGATGCGAGTGTGAAAACAGTGTTTAATAATCGTGTCACTCATTCCACCTCTACAGAGATCACAAAAGCTGGACGAGATGCAAAGTATTTCCAAGGCCGGATATGGTTTGCTGAAGTTCGTCCGGGCAGTGCTAGGCTACTGTGATGTGTTTAAAGAGATCAAACCCAAGAAAGATCGGGTAGCATTTTTGGAATCGGAACTGAATGGTCAGATTCGGCTGCTGGTCAAGCTGACGAACGAAATTGGAAAACTGGAGAACGAACTGTCCGAGCTAAACAGCAAGTACGCGAACGCCATCAAAGAGAAGCAAATGCTCCAGGAAATGATGGAACAGGCGGAACGGCGGCTGCTTGCCGCAGACAAGCTGATATCCGGTCTCAGCTCCGAGCGTGACCGGTGGGTGATCGATCTGGGCAAGTTGCAAATCGAACGTACCAAAGTCATCGGAAATGCCTTGTTATCGGCCTCATTTCTCGCGTACATGGGCCCATTTTCTTGGGAGTTCCGGAAGGCGATTCTCTTTGATGATTGGCTAGCGAACGTGGTAGACCAGGAAATACCATTCACCGTGCCGTACCGCGTTAACGGGAACCTGTCGAGCGATCTCGAGCAGAGCACGTGGGCCTCGGAAGGTCTACCGCCGGATGAGTTGTCAGTGCAGAACGGAATACTCACCACCAGAGCGTCGCGGTTTCCGCTCTGCATCGATCCGCAGCAGCAAGCCCTGTCGTGGATAAAAAAGCGCGAAACGCCTAACAATTTGAAAACGCTCTCGTTCAACGATAAGGACTTCCTGAAGCAACTCGAGATGGCGATAAAGTACGGTACGCCGGTACTGTTTCAGGATGTGGATGATTACATCGATCCGGTGATAGATAACATTTTGGAGCGAAACGTGAGAATTCAGGCGGGCCGGCAGATCGTCATAATCGGCGATAAGGAAGTGGATGTGGACGCTAATTTCCGACTGTACCTCACGACCAAGCTGGCCAACCCAAACTTTGATCCTGCCGTCTACGCAAAAGCGCAAGTTATCAACTACACCGTCACGGTGAGTGGGCTGGAAGATCAACTCCTGAGTGTGGTTGTACGTGCGGAACGGTCAGATCTTGAGGAGCAGCGCGAAATGCTAATTGCCGAAACGAGTGCCAACAAAGCGTTACTTCAAAATCTTGAGGATTCATTGCTACGTGAGCTGGCGACTTCCACTGGTAATATGTTAGATAACGTGGAGCTCGTAACAACGCTTGAAAGCACCAAAGAAAAGGCAGCAGAAGTTTCGCAAAAGATTGTACTGGCGGAGCAAACTTCCAAAGAAATTGATTTACTCCGTAATGGGTACAGACTTGCAGCGCAACGTGGTGCCATCTTGTATTTCGTACTTTCGGATATGGCCGCCGTTAATGCGATGTATCAATATTCTCTAAACTCCTACCTGGAGGTATTTAGCTATTCCCTACGCAAGGCCGTCCCTGATAACGTTCTCACGAAGCGATTGGATAACATCATCAACACGCTGACACGCAACGTGTACGATTATGGATGTATCGGTATCTTCGAGAAGCACAAACTCCTCTACTCCTTCCAGATCACGATCAAGCTGGAACAGAACAGGGGCAGTTTGTCACAGACGGAGATTGATTTCTTCATCAAGGGTAAGGTATCGCTAGAGAAAACCGATCGTCCCTGTCCGGTGACGTGGATCAGTGAGAAGGGCTGGCAGGATATCGTAATGCTGGGTGACATGTTTCCGGAAAAGTTTGGCGATTTACCTGGTCACATCGAGCGCAACATCTACGAGTGGAGCAGTGTAAGAAAGTGCATACGACATAGCATTTGTACAACTTTGGTTAAAATAATTCTTTTTCGTACTTTCCACACAGTGGTATGATATGGACGATATCGCTGGGTATGAATATCCTGGCAATTTTGAAACCCGAATGACACCATACGATGTAGGTTTGGAACGAGTGTTTGCAATTTAGTGTTAAAGATATCTTTCATTTCAACATATTGGTGGTTTTCCCTGATTGCAGCACCTGTTGCTGATGAGATGCCTGCGGGTGGACCGAGTATACCGGATGCTGAACAACTATGTCGCTCAAACCATGGGTGAAGAGTTTATCACACCGCCAATTTTGAGCTTCGATTCCATCTACGAACAATCGACCGCGTCCACACCGGTCGTGTTTATACTGAGCCCAGGTTCCGATCCTACCTCCGATCTGATGAAGCTTGCCGACCGCTGCGGTTTCGGGGGCACCAAATTTAAGCACATTTCGCTCGGTCAGGGCCAGGAAGGGGCAGCACTGCGGCTACTCTACACGGCACTCGACCAGGGCTTATGGTTGATGCTGCAGAACGGCCACCTGCTGATCAGTTTCATCAAATCGCTCGAGAAAATCATCGATTCGATCGAAAAACCACACCCGGACTTTCGGCTCTGGATAACGACGGACGCAACGCCAACGTTTCCGATTGGCATTTTGCAAAAGTCGCTGAAAGTCGTTACCGAGCCACCGAACGGGTTGAAGATGAATCTGCGGGCCACATTCTTCAAACTTCGCCAGCAGACACTTGACTCCTGTACCCATGCCGCCTTCAAACCATTAGCATACGTGCTAGCATTCTTTCATGCCGTGCTACAGGTAAGCGATTCTAGACCCCAAAAAAAAGGGGAGGAAGGTTATCCAACAGATAGATTTATTTCACCGCAGGTTAGATGAACCATCTGGAGCACACTCATTGCACGTCAGCTTCGGGTACATGCACATCAGTGGATGCACCGGGCATAAGTTCTGTCCCGTTCCGCGATGGAAGAAAGTTGGATGTAAATTTTATCTTTCGCCTTCGCCTGCAATCCCTCATGAATAATAAGAGTCGTGATTTTTTCTACCATACCTTCTTTCATCTTCGCAAATCCACTAAATCAGATAACGCCAGGCCCCCGGCGGGGGGTTTTGGGTGGATGATTTTACGTGCGAATGTAAACCATCGCGCTTCACGACCGAGAGGGTGGAAAAATTGCAATCGTGCACTTTTCTTCACTTTACTTCTGCAGAACTTCCAACATTCACTTGTGTGATATTCATGCAAATGACTCTGGTGTTTAGCGAGCATAACCTCAACAAAAAAAACACACGGTGAAGAAGTAAATGCATGCAAATCTTTTGAAGTTATGATGCATATGATCACCGGATGATGTCTAGGATACTTCCCATCAACAATCCTTATCATTACGCAAATGCACTCACATCGGAAAGTATCCGCAGGGGGTTGGATTTTCTTTTTTTGTATGTATGTGGAGTATGTTCTTTTGCCATATCCATAGTGTGGATAGTATTCAAACAAATGTGACATCGAGCTCTGACTGTTTGATAGTTCTTCTCTAATTATTAGCTTCATCTTCGTTCGTTCGTTCTATTCGAGCTCTTTGTAACCATTTTTGCCGTTTGTTTCATTCCAACAGGAGCGCAGAAAATATGGCAAATTGGGTTGGAACATCTGTTACGACTTCAATGAGTCAGATTTTAACGTATGTCTGCAGATACTCGATACCTACTTAACGAAAGCAGTGGATTCACGCGATAGTCGTCTGCCGTGGAATAGTTTGAAATATTTAATTGGAGAGGTACGATTACACTTCACGTATGTCGACGTACATTTAATTTGAAATATTTAATATCACCTTTCGTTTACTCTGGTTATCCACCACCATCAGGTGATGTACGGTGGACGGGTAATAGATGACTTCGATCGGCGTGTTGTGAAAACGTACATGGATGAGTACATGGGTGACTTCCTGTTCGATACGTTTCAACCGTTCAATTTCTACACGGACGAATCATTTACGTACGCACCGGTGGCGGCACCGAATCGAGATGAATTTATCGGTAAGAGTGCACTTCGCCGTCGAAAGTATTCTCGAGCGATTCATTGTTGGTGCGCGCGTGCACTGGTTGGTTTATAATTTCAGCCTCCATCGATAAGCTGCCACTCAACAACACGCCGGAAGTGTTTGGTTTGCATTCGAACGCGGAGATCGGTTACTATACGATGGCGGTACGTGAAACCTGGGCGCATCTGATTGATTTGCAACCACAAACCGGTAAGTACGGGGTGCAAAGATGGAGGAGCTTCACGTACACGTGTTGCAGCAGGAAAAAAAGAGGAGGGAGGATAATATGGGTAAAGTGCCTTTTACAGAGAATACGAGATTATTAACAGTGAAGTGTTGCGGTTTATTAGCTTTCCAAAAACGTAATTCATTTAGTAGTAGCAATTTTTTTTTAAATAACAAATTTAAAATCATTTCCAATTATCATACTCCCGGGATAGTTTGCGTGGGTAATATGACTCCACAGCCAGTTGCGGATGAAAATGGTACGTATGGTAGTTGTGGAAATTAAATTCTATGACGGTGAGAAATAAATTTATCGCTACCGATTGATTTATACAGCGTTAGGCACGGTAAATAGAGCGAAAGCTTTCTAAACCTAGGCTGATTGCAAATAAGCATAGGTTTTGTTGATTGATGAACATGCACACATAAACACAGCCCGTGAGCGTTAAACACCTTTTTGCACTGCAAACCTTCGCTTTTCGCGCACACACACACACACACGTCGTAGCCCACCTAGGTCATCAATCACACTTGTCGACAAGCGCTGTCGAGCACTTTTTGGCCAAGTCACGGTCGAAGCGTCATGTTTGAAATTTTACGCCTCACCAATGACAATATGGCATAAAACTATGCCTTCCCGCACAATGTCCCGGGTTCCGGTATGGGTGTTTATACATATATATGTAATCGCTTCGTCATCAGGTGCGGATACGGGCGGCATCAGCCGGGATGAGTTTATCGACAGGGCGGCCGTGGACATACTGCAAAAGCTGCCGAAAGCGTTCGATATATGGCGCGTGAAAAAGGCGTACCAGGTCAACATAACGCCCATCTGCGTGGTGCTGCTCCAGGAGCTGGAACGCTACAATCGGCTGATCCAGCGGATGGAACACACGCTGAACCAGCTGCGGAAAGCGCTCGCCGGCGAGATTGGCATGGATGCGGTGCTCGACAATGTTGCTCATGCATTATTCAACGGGCAGCTGCCGGATGACTGGCGTAAACTTGCACCGGCCACCTGCAAACAGCTCGGTGACTGGATCGAACATTTGCTGGTAAGCTATACCTTTCAAAAACCATCCCCCATTTTATTGCCATCGATCGAGAAGGGGGGGGGAATCATTCACCGAAGGATATGCTACTGCGTAGTATAAAAATTGACGCACACAACCACCAACAATGGGGCTTCGGGATTAACGGGGTGTTATGTGTTTGGCTGCTAATTAAAAAACTCCAAACTTTTCCGTCACGTGTCAAATTGCTCGTTTTAATTATCCGCAAAATTCTTTTTCTTCCCTCCCTTTTTTCTCCCACCCAACGATGCTAATGATGTGCTGTGCTGGGCGGACAAACTGGCCAACTACAATCAACCTGTGCGTGTGTGTGGCCGATGTTTTAATGTGAGCAGCGAAGATCACAGCAGTATAAATATTGGTCAGTGTCTGGTGAACCACTGGTGATGTGGCTGTCCGGACTGCATATACCGGAAAGTTATTTAACCGCGTTAGTTCAGGTAAATTAAACAAACAGCATATAAATTACATTTCCCATTCCCCTGGGTTTGGCGCTTTTACATGCAGCACTGTGCGTTTGCACCCGATGCCTGTGATTCCGTGGTGTAATGATGAACATGCCAAGTGGAAGAATATTTAACTTACCATTAGTGTAGTAATTTAGTAATCTATTCATTGCATTTTTTTTGAAAATCATTAAAAAAATATTTTAATATTAAAAACAAATTTAACAATACCCCAAAATGATATGCTCAATAAGGTGTTGAATAAAATATAAGTAAAAATAACATGAATTGATGAAACAGTTTTACCCGAAAAGGACGTCATTTTGAAACTGCCCTATCAAATGCTGCTAGTATAAATCTCATTTAAGATTTGTGTGATTGAACGTGGTTTACTTACCCGAAAATACCGCTCCTTCGAGGCCCCTTTACTTCTTTCACTTTCACACAAATTTAAAACACTTTTGGCAAATTTAAAAAAAAACGCACTCGCCAACAATGGCCACATTTTTTAATGCACTAATTTACTTCTTATTCACTAATTTCACTTCTTTCACTTTCACACACATTTGGCCAAAACACTTTTGGCAAACTTAAAAAAAACATACTCGCCAAAAATGGCCACATTTTTTAATACACTAATTTACGCAATAAACATTAAGAAGCCCATTGAAATATAGACATAGCTTTTTTCCCAAAAAAAACAACCAACACTTTTCACTAAAAAACAACCAACACTTTTCACTAAAAAACAACCAATACATTTCACTAAAAAAAACAACCAACTTTTCTTTGTGCACAAAGGCACATAGACACCTTAATGCACCTTGGCACATTTCAAAAACTACACACGCCTAAAATGGCCACATTTTGAAATACACGAATTTACGCAATAAGCTTATTTTGAAAAATACACATCTACACACTAGACACATTTTTTCACCAAAAAAAAAACAACCAAAACTTTTTTCTGTGCACAAAGGATGGCAGCCGATTTTCACAACATGTACCGAAAGTTTTGTTTTAATTAATTACAAATTTTATAAACTAACCAAATAATGAGGTTACGAAAAAGAACCACCCGTTTATGGCATGGTTTTATAATAAAACTCGCTGTCAAAATTCACTGCACAATACAATTGCAAATAATTTGCAAGCTTAGTACACGCATGGTACACGCATTGATTTTAAACTCCTTTACACTCACACACACGTACCGTGCGGCGTCCGCGTGCAGCTAATTGCGCTGATCGCAATGATGAACTTAAGTTGGGTTAAGAACGCAAGAACGTACATTGTCTGCACAGGAAAGCGCAAGTTGAAACAAATCTTCTTATCACTTTACGATGATCAACACGATACCGATTATGTCTTATTAAATCAAATTCAATGAAAGCACATGGTTTTTGGGCCTCCTTGATACAGAGGCTTTCTTCTTTCACTTACACACATTACGCATTCGTGTACAGAAGAACATTCGATCGAAACGAGCAAGTGTCGAACGAGACCATACAATGACACAAACCAAGCGTACGCTGGCAACGCGTTTAAAAAGTCTTCACTATTTGACTTTATCTTTGTTTGTTTCAATAAATTAATATAAAAAAACTATTCATTGCGTGAAATAAGATCCTCGAGGATCACTTTTTCAAAAGATAAAACAAGTCTTGCAACATTTCCTAAGCACAAAGCAATGGCGTCGCTTGCCACACAACTACCGAATGCTTTTTATCACACCTTAAACGCACTGCTGTCCGATCGCTACTGATCACAATTTGTCCTTATCCCATTACCATCATCTCTTCTGCTTCGTTATCACTTACACAATTATAATTGACGAAGCGGTGGCGTGATCTCTCGCATCTCATTCTTTCACACACACTTGGCTCCTCCTACAGTTCAACACCGGTCTTCGTTCCTCTCGTTCAAATCCGTGCTTGCATTTATGGCATGGAAAATGTTCGCATATTAAAACTTTATAAAACTTGTAAAAAAAAATCTTTGGCAAAATGCGCTGTACAACAAATGCATCTCATTTGCAAGCTTAGTACACGTGTAGTGTACACGTCACTGGTGTCTACAGGAAATACATTTAAATAAAACTTAATTTCATTTCTCAACTCAATATGTTCGTAAACACAAGTTGCAAATTGAACCATTTAAAATGGTACCATTCAATGGTAGATATTAAATATTTTCAATTTCAATTCTTCAACCCACCTTCTGGAGTTGGTTCCCATTTGCATATTCATCGCTCAATTTCACATCCACATGCAACCGTTTCGTGTTTTTAATTTTCTTTTTCTGCTTGGAAATTATTTTGCAGATCGCTTGCCGGAAGAACAACTGGCCGTTGGATCGTTCGACACTGTTCACGTCCGTCACCCGGTTTCTGCGCGAGGATGAAATCGAAGAGCGACCGGAAGCGGTAAATCAATTTGGATTAATCTCTTTCTCGACGATTTCATTAGATCCGTTTAGATTAGTACGATTCTCGTACGGGTGTGTGTGTGCGAAAGACACGTAAATCGTCCTAGCATGGTACACAAGATTTTCCACCCATCTTTCCCTATCTGAACGTTTGGATTGCAATTCGATTAGAAGCTAAGAACTCTGGATGCTGTTCGCATGTAGCCAATGGCGCTACCGGAACATGACTATATATTACCCAAACCCGACTCCCTGCCCTTTTGCCACCCTGCCCCAAGTACCGGTTGGTCGGATTGAATCGAATCAAATCACATCACTGTGTTGCCTGTGGTGTTGAAGACATTTTTCTTACCACGGCCTCTGCTGGTTTGTGGGTG
Organism: Anopheles funestus; assembly: GCF_943734845.2. Lineage (NCBI taxonomy): Eukaryota > Metazoa > Arthropoda > Insecta > Diptera > Culicidae > Anopheles > Anopheles funestus. Next base: position 19,243,281 of record NC_064598.1, read on the forward strand.
TGTGACGTCTATTGGCCACACCGATGATTGGAGGGTGATTGGGTGCAACACATTTTTTGTGTTGCTTTTTCGGTGCGATATTGGTCTCTTTATCGGTTTGCATCGTTGATAAGTGCGGCCCTAATTGAATATGGGTCCGATACCGCATCCTATGCCAGTGCTTCAATTCCACAAATCGAATCGGCTTCCTTTCCATCGCTTTTTGCTGAACGCTTTGCCTATATGATCCACAGGATTGGAGAAATCCAATAATGCATTTGCTTGTGGGGTAGTGATCGATGTCTTTTCGGGGCAGCTGGCAGTTGCTGCCATTGAATTACACATGTTCGTCGCTTGATGTTTGTATACTTTCGTTCTTTTCTAGTACATCTACTATTTGTCTACTGTGAGTTACTAATATTGCTATACACTTAAACAAAGTCACGATGAGATTTAAATGAACAGCTGCTCAGGATCTCAAGATGCAATTTTAAAACATTCAATTCAAAAACATAACAGTGAAATGAAATTTATTCGTTTCAGCTTATAAAGCTTTCCTTCTTTTATTAAAAAAGATGTTGTTTTTTTGTCTGCCTGAATGCACTGCGACACTACTTCGGTAGCGCCGCACTAGCAAAAGGGCAAGTGCTTGCTTTGTTTTGTTATTTGTTGTTAGATTCCTTTTTTTGTTTCGTTTTGTTTCCTTCACTCTGCAAATATGCTCCAACAGTTGCCAGCTATCTGCAGTGTTGCGCCTTCAGGACTGTGTGTGTGCATACCACCGACCCTCAGTCCCAGTCGTATGCAATTTGTCTTATTTGTACCGTTCATTCTTCTCTGTTTTTTCTCCGCTGGGTTTCCAACCGCCGGGGTTTCCAACCTGACCCACCGGATCGAACCGCGCGGTACCCACTGGATGGATGGTGATAAATGCAGGGCTGCTACGTGACCGGTTTGTACCTTCAGGGTGCACGCTGGGATCCGGAAAACCGATGTCTGACACGTTCGACTCCGAAAGTGCTGGTCGAACCGTTGCCCGTGCTCTCGATTGTGCCGATAGAAACACACCGACTGAAATTACAAGTAAGTAAACGGGTACACCCGGCACCCAACGCTTTATTTGATTATGTTGCCGCTGTCACATACCGGAGTTTGATAAACATTTCGATTTATTCTTGCGTGAGTGTTTGTACCTCACGTGCTGGCACTGTTCCGTACGAAACGATTGTGCCTTAACATTTTCCTTTCCGACCGGGGGGTTTACCCTTTTACCCGCGTTTACACACCGAACAGCCAAGCCATTGTTGCAGTGCGAACTTTCGTTAAACGTTTCGTCAACATTCCGTGGCGCAGTGTTTGGCTGCTGTTGTTATTAATTGTGTAGCTTGCTTATTGTATTGATTATTTCTAATGTTTCATTTGCTGATTCTTTGCGTTATCTGTTTTTTTGTATGATAGAATACGTTCCGTACACCGGTTTATACAACATCCGAGCGGCGCAATGCAATGGGCGTTGGGTTGGTGTTTGAAGCTGACCTTCGCACAGAGGAACACGACAGCCTGTGGGTGTTGCAAGGAGTTTGCTTGACGATGAATTTGGATTAATTCAAGATTGACGAAATTATTGTATCTATCATGTAAAATTTAATAAAAACATCTTAACAGTTAGTAAAAATAAAGGGTTCTTACTACCCGCAGGTACATCCGCAATTTTTGTTTTAATTATTAAATACTTAAACTTGTATCAACAAATGTTTGTAACACAAATATCTGTAATTTACATACTTTTCAGAAAAATTGTTTTTGGGACGATTTAAATACATATTTTCATAGTAGCTAAAATGTTCAACGCTAACAACACATTTTTTCCGTTACGAATAAACCGCGTTTGTGCGAAGCGTCTGCGCACTAGCACGTGTTCTGTCATTTGAATCATATGTGTTTATGAAAACAGTCAGGAAAATCGATAAACGCGTAAACGAACAGTTTACTGCAATGTGGAAAGTGCGTTCCAGTGAGACTCTGGAAGAAAAGAAAACAAAAGTTAGTGAACGAAAAACAAAGAAATGTACATATTGCTAGTGTTTTGTAGTACGTAATAAAGGTGTAAAAAAAGATGTTTATGGACGATAGTGGTATCGAGAGTGGCGACAAGCTGGAATCACTGTTCATCGATGAACTGGCCAGTTTCGGGGAGAACCATCTGTTAAAGGATGCTGCCGTAAGTTGATGAGCTGACACTTTCGATCCGGTGGTGGTGGTGATAGCTAATGTGCGTTCTTACCTTCTTCAGACGAGCGTTCTAAAAGCGGGCCTGGATTCCGATGCAGAAAGTGACATTTACTCCAAGCTAAACGATTTCGATGTCGTGTTTGAGAATCCGGGCGAAAGGCATGACCCTGTTCGGGCTGCTGTAGCGGCAGCTGCTGCACCCGTGCCCGATTCGGAACGTCTTCCTTCTGGCCAACAGCAGCAATATCCGTCCAGTGCTAGTGGACGCAAGGTGCTAACCAGCGACAACAGTACCGATTCGTTCGCTTCCTCATCGGCTACTTCCAGTGGAGCTACGGTGCCTTCCGGTGCGAACGGGGACGATGGTTCGCAACGAGACCACAGTTCGGTGGCGCAGCTAAGCACGTGCAAAATATTGCAGCGTAAGCTGGAACTAAAGGTAGAACGAGCCAAACGCAACTACAAGCAGATGTACCAGGATGGGCAAGTATGTTATTGGCCTTGTCCCATTTGTGCTTTGTATGCGTGTGAGTGTGTTGGATATTAAACCCTTTTGTTGTTGCTGTTGTTTTGCAGGAATCGATAGAAAAAGAGCCTAAAATTAGTAGTCTCATACCGATATCACGGCTTCCGATACCGGCCGGTCGGGATAGCCATCAGCTGGTCGATGTTAATACGGGCTTTAACAGTGATGAAGAGTTGGAGAATGTATCGTTCTTTCCACGCCACAACCGTAAGGATAGTGGCGGTGCACACACCCGTCAGGAGTTGTCCGACACGTTCAGCATTCAGGAGATGACGATCGAGTCGGACAATGATGATCTGGATTTTGAACAGTGTCGCAAACTGTCCGACAGCAAGGGCTACAGGAAAATTCTGAATCGTAGCAAAAGTTCGACCGGGCAGGATGATTATCTGGATAACGATACGCTGGACGAGGATGACGACTCGCAGAATCTGGAACTGTTGCCACCGAAAGGTGGATACGCACTGAAGGAGCAACTGCGGCGTGTGTTTTGTTGCTGCTGGAAGAGTAACGATTTCTTGTAAAGGGGCTTGCAATGCGTGGGATCTGTCAGGGATAGACTATATTAACGTTAATTTTGTTTAATTGTGGGCTTCCGAAATGGTGGTAGTGATTGTTTAAGAAAGGAAGCGTTAAGTAACTGCTATCTAATCCGCTAGACAACAAATAAACACTTCCAGTCGGAAGCTATTATTATTATCAAGCACAATATCGCGTTCTAAATGATTTTCTACTTCGTTCTTTTCTATAGCTTGTTGACTTCTCTATTTGTTTCTGGATTTAACATTTACAAACAACAAAAAAGATTCGTCCTAATGCTGTCATCACGAATTATCCATTGTTTATGAACATAAACATCCAGTTCATTTTCATTCATTTATTATTTCCTATCAATCAGTTATTGAATTTACTTTAGATTCTATTCTTTTTTTCTGCTCTATTTCACTGTACCCTTCGGCGGTAAACTACAGTTCTACAGTGACGACGCTTTTGAATGGGACGAGGGAAGAAGGTCTGATTTGTTGACAATAAATTATTTACAGTAAAGCAACAGTGGGAAAGGAAACACTACGGCGGGAAATGCATTTTGTGTATGTGCTACAACAGTACATGCAGGTCCATTAGCTGTGTTTTGCGTTTCATATTTTTTTGTTCTGGTTCATATGCGTTTGTTGCGTTCTTATCGCCTTGTTTGTTGATTTCGGTTTACCAACTTGATTGGTTGGTATGCGATTGTTTGCTTATTTGGAGTAATGCTGGCGCTATGTTCGATTCTGTTTGATTAAACCTTGTATGAGAGCTGAACACCGATCATGTCATCTTTAGTGAAGAAAACATTTTTTTTTTTCACTTGCCTACGACTTAACGATAAAACCTAAACAACGACTGAATTATATATAAAAAGTACTACTTGTAAACATTGTCACTACATGAAGGGCTCGAAAGTTCGCACCAGATTCGAGGTTTTGGTTTAAATGCTACTACTCAATCAAGCCGTTTGTAACGATTGGCACCTGCGCGCTGTTGTTGTTGGTTGTTCATTGTGTGTTTTTTTTTGTAAATGGCACACTATTGTGAACCATCCGTGTACCGGGGGGGAGGCTTCATAACAGCAATAAATAGATGCGTAAAGCAATTCATTCATTTTGTGACATGATTCGGAAGTTTGCTGTGTTTTCGTTTGGCTTGCACCGGTACGGTTGAGAGACTGTGAATGGGTTGTACAAGATGGCTAGTGCTGGTCACGATTTTACGAGACTGTGTTTGCAACAGGCTGTAAGATTCCTTTTGCTATGGCACACGGTTTTAGCGGTAACGGTTGTTCACATTTATCTGTCCCGCCAGCGTACACGATCGGCAGCAGAACCGAGCGTAGTACTTGTGGTTGCAATAGTGTCCAGCAACGATCAGGTCACACTTGGCGAGTAGTTGATTATCGGTACATCCTGGCGGTACGTATACACCTGTGGAAAGGAGTGGAAAAAACGGGGAAAACAAGACAAAGGTACAATACAATGCTTCGATTTGCGAGAGGCTTTTCTCATACCTTCCACGCGTAAACTTTGCTCCTCGAATGCTTCCGACATTTCGTTCCTGGCAAGGCACTTGTACCGGCCACTGTCGGCCGGTATTGCTCCGGACACAAACAGTAGGTTCGTGTCGGTAATGTGTATGCGATCGGTCGGTACCACCATCTGGCCATCCTTGAACCAGTTCACCGTGGGCCGTGGATATCCGTCCACGGTACAGTTGATCGTGAAGTTACTATTTGGCATCAGATCACGTCCATGCGGGAAGTACAGTTTCACCGTCACCGGAACTAAAAGGCAAACACAAAAACGTATTAATAAGTGAAAGCTAGTTCGAAATGATCTTTACCACTCGTGCGCTACTAAAAACTACTCGTAGCGCCTTCTTTCGCAAAAGGATCGTGGCTTCCTCTCAAGGAAAAAATTGTAGTACAATGCTTGGGACTAACATAAGCAATAGATGCATTACCACACCAAACACAACTTTTAGTAGAAACATAATTAGAACAGAACAGTTGCCCACTTACCTGGTGGACGAACGACAACTGGCGGTGGCTGAGCGACTGGTGGCCGTGGCCGTGACGGATAACGATCACCCGGGAGCGATGGTACCGGTCTCGGTCTGGGCACAAGGTACTTCATATATTTCTCATCAACCGGACTATCTGGCGAAGCCGGCCCATAGCCCATTAGTGTGACCGTACGTGAAATACCTTTACCGGCACCGGAATAAGCCTGACACACGTACGGACCGAGATCGGTCAAGCGAACGCTTGCAATGTGCAGCGAATAGTCACGGTTCACCATCTTCAGCGGCATCATGTACGTTTCCCGCCACCAGCTTACGATCGGTTTCGGATAGCCACCAGCCGCACACCGCAATGTCGCAGGTTTATCTAGCTCAACCACCTGCGAGTCGTTCATATTGCCGGCGATGTAGGCATCCCTTGGCACAGGGTCTGATGTGTGCGAACCCCGAAGCGACAGCGAACGTGCGTGTGGTTAGTGTGCAGGACGGAGATAAAAGTTGATCGAAACAGACAGACAAATACCACCAGATCAAACCCAACCCGGGGGTGCATATTTGAGTTTGTTTTTTTTTTTTGTTTGGTTAGTTCAGTATGTCCCAATTCCAGGTCCAAGGATTGAAAGATAGAACGAAAAAAGAGAGAGAGACAGTGTGCAAGAAGCAACCGGTTTTAAGAAAGAGTTAGTTACATGGAAGTGTGTTACAACAATTTGATAGCATATGCCAAAGTCATTTGGAGATTAGTTACAGCGATCTTGTAGCGTGAAAGATCGATCCACCAAAAAGGAAGGAAGTGTTCACTTACCCCTAACTGTGAGTGTGACTTCTCGTAGCACTGGTTCACCGATACCGTTGTCTCCGATGCATACGTAGGTGCCACTATCTGTACGATGCAGCTGCACAATCTGCAGATCACCGTTCGAGGAAAGCACATAGCGACCTTGGTTGGTGTTGAGCTAAAAAGAAATATAATTGCTGTTAGTCCATCTCTTCATATCCCAAAAAAGCGCCTTCCATACTTGTATTTCTCCCTTGCGCCAGCGAATTGAGGGTGGTGGGAATCCGGTTGCATAGCATCGCAGCGTAGCAATACCACCCTCCTCCGACTTGATGTCCAACTCCTCTTGTGGCACCTCCTCCAGAACGGTGGGTCCCGGAACATTCGGTTGCACCGGTGCAGATGGAGCCAATGGACGATCGACTGGACTGATACAGATGTTCGCACAACCCGCCTGGCAGCACTTGTTATTACCACGGCATTCGGCATCCGAGTAGCAATCCATGCTGCACTGTGTTGCATTTGCCAGCGGTGGACATTCGCCTGGTTTGTTTGTTTTACGACAAACTCCAACAAACTCGGAACCGCTTCCACTGCTCTGGACATCCACCACACATAGGCTACCGTCGGGACAGTAGTAATCGGCACACGGATCATTGCACTGGCAGCTCTCGCAACCGTTGGCAGGATCGTACGATTTGGCAATACCGTACGAACACTGCAGTCGGCTACATTCCTGCTCGTAGTGCTCGCAAGGATTTACCGCGTTTGCTGTTAGGATGTACATCGAAACAAGTTAGTTGTGATAACGATCATGGACAAGTTCTTCCTCGTCTGGTTAGTCACTATGGCAGCAATGATCGAGTCCTAGCTTCAGGTTACTATTACGATAAAGTGATGATGAGCACCGATAACAAAATGAAGAAGTCGACATGTTCATGATGATGATCTAAACAATATGACGGTTGAAGAATGATCACAGTGAAATTATTGGAGAACTAGCTCAGTTCCGAAGCAGCTTCTGTAGCTCTGGTTTGAATTAGTGATATGTGAATTTCTTTTTTAATATATAATGTGGACTGATGTTGATGATGAACGTAATCAGCAAACGAACTGTTAGCGACTAGAAACGATGTAGCAAATTGAGGATATCCACTATCATCTCCGAAACCGATGGCACCAATTCAAGATCACCACAATAAAGTTGTATATGTTACACGTAATCAAACCACCATGTTTGTAATGGGTTTTTTTTGCGTTGTTTGATTACCCCATGAAAGCGACCTGCACACCGGTACACACCGATCTTTCGCACCAAAGAATTTCCCCGCCAATAGATTTATGATGCACCAGTGAGCAAGCGATAGAATCCAGGATGTAGAGTTGCAAAGCAAACTGCAGCTTTTAGCACAACAACGTTCAGCACCGCCACACGATGATAACAAAGATAGCTCGCACCAGCACGAACACGACTTACATTCGATACTACAGTACGTGCGGCAATTGTTGTACGAGGGGAAATTGTTACGATTACCACCGCATCCTTTGTAGCGGAAGGCGAAACATGTTTCCTGCACAGGATCGTAGTACCACCGTTTGACGGACCGGGCTCTGCATCTGTTATCACCCATCTTAAAGGGAAGGTTACAGATGGCTAGCTTTTCTGCTGCCGGATGATACGATGTTCACGGCACGCGGTATATACAGTAATGTGTGAATGAAATAATGTGTAAAGGGTACAGCTTCCTGTGGAAATGCTTATTCTCTTTGGGTGTAACGGAAGAAGCAAGCGATCTCGCTTTACTTACCAGTATCATCGTAACCAGGTCGCTGATGAACGCACGTTCCTTCACATTCTTCTGCACTTGCGAAACGGTTACCATTACCTTCGCACCCACTATAGTTGAAGGCGTAACAAGCATGTGCCCTAGAGTCGTAGTAGTACCTCGGTATAAAGTCACCACAGGGACCTGCCTCAACTGCGTCTCTGCAGACATCTTCGAAGCGTGACATGAAAGAAGTTCAACGACAAGCATTAAACAGGAACTTCAGTAAAAAAGTGTACACTTACCAACTCCGCGGTATACTCCACACACCCGTTCGCACTCTTCCTCGGAGTTGTAGCGGTTCGTGTTACCACCAGCACCGCTGTACCGGAACCGTTCACACGATCGACGTTCAGCGTTGTAGTAGAACAGGATCAGCTCACCATCGCCATCACCATCACCGAACTCTGGCGGTTCCTCACAGCGACTAACATTGCTCGGTCGCTGATCGGTTGGACCTCGCAGATCGACATCGACCGGTGCACGTGCATCGGTTGAACAGCTTCGCTCGCATTCTTCCTTACTGTGGAAATTGTTCCCATTGCCTTCACAGCCAGTGTAGGTGAAGAGCTCACAGCTACCGGTCTGTGTGTTGTAGTAATAGCGTGCCTGGTACGGTGAACATTCACGATTTCCATTATCCATCGGTAGCTGACATTGGCTTCGGTCGAATTGTTCCGGATCGGCACGACCCGGCGCTGGTTGAGGTGGTTGGGGAACTTCCGCTGGTTTGGGCGTTTCGTCGATACAACGGCTAATGCAGGACTGTTCATCAACGAAGTTATTCCCATTGCCACCACATCCACCGTAGTAGAACTGACGACACCGTTCCTCCTTTGTGTCAAAGTACCAGTGAGCGGTGTAATTCTGGCACTCACCAATCTCCGCCGGTAGGAAGCAAATGTCTTTCTCTGTCAATTGGATAACAAGGACGGGAATGTTAATATAGTCCAAAATTTTAATAAAGAGACACCGTCCGTTTGTGCTAGTGTGTTACGTATGTTACGAGTGTTTTAGTTATTTTTGCCACAGTTACCGTAAGCGGAAGGTTAGGTTAGTTACCCACTCGCACACGGAAGGTAAAAGAATGTAAAAAAACAACGATTCTTGTTCTCGATAGCCGAACGATTGCTGCCAAATGGTTGTAGTGTGCCAAAGGAACTGTTTTGTGGTTCAAAATTTGCCTACTTCAATTTCGAACCGGCGATACCGGTGGTAAGATTTTGTGTTGAACAATTCATTCCAACCCGTTCTTCACATTCCCGCCTTCAATCCCAAACGCTATACAGGGGCGGAACGGGAGGATCGGTTTGGGTCGGTTGCTCTTTTGTTTTCGGTGAAGGTGAACAAGACCGGGGTGAAGCGTCTCGGAAGGAAAAAAAAACGGGGGTCGTGGGGGGGTGTACGTATGGCTTGTTCCTCCCTGGTCACCGTGGTCCAGGCGCACACTACTTACCAACCTTCGGTGGGCACTGCTCTTCGCACTGATCGCGCGAAACAAACTGGTTGTCGTTGCCACCGCAACCGGTAAAGTAGAAGGGCATGCATTTGTTACGATCGCCGGCAAAGTACCAGCGGGCCTGCGTAGCCTCGCAGTTACCAGTGTCCACCGGTTCTTTACAGCTTGCTACATGGGGTTTTGAAGGGAAGAGTTCATTGGGGATGGCGCGGATTTGTATATGGGGCACCAGATAAGGCCGTACATGTTAGAACAATCGTAGAACAGTGAATACAGTGCAGTGATAGATAGAGAGAGATAGATAGAAAGATAGAAATAAACATCATACACCAATGACCGGAAGCAGTACGGCCAACACCTTGGAAGTGAGTAGATTACCATCCATCGATCGTGCTCATGCCTTACTCCGGTACAGCATCGGTCCGTATACTTACGTTTGTGTACGCCGGGTTTCTTGCAGTGATAGCCACAGGAGGCTTCCGTTGGGTAGTTGTTCTTATTGCCCTTGCAACCTCCATAGTAAAAGGGATGACACGCGTCCGATTCCTTGTCGTAGTACCAACGCTCGAACGTACCATTGCATGGTCCACGCTCCATCGGTTGCTCACATGGTGCTATAAATTCACCAAAGACCCCGAACAGATAAGTACAAAACTCTTCACCTTTAATGATCTCCCCATCTTACTTACGTTTTGAATCGTCCACACTGCACGTCGCCTTGCAGTCTTCAAGCTTCTCGAACCGATTGGCATTACCGAGACAGCCACCGTACGTGAACTGTCCGCACATGTTACGTTCCGCATCGTAGTACCACATATTGTACTGTCCCGTGCACGGTCCGGTGATCTTTGGCAGATGGCACACATCCTTGCCGGTCGGTGTTTCGCAGATGTTTTTACACTCTTCAACGGAATCGAACCGATTGTTATTACCGTCGCATCCACCGTACCAGAACCGACCACAACCACCATACTCCACATCGAAGAAGTGCTTAACGGTGTAGTTATGACACGGACCCTTATCCTTCGGCAATGCGCATGCCTTTTGCGGTGATTCCGGCACAGCAGTACATCCTTCGAACTTGCTACCCTGCGCCTCACTGACACCGTCCGGACAGCAGCCATACTTACTGTTCGCACAGGTACAACCTTCCCCATCCGGTCCCGATGCTGGTGTCTTTTCGTCCGAGCAGCATTTGTACTCACTGTGCGAACAGTGACAGCCGTGATTGTGCGGACCCTTGGCCGGTGTGACACCGTCCGGACAGCAACCGAACTGATGTGCGTGACACGGACAACCATCGAACGCGGGACCCGTTGCTTCCGTTTCCTTGTCCGGACAGCAACCATGTCTCGCGTACTGGCAACCGCAACCCTCATTATCGTGACCCCGGGCGGACGTCTTATTGTCCGGACAGCAACCATATGGTGCGTACTGACAATCGCAACCCTCCATGTTGGGTCCACGTGCAGCAACGATATTATCCGGACAGCATCCGTACGGTGTTTGCAGACAGCAACCTTCACCGCTGTACCCGTGAGCTGGTGTCTTACCATCCGCACAGCATCCGAACGGTTCCTTACTGCACGGCTCACATCCCATTCCATCAGGACCCGTCGCCGCGGTAGTATTATCCGGACAGCAACCGTGCGTCGTACTGGCACAACCTTCCGCTGCCGTTGGTTCTTCCACCTTTGGCTGTTCCGTGGCGGATGGCGTTTCATCAACCTTCTCCTCCACACCCGGACAACCCTTCGCATTCGGTCCCTTAGCTTCGGTGGTTCCATCCGGACAGCAACCGAACTTGCCGGCCGTACATCCGGCGACGGTCGTCGTCTCAACCGGGCAACCCTCGCCATCGTTACCCTCCGCCGGTGTAACCTTATCCGGGCAGCATCCGAACAGTGTGTCGGCACATTCCGCCTTCGGGCAGCCCTTGTCGTTGGGACCCTTGGCCGGGGATACACCGTCCGGACAGCAGCCATGCTTCGTCTCCTTGCACGTCTCCGCCAGTGTGCAACCCTCCAGGAATGGTCCCGATGCCTTCGTCTTACCATCGGGACAGCATCCGTGCGTAGATTTGGCGCACTGTGGCACTTTCGGGCGAGGTTTGCATTTGCGAGCTTTCTGTTCCTTGGCAACGATCGAAGTCAGCGTATATGGGGTGCTGCTTTCGGTGTCATCCGTTTCCTGATCGGTGGAACCCGTCGAGGAGTCCCAGATATCGAATGTGGTGTCTTCTACCGTCTCTTCGGTTACGGTCGAACCAGTAAAATCGTCCGTGGAACCAGTCACAGTGGGTTCCGTCGATTCAACTGTTGTAGCACTATCGTCGGTGGACGCTCCTGTAACCGACTCTTCAGTGGCTCCCGATTCGCTCGATCCAGAAACAGAGGTTTCGGTTACAGATGATTCACTAGACGATGCCATCAAAGAAGTATCGGTAGAATCGGATCCTTCCACCATCTTGGTGCTAGAATCGCTCGAGCTGGCGTCGGTCGAGGATTCTGACGAACCGGCAACTTGACTGCTAGATGCAACATCCGATGCAACTGTGGTACTGAGAAGCTCACTTTCGGTCGTCGTAGGTACATCCTTAGTTGACTCCTCATCTGTCGTACTGCTGAAGTCAGCCGTCGATGAACTAACGCTAAGATCGGTTGATGTTTCCAGATCAGTAGAGCTGGTTGACGTTTCCGTAACCTCAGTCGTTGTATCAGACGATTCCGTCGAGGACACAGTATCTGTTGTAGTCGCCACAGAATCTTTTTCCGTGGACGATTGACTATCCGACACCCTCTCCGATGATTCTGTTGAGCTTTGTGCGCTCGCCTCCGAAGAAGAGCCCGACTCCGATTCCATCGAACTAACAGAAGCAGCGGTGGCCTCTGTAGAGCTACCCGCCGCATCCGATGATGCATCATCCGAGGCACGCGAAGCGGCCACAACCGTAGTTACTTCACTGTCGTCACCTGAACCGTCCGATACTTCGGACATACGGCTACTTCCATCGCCGGAACCTTCCACCGTACTATCCGTTACGGAACCTTCGTCCGGATCGGTAGCTCCCGTATCGAAGCCAGTCGCATCGCTCATCATAACTTCATCCGTCTCGAGGGACGATTCTGTTGTGCCGCTGACGCTACTATCCAGTTCCACACCCTCAGCCAGAGTCGAATCTTCAGTGACCATCATTACACCGTCCTGTCCTTCCGTGCTGACTCCCATTCCCGACCCATCATCATCCTCCTTAGCACCATCCTCATCCTCGTCGCACATCTCCTCCTCATCGTAGTCATCCTCCTCCGGTTGCTTGCTACCAACCGTCACCGGTATGACCTCATCCTCCGTGCAATCATGCTTGTTACAGCTCTCCGTTGCCAGCTGAATCTTGTCCACGTCACAGTTCGTTTCCGGCACGACAGTACCATTGGCAAGACAGAGCACCTTGCGCGACATCATACCACCGCCACAGCTCTTGTCACAATCGGTCCATGGTCCCGCAAACCACTGCCCAGGACACTCGGGAGGCCCGTCACATTCACGTTCCTTCTCCGGCTTCTGGTCCGCATCGCACTTGTAATCATCGTCCGCACGCTTCAGCGATTGGCCATCGAACATACCGCAAACGACCGTACGTGTCTGTACGCCCTTCCCGCAGACGGCGGAACATTTGCTCCACTGGGATGTGTACCATTGGAATTCACACGGCGTTAGCTTACATTCGCGCTGCAGCTCCGGCATTTGTCGATTCGCACAGAACGATGCGTTGTAAACGGTACCCGACTTGGAGGCACAGTGCACCGTACGTGTTTCCAAGGTTGCACCACACTCATCGCACTGCAAAAGGTAAGACGGGATGAGTAAAATCAAACAGGTCAAACAGCTCGCTGTAGTGTTTCTATACGATCATATAAAGCTGAAAACGCCTAAAGGTATGCAAATTTTGTAATCATTTTCCACCAAACATTCAAGAGGATCAAAATGTTTCCGTCTTTGAGTTCGTTTTACTCCCTTTTTAAACATGAAATTTAACCTGTTTCCTGTACGCTACTTTCCGACCGAATCGTCACAAACCTTATTAAATTGATCTAATAATTCTTAAGTCCAATTATACTCACTCCGCTCCAGGACGATGTGACGTAATCTACACCCTCACACGGTCGCAGCATACACGTTTCGCTGACGGCCGGTTTTTCCGTAATGCACTCGTCATCTTCCAGCACCGTGATGCGTCCATTTTCCTTCCGATAACACACCACCTTGCGCGATTTTTCACCCTCGCCGCACAATTTATTACACTGTGAAAGAAAATTGTGAAACATTGAACACAAACCGAACGGTATTTCTGGCAGGATCGGTGAGAAGAAACGATACTTTACCGGTGACCATCGTCCTGTGTACCACTCCGGACAGATAAGACCCTGATTGCATTCACGCTCCGTCGCCGGTTTGTTGCCGACCTGCTCAAGGCAAACGTCTTCTTCGATCTTTTTCGTTTCGCTGCAAAAAAAAAATCCGACAAAAGCACAAAGAAACGATCAAATTGGCTTTCGTCCATGATGCTATTTGCCACACACACACACGCACACAGACTTTTCCTACTTACCCATCGCCCGACACTCGTTCGCAGTAAACTTCACGCGTTTGCTTTCCCTCGTTGCCGCACGGTTTCGAGCAATTACTCCACGGTCCTTCGAACCAGCGCGGTGGACACGACTGCTGACCACACTTTTGTGTTGTCGGTGGCTTTTCGCTTAAATTGCACAGCCCCTCGTCAACTTCCTTCAGCGAACCTTTGCTGTTGCACGTGACGTTACGCGTTTGCACACCTCCACCACAGCTAACCGTGCACGGTTCGAACGCCGTGTACATCCACGAATAACTGTCCGGCTCATCGACCGGTGCCATCTCCGATGACACGCTGTACTCGTAATTTACACCCACATTACGGTCCTGCGACAGCAGCACCAGATAGACCGATTCCGTCGTCGGACCAAGGCACGTTAGCCGATCGGGCGCAGCAAAGCCCTGCGGACGGCGCTCGTAATGCCAATCGCTACCGGCAAAGTGGATCGTGCGCGGGAAATCGATGCGATAGTTGCCGTTCAGGTGATAGAACCCGGTCAGGTTCCGTATCGCCAGATAGTTGTTCGATGGCGCTCGCTCACTGATCAGCACGTTCGTGGCACCGGACGGGATGAGCAGCAGATCGTTGTAACCGACCTGCAGATTGTTCGCATCCAGCAACCCGGACGCTGTCTTGCAGCTGCTACCATCACCCCGACAGATACGACACTTGTCCTCCTTTGCCTGCGAGCCTAGCATCATGTCACAGCCGACCGGTTGACAGGTACCGTCGACGCACACATCAAACGATTCATCGTTGCAGCGCGTTCCATCCGTTACCTTCGCACGGTGCGTGTAGTAAAACCGTTCGCCCACGGGCATACAGTTTAGCTGGCAAGGATTCGGTGCCCGGGTGTACGGTACCCATTGGTATCGGTTTCCTTCGAATGGTACATCATTGAATGCTGAGCATTGCTGCTTGCGGAAGTCCAATTCTCGCTCGGGACAATCCTGCAGGAAAGATCGAAGGAACGATTATCCGGGGCAATTGTTTTCCTTTTGTAATTAACACCAAACATATTAATGTCACTCAAATGCAGCTCTACTTTTGATGCTTTTTTATAAGTTAACTAGCTTACCCGGCAAACCTAGCTTTGCCCTTAATAATGCCTTTTGTAATTAAGGCAAACATTTTGAGTGTTCAATCTTGATTCGTGTGGTATTATTAGAGCGATGATTAGAGAATATCGTTAATTAACTGAAAATTCTTAAATTATTGAAATTCTTAATCCAATTCATATTCCCAATCAAAGCCATTTTTCTTCTTTTTGTGGCTCTGTTTCTTCTTTTCTGCTACTGCAGAAGGCATTTCAGGCTTTCTTTGACGATTGAGATTTCATACCATGTCCTTCCATGTAAAGCGCCGATTCCACATGTACCACTGAGCCGCAAATCACTAAATTGCATTTTATAATTATTCCAACACTTGCTTTTTACTTATTTATCACTCACTTTACGCTTTAATGAATAAAATTGCCCAAATAAATCGTCATGTGTACCTACTTTGATTGATATATTCGTTAGAACTTTTTTTTTCAGTACCTAGTGTTGAACATTATTCGTGTTGGAAAAATGGCTATGCCTACTTGATAACTCCCGTAGGAAAAACAGAAAAGAACTCATAATATTGGCCAGAGGCCACCTAGCGAAACGAAAAATAGCGGTAAACCTATTCTCATACCTAACGAACGTTTAGCGAAAATTTCAAACAAATCGGTTCAGCCGTTTAAGAGGAGTTTGCACACTAACACCGCGACACGAGAATTTTATATATATAGATTATTGAACTCAAGGTAGTGTTTTTAATGTGACGCCAAATGGCAAATCTACCCTCCAAACCGATACAAATCGATCACAATCATTCACCTACGGGTCAAGGGAACAAGAGAAAAACAACCACCGCCTTTCACACAAACAGATTTATCCACCATGCGAACACAACCGAAAAGGAGGCAGTAAAATAACCCAATATGAATGCATGGCACGATGCACCGTACCATCGTCGTTTATCAGTACAGACAGAATGCGAACAAAAAAAAAACAAAAGATGGAAAGAAACTGCATCAGAAGGAAAAACTGCACCAGGAAACGGAAACCATAATGTAATCGATTTGTTAGGATCAGGTTGGTTGTCCTCTTCTGCCTTCCTTGTCACGCTTGGCCTCTTTCCACGGTTTCGTTTATTTTCAATGTTCGTCGGTTTCGTACCATCCACGCGGTGTAACAATTTCTTGCACGTGGACACGTTGTGCACCATCTCCACGGATTCCATGAACCGAAAACTCCCGTGACTCTCAATATTGCCAATGATGTTGTGAACCATCCTGGCATCCTTGCCCACTTGCCAGCTGCACAACGGAGAATAATCGGAGAGTGGATAGAGAAGAAGAAGAAAAAAACACAGGAGATCTGACTCCTTCGCAAAACGGCCGTCCATTCGATGGCGAGTTGACACACTGGCGACCGGGTTGTGGGGCAACGTTTCGCGTAGCAGCAATTGAATATGTTTCTCTGGCATAATAAAATTTATCGCCACAATTATAGCGCATCATCCGGGGAAACCGGAAACCTGGGGGACACTGGGGTGGGTGGGTTTGGAAGAAGGAACAGCACCAACACACACACACCCACTTTGGAGACAATGATGGTGTTTTTAATGCGATGATAGCGCTATCGGTGACAGGTTTCTTTTGGTTGGTGGATTGTTTCCTGCAAGCAGTTGCTATTGGTGGGCCGTATGGTACGTACACTTGTTTGTCAATTTAGGACACAATCGATCGGTAACAAAAGAAGTATTAAATCTTCTGAAAAGGGGTAGAACCGGGGAGTGGGGCGTAGGAAAAAAAACCCGGGAACCTTTATCTGATGACACTGATACTTTAATCAAGTGAATCACGCTTTTTTGTTTGGTTCTAAGTTGATTGAGTTCTAATAGGTGATTGGGATTTTTTATTTTCTTTGTGACTGTTGAAATGAAAAGACATGAAAAGTTAAGAAATAATGAAATTTAAGCAATATAATAGACAGAAAAAAAAATCTAAATTCTCGCTTCAAATCTCATCTATAATAAATCAGCTGTTTGGTACGCAAATCTTAACATCCGACAATAAGAATCTCAATTAATTCAATTTAGCCAAACAAACACCAAACAATTGGGAACAATTTCATCAATCCGGTACAAATGACTGTGCGCCTCCATTTGCGTTTACACTGACGGGGCGGGGACGGGACACAAATTACATTAATAGTTGATTCACCCATAGTGTGATCAAATTCAAGCACAAATTCGTGGAATTGAATTGAAATGGGCCCATTTTTTCAGGGGAAACAGTAAACAGTGCACTTTCGCCACATCCCGAAGCGAGATGTGAGGAAAGGAACGAACTGCAAAATGATTTTCTTTACCACCTAAACCATTACATTAGTGTTTCGCTGATTACCTGTGTGTTGCAGGAGAAATATTTTCTCTTCCCACCCGTACAGAGGGCCGCACCGGTTTGGCTGAAATAATAGGAAAGAAAATTGTATGTTTTTTTTTTGGGTTGTTTTTTCTTCTTCCACAAAAACCAATCCAAGTACTTTTTGGGGAATACTCACTCCAGATCAAGACATTCGCGCTCCTGGTACGCAACGCCACCACCGCATACCCGCGAGCATTCGGATGGGGAACCCCACGGTCCCCACCGTTCGTTCGGTGGTCCTTCGCCGCCGAGTATGATGAAACTTTCCGGCTGGTACAGATTGCTGCTATGCTGCCGTTTATGTCGAGCACCGAACTAATGGGAAAATGAACCAGGGACCATCATTAGACATCGTGCGGAAGAATCCCGGACGGAGGCGTTGGGTGAACGATTAGATGTCCAACATTGTCGGTCCAAATGTCGGTGGCCTTGTCGAAAGCGTGCGGCTAATTCTTATGTAAACAAGTTGTGAATTTAATTTTAAAATTAGACTCCCGATCCCGTCCGTCTGACTCATCTTGAAGTGCTCGGGCCACGGAGGATGGTATGCTAACCATTTGTTCCGGAGGAGTGGAAGAATGTGAACCATTTCGATTAAATACCTGCCCGGATGGTGCCGTTTTGCCGGCTTAAAGCAATGTAACCTACGGTACGGCCATTACTGTGAAGCGTCTAATGGATGCTCCGTCTCTTTTGGTTGTCGTGCTATTTTGGGGGCCGTATTGTTTCCACAGGGTCAGATTTAGTCTAAACCGTGAGGTTAAGATCACCTCTTCCGAAAGCGAAAAAATATCTGCTGGTGTTGTTCACCAAGCTGCCGTCTGCATTTTCTTCCAATGTTCAATGAACCGTACACATTTGCTCCATACAGGGACAACATTTTTGAGACCATTAGGTCAAGTGGTGCTTTTCGGAACCTCACTACATTACCTTTAGCCGATCAGAAAAAAGCGGAGTAGCTACAAAAAACTAATTTCCACCGCCCCTGAAGCGGTTGGAATGTAAAACCATCCTCCCTGGACAACAGGGAGTTCCATTTCATTAACATTGATCCCCCCTCCTTTTCAAGGATCTTCAACGGGGGGTTTTACCAAAGGGATTGAAGTTTTCCCCTTTAACCGAGCCAGGAGCCACCCGTCGACATTGGGTGTTGTGTGCGGTTCTGCACTTTTTTCCCTCTCTACGGCTAGAAGTTTCAATTAGAAAACGGTGCGCCTAATGACAACCGCTACCGTGGCACCGAGTGGCTGCGGAAATTGAATTTTTACTTCAGCCGGTTTTTTTTTCAGCTGTTGAACCGGATGTTACGGTCTTCTATGGCCAGTGCATTTTGTGTGTTGTCCTCCCGAACGACTAGATTTAATCGAGACCCCTACTTACCCGTCTGGATTCGGTAAAGCTCAGCTCTAAGGTCACTAGTAACACTAACAATTTCGTATATCTGTAAGAGAAACAGCAAAAAAAATGGTGGAAAATGAAAAAAAGGAGAGAATTTTAATATCTGCTTATATTGAATAAAATGGAGGAAAAAAGGTAACCAAACGAACAAAGGTGAAACAATTCAGTATACATACGGGCAACACATTAAAGGGACTTTTAATTTGGCTCAGTGACCTATTGGTTTATGTAGGCTGTATGATGATATTATTGATTCACTATAAAAATGTTAATTTTTCAATTCAATTTTTTCGATTTCTGTTGAATTTTAATATCAAAGAGCAAGCTCAGTTCAATTCTATTGCATTCGATGATTAATCACATGGTTGTCGTAAATGTAAAAACATGATTTTAATCATTATTTCACTATAAATTACTATTTCCAAGCTTTGAAATGTCAATTCTAAATAAGAACAGCTTATTTCCTTTCTCTGAAGTACTATACATTCCATTCTGGTATTTCGTTTCGGTGAGTAAAAATTTCATTTAAAATAGTTTAAATAGCTTGTTTTTATAACAATTGTAATACGAAAAAAAATAATTTTCAATAACCTACACGATTTAAGCTATTTCAGGATAAGCGACAAACAGGGATGAGTTTCAGCCTTTTTTACATAGAAAGAATATCGGAAAAAGCATGATAATTCATAGAATTTATGAAAAACTATAATTATTTCTTATTTAGTTTAACATCATCTCGGTATATTCCATCATTTTGCTTAGGTTCTTAAATAAAATACAAACTTCAGTTAACTTTACAAAACAAAAACCGTAAAAGTTGTCTAAATGTGAAAGCAATTAAAATTGAAGTAAAAAACACGAAAAAAATATAATTAAACCAAACTTACTTACTTTAAAGCAAATAAAAATAATACTTATTGCTACAGATGAAACTTTCTACAATCAATTACAGTAATGTTCATCCACCACACAAAACGGCACAATTCACATTAGTTGCATGTGTGCTGCAACTCGGTACGATTAATGTCACTAAATAATCCTCCACCCAGAGGGTGTTTTTTTGGCCTAATCGCTTTGTACCCAGGCATTTGTCTTTCAAAATTCGTTAAGCATTATTATGGGATCTACTCCCCCTCAAAAGTCATCCTCCCTCCACCCCTCATTGTTCGTCCAAACAGAGCCACCAAAAACAAAAAAGCTCATGAAGCAAAGTTGCACGGGGCGCACCATTATGCTGTTGCACGAGCAAAGACCTTCCGCGGTACACTTCATTTAAAACAATAGGCAGCAGATGATTCATCATTATCATTCTACCGGCTTTACAGCAGCGGCTCCTCGTCCTGCAATAATCTTGCGCGTAAGCACCAAGCCAGTCTTGCCAGCTGTATCTGCTATCCCGTTATGGCTTGTTCATTGAGCGACTAAAACCACAATCTGTCGTGCTCCAACGTCGTCGTTTCCACCTCTGCCACCTCCTTAAGACGCTTTCTGCAGGGATTTCATTTCTCCCATTTGGCAAAACGGCGCTACGCGACCGTATAACGGCCTGGTAAGACGTTTCGTTTTTCATCACTCATACCACCCGCACTCCCCCTCCCACACACACCCCATACATTCGTTCGAAAGCCGGTCGGTACGCCCTTAATGAAGATGATTTAAATAATGAGGAGCCAACAAGTCTGCCACTTCTCGATAGCCTGGCCCAACTGGAAACGCTTACCCTGGGTAGTGGAACCCTGGGAGGGGAAAGACCGGAATGGTTGGAACCACTTGCCAGAGTGTGTTTGTTCTGCACACGCGTTTACACGTTCGCCCGCGTTACACGTATTACAAGGCGCATTAGCACCGTGGCGCAAAAAAGGGTGTTTCGCATCGCATCAATTTATCAGTGGAAATTATGAATATTAATTTAAATTTTAATTATCCTTTGACGGTGGTATATTCACACGACGTATTTCTTGCTTTTCCGCTTGCCCAACCGGGTGCCTCCTCCAGGTCCACTCGGTCTTCTATTCGCTTTATTTGCTTTATTCATTTTTTGTTTTCTTCTTTTGATACCTTCCCATCGAAACGTAACACGTGGTTTTTGGGGCAGGTTTTTTGGGTGGTGGGCCGATGATTTTGCCGGGTGCGAAAATGGATACCAGTAACCGAAAGTACTTGCCTGTACGATTAAATCCTTCCACTTTTTCGCTGGCTGTTGGCCAAAACGCCTGTCTGCCGCCGCACGAAATATTCATTAAACATACGCAACCCCAAAACTCCTCGTCCCCACGGGGGGACTGGGGTACCCGGATAATGGCCAGAGTTGTTGCTAATGTTTGCAAATATAATCTCACACGTAGCGTTACGTTACGGGTAACGTTGGTCTTGGAGCAAATACATAAATTCATAAATTTGCTCCACACATAACTCTGGCGACAAATCGCGTACCATCCCCAGTACGGCGTTGGCAACAATTTGCCCCTTGAAGGACGATAATGATGTACAAAGCTCACCCAACCGGTAGGTGTGTGTATCGTGTAAAACTAACAAACTGAGCGTTAGAAAGCGATTAAAAAAATGGTCTACAAATTATGCGGAATTCTTAACACCTTCAAAACGAGTGTATATTCGCACATTCAAGCCGGTTTTAGTTGGGTGGCATGATTTAAACGCTGTTTGTTTACCATTTTTCATATCGACGGTAAGAGAAAGTTGAATTGCACACGACTAAGAAAAGAAAAAAAGGCCAAAAAACACATACACAAGACGCACTAAACTGTGGTGCGTACTGCAAAAAAGAACATAAGCCGACAAACGGTATCACTTTTCACGATTGTTTAGCGAATGCGTAATGCAAATCGCGGAAGGATGTTTCATTTGCGTAAACAGGAAGATTGCATTAGTCATTGGGTTTTTAGCCTAGTTAGCAATGGTTTCCGTAATGTGATATTAATCTTAACCCCCGGCGCAAGAACAGTACGTGGAAAATTTGGTAAAACTAAGCAACGTTCATATAGGAGGTTGGGAAGGCGATTTAATTATTTGCAAATATTTAGTCTACACCATTGATTACGCATCGTGGCCTTCATTGGGAATGTGTTACGAAGGAATAGAAAATAAACATAGCGTTACTAAGAAAATTAGAAAGCATTGTGTTGGTCAGTTTCGTGTTACAGTATCAATGTGATGGACGTGAAAATTCGTGATTACTTTCATTCCAGACGAATGAAATAATTTTAATCATTCTTATGTAAGAACATCGTTCATCATATTTCGAATAATGAAGAAGTCGTTAAAAGCGCTGTATGCTTGCTTCATCACAGCCTGGTCACGTCATGAGAATGATACTGAACAACCTAACGCATATATTACGATATACGATATACGAATACGATATTAAAAGGAAGAATTTAGTGCTATGAGATACTATGTGATCACGGGTACGGTTGATTGACAAATGAGGTAAAAATTAGGAAAATAGGGACAAATTTTCAATGGCGCTGACAATAAAAGCATTCAAGATAATTTCATGAAACATAATTTACTTGAAACTTAAGTTCAATAAGGATCTTAGAAAAAAAACCTTAATCCCTGCAGAAAGGCTCTTCGACGCCTGGCTAAAACTTTAATAAATTTCAAATCCAAAACAAAAATTTGCCCATTTATTTCCACATTTTCGCGGAATTTCGCGGATCACCAATTGTCACTTAGAAAAATTTCCCCTCAATGGTCTGTCCGACGCATCCGACTACTATAGGAAGGATTGGCAATCTTTGGTAAAACATTTTCCTTGATTTTCGTTTTTTTGTATTTATTTGTATCTGGAAGACTCCTGGAAGAGAGATTCCTTGACTTGGAAGACGGAATTATTGTGTATTAATAAATATACTAGAGACATGCTTTATACAAATGTTTCTTTAGTGGTTCCAAAAAGTTTCTTTAAAAATAAAAAGGAAACTTTTGGGGCGGCCCGGTGGTGAATGTGATAAACAGCGCCTATCCTGCTACGTGGTAAAACAAGTCTTGATACGGCCAGATCGTTGTAATCGAACCAAAAAAAAAACTTTTAGTCTATTAGCATATTTCTGTATCATTACCTTTGAAATTAAATACATAAGATTAGTTACACAGATTTCAATATAAAAAAGGCAAAAACTAATTTAAAAAATAAATTTAACAAAAATAAATGTAACATACTGAAAATATCTGAAACCACTCGGCCGAATACGCCCAATGTTTGCCTAACACTTCCAGCTCATGTCAAATATCAAACCCACACAAAAAAAAACAAAACTCTAATCTGTAAAAGATTGGTTCAGATCGTTACACGCAACCGAACGTAATATAGCAATCTTCCACAAATCACCAATCACATTAACAAACAACCCAATTGGCGTCGCTATCAGGCGTCAATTCGTCGATGGTGTCGTCGACAAATCGGTTCATCCGTTCCGTTTCTCATGCCCATGGCAGCCCACTGGAAAGATACCAACTGTATCCCGGGGCTCGCTGGATAGATAAAATCGCGTTTTGTTTACCTCTAAGCATCGCTAAATTCTCATCTCAACGGTTTGTTTCGCTCGTTCCGTGCACCAATCCTATCCGAACGGCCCTCGCTAGCAGCCCAGGATGGTGAGCCCATTTCGGAGCTCAAAAACCACGGCACGTCAACGAGTAGTGGATCGGCGTGAAAAGTGTGTCTCTACGGAGCATATCGGGGGGCTCGGCGTAAACGATGACTGTTGGCTGAAAATTGTGGGATATCCGTTGTTCTACCCTGTTTGCTGGTCGGTGGCAATTCCGGTTCAATCAGTACAGCGTATGTCGCTCTGCCACTTGATTAAAGCTATTCTGCGGACAGCCCCAACAAAAGTCGGTCTCATTTTTGGGGGCCGTTTGCACAGTTTGGCAATGGTCTTTAATTTTACACAGCGCAGGCTTCTAAGCGGTGAAATCGTGGAACTTCATGCCACGGCGCATGTTTTGTTCGCATGTGGTTTTTGGACACTGACACTCACGCTGTTGCTTCGAGGGTTCGTTCCTTTTCTTCCTTCGCCGCCCTCGACACGGGTGGCACCGAACGCAACATTATCACATACACACCGGCCAGCAAATGCAAGGACGAAGCAGATAATAAAATTTAGTTTAACAGCCCCCAAACAAACAAGTGACCAATCGGTTCGGTTTAATCGAAGCCCAAGGCGACCACTCTACGAAAAACCGTGGCCCGGTCATGCTGAAACCTGTGCCGAA
Source organism: Anopheles funestus (assembly GCF_943734845.2). Classification (NCBI taxonomy): domain Eukaryota; kingdom Metazoa; phylum Arthropoda; class Insecta; order Diptera; family Culicidae; genus Anopheles; species Anopheles funestus. Next base: position 19,267,366 of record NC_064598.1, read on the forward strand.
AAACCCAAAAGGATCGAAGGTTTTCGTCGGGTTTCATCGGTTACGTGAACCCGCGATGACACACACCAGTGTGTCAGTTTATCCATCCGTTGGCAACAGGGCCAGTGGGTGGGTGGGTTATGTGGAACGAGTGAGAAAATTAATTTTCCTCTCTATTTATTCACCCATCTCGCTTGGCCGTCGATCGGGGCTTGATCGGCGGAATGATGTTTAGAATGTGCGCCCGCATCATCGCTCCGGATTTTGGGGGGGCGCGCATTGATGATGGCAAACGATAGTTACTTTACGTCCGGATCGATTACGCCGTTGAATGAGCAATAAACAGTAGATTCGATGAGTGAAAAGGGAACATCCGAACGAAATGGCGGATTTCTCTAGATAGCGTTGGTGAATTGTTTTTATCTGCTTTTAGTGAACAATTGTACCGGCCTGGTTTTAGGTTTCCTCACCTTTTGTTTTGGTAACGATTTTAGCAAATATATACAAGTTTAATTATTTATAGACTAATTTGCATAATTCAGCAATATTAAATTGCCTAACTTTCGTTGCCAAATTAGCATAATTTTAATCATAATTTATTTTTTATTTTTTTGTGTTTTACTATCATTTTCTTCTTTATTGTTTATTATCTTTACATTCTTCAACTTTTAGTTGTTGTGACAGGTTTCAGAGCACAGGACGTGTATGTTATATAAAGAATCTTTTGAATATATTATATGATATATTTATACTACATTTGAAAACAGTTCAACAGATTAATAATGGTAATTTTACATTTGAGTGAAAAAATACATTAAAATGATGAACCTGTGGCAAAATTTTAATACTGATTTAATGCATTTGTTTACCCAAAATAAGAGTTTTAAAGCCTTCCAAAATGCTATTTTTTATGTATATTTAAACTCATTCTTTCCATGCCCAATTACAACACACGCACACAGGGGCATTGACTTTTTGGCACCGATCTCATCACAACCTTCTTCTTCACATTCAAACATTCGCTGCTCAATCAGTGCAAACGATTGTTTCACCCATCACCGGGTAAAACGTGTTAATTAAATTTTACATTATCGGCAAAGAATCGGATAAACATGCTTTGAACACTACGGGCGATTATAATCACCACAGGCATTCGTTTCTAATGTTCGCATTCTCATCGAAAAGCATCAAAAGCTTTGCCCAATGCCCACAGGACACATCAATGGTGTTCCTAATGATGTTTGTCACAGCACACACGGACACAACATGAATAGGTGGCGTCTATTGTGAAATCTAGTTTGCGACATGACCGACAACGTGATGTCAGTGTAAACAAATTTCAAATTAATGTATTTGATTTTCCACCAGGCGTTATAAATTCATCTTTCTTTCTTTTTAACATTTCCAATATGTAATCAACCGGTAAAATGGAACCATTGTTCTCGTCAGCTTTTACAATGCACAGTAAATCATGCGTTGCATATTATAAAACGTGCAATTTAATGCTTAAACATAGTGCTTATATCGCAAACTACCGCGATGTCGCTTTTGGGGTCGGTGGGAAATTTTTCAGGAAGCGGTTAATGCTTCTTTACAAAAAAGAAACACACACCAGAAGCTTCTCTTCCTGATTTACTGTTTCCATTCCCGTTAACCGTTCTTGACCCAGATAATGTGCTGGCTGAGAACAAAATTGTAACACCCAAAACGGCGGTAACAAGCGCGAATAAATGATCGATAAAGAAAATGGCAAAACAAGCAACGATGTACAGGGCGATCATTTCTCATCGTCTTCGAGAAGTGTGCCACATAAACAGTGTGGTAAGCTGATAAAAATAAATAATACACTTAATTATACGGTTCGAGGATAAGTTAGGAATCAGTAGGATGAGGCGTGTTGACTTGGGAATTGTTTATTGCATATGCATAACATGAGCAAGAAGAACGGATTTCCCACGGAATCATTGGGTAAAGTAATATTTACACAAATATTCATCATGCTGGCAAAGGAAGATCGATGGGTGTGAAATTAATAAAAGTAATTCTTTATTTTTTTTAGTCCGGAATATTTAAACATTTGTACGGAAAAATGGAATTTCTTGAATGTTGAAGAAAAGTAATGAACCTTGAGCGAAACTTTTGAAACAACATTTATTGAGAGTTGTTTTATTAAAAACTTCAAAGCACTGGATTATGTTTAAATATATTTCAGAGTCCTTTTTTGGAAAAGATATAAAAGTTATAGATCAACTTCGATAGCATTGTTTAACTTTTCAAATTTAATTAGATTATTAGAGTGAATAACAAGTCTTTTAGTTCCAGTCCTAAAATATCCAATTTTATCGTAAATAATTCCAGATATCTTTGTTATTGCTATTTACTTTAGATCTTCATTTAGCAATACACTTCCAACAGCCACTCCCAATCATTCAGCGTTGAATCATAGAAACGAAACGTTATTGTTTTATATAGAACATAAAGCTCAAAGGGCTTCAACAAATCTCCAGAAACAATCTCAATGCAACCTATCTAGACAACAAAACAATTTGCATTAAAAGAGGAAAAGGTCACCGTTTGTCGATTGAAATTGATTGGTGAAAAAAAACCAGAAAGAAAGTTAAGGTTACCGTCATTCGATCTTTCTACTTACCTCATCTTGATTATGAGCTGTCTATCTGAACGATTTTGAACGATTCCATAAAACGATTGTAAGCTTTTCCTTGTTCTAGTGCATCAAACTAAGATCTTAGTTTTATAAAGTATCTGCAAAAGATAGAACAAAAAATATTTATTAATTTACAATATAGATTATTGATAAACACATAATATTCTTCTCAAAATTCAGGAATATATGGCCTAAAAGAAGAAATATAAAAAAAACAAGAAATTTCACGTAAACTCATCCAAAGACCGCTCCACACCATACACAAAGCGTAGGGTGAAGAGCTTCCTTAACACTTCACCTGCCCAATCACAATCCGCATCAAGTTCAAATCCCTTTTTTGTCGAATCAACAAATCGATACACATTCTCCACAAGGCAGTCAGGCAGTCAAAATCGAACGCTTACCGGTACTGGTGTAGTACAATGCTCGTTTAGGCAAGTGCCAGTACCCAAACGACTGTCGGGTACTCAGGAACCGAAATATCTAAACATCCATACACTCGAACAAAAAAAGTTCACAAATCCCTCCCGAAGGAGCAGCTTTGCTGGCGTGCGCCATATACCGGTGTACGGAGCAATCAACGCATCAATTTTCTGCCGTGCGCCATACCTTGAAAAAGGGGAAAGGAAAACCCGTCCGTCTCTGCCATCGTTATTGTTCGGTTTCGATTCATCTATGGCTTTTCTCGATTGGTTCAATCGCCTGTCAGCAAGATGATGTTGCTGTTGTTACCTGTTCGTGGTGGTTTTATTTTTCCACTACCGACCTTTACCTTTCCCCTGCCTGGTCGGAAAACCCGTACGAAAGAGAAAGGTTCACCACATCCTCGTCAGTGGTACAGAAGTCTCTTCCCGCAGCTTCAGCTTGATCTGGCTTTCGACCGCAAAGTATTTTACCCAAAAACCGGTACAAACACCGTACCTATCTGAACGAGCGGAAACTGGAACTCTCCGAAATGCCACCGGCAAGGGGATGGCAAGTTGAACGGTGGTGGTGGTGGTAAGAATGAAAAACTTTATCTTGGCACCCGGGCTCACTTCCGGCACTTGCCGAGAACACCTATCTCGATCTCATTTGATTAAGATAATTGAATCAAAGCTTGAATTACGAGCATCGGGTTGTGATTGGGGCCGGGCAAATGGAAACCGAAAGCAGACAGAACTTCCAACTCCCAGTGGGACCTCCAGTCGCTGTGAACTGTGCGAATGAGGGTGGAATCCTTCGCAATCAACCATCAACACAAGGGTACACTCAACCGTTCCAACGACAGGACGGCTCGGAGGCAAATCGATGCATCGATGTGAAAGCATGAAAAATTATGGCGTTAATAAAGCCATTTATAAAAATTCTTCTGAACACACGTACCCACATACACGTGCATACAAAGAGTTCCGACAAAAGGAACACCGGGACGACTCTAGACGAATGCGGAGAAAAAAGGATGCGGTTTCTGAGTCGGTGGTGATGCAAAACTCGGAAAAGCAAACAAATGTGAAGAACATCATCATTGAAGCGTGTTAGTGAGTTGCTGATGATAAAGTTCCACTTTCGCTTTTTTTTTCGTGTGTGTGTGAATGTTTGAGGTTTGAGAATTATCGGTAAAGAGTAATTAAGAGTCGTTGAGGAATTGAAAGCATTCGACAACGGGAAGAATGAAAGATAGACATACAGATTGCGTTGTTTAATGTGTGACTTGGTTTGTTTGACATACATTGTAATGTTTATTGATTTGTAAGATATTTCACGCTGCTTTAGCTCAAGGAAAGCTGCGTGGCTGCTGAGAAGATTGAGATTATTGTGTGAATGAGAGTAGACGTCCATGTAACTATATGTGTTAAATATATGAATATGGAGCTACAACATTATTGAAGATGAAATTTCATAGGAAATTTAATATTAAAACCAACTTTCCCAATGTCTTGAACTAGGAAAGGATTAAGTTACTTTGAATTTCTCTTGACGCAAGATGTCTTATTTCGTTGTAGATGTAAGCAAGAAACAAATAGTCCTTTTTCTTGTAATTTTATATTTGGTTCCATGTTCGTTCTATATCTTGGATGTACAGATACATGACCAAACTTTTGAAATCTTTCAAAACACTTACAATAACATTGATGTTGAGATCCAACCTAAGGTCCTGTCCGGTCTTCCTAAAGTTCGATGAATCTTCACCACTCAAAACACCTGTCACGACGATCGCGACCTGGGATTATTTAGAACTTATGAAGTTCTAGTACTCACATTAGCCGTGTTTGAGAGGAAGATGTTCAGAAAGATGTTTGGTTCCGCATGTATGGAAGCACATTGGAAAAGCTGCCGTAATGACTATTGTCATGTCATGCAAAAAACACCGGACAACCGAGTGGGTGAAGTCCTTCAGCTTGGTCGTTTACATGGACAGAGGAGTCGTGGTAGTGACTGATGTAAGATGAGAAAGTAAATTATTGATTCATCTTTAGTGGCATACGAAAGACACAGCCGGTTGAAGTTTTCACAGTTCACAGTGAGTCTGCACAATTCGTAGAACAATAAGAAACGATTGATCAGTCCCATGGTTTGATCCATGGTTTTAAAACATATTTTTGAACCCTGCTTCTGGGTCCATTTTTAAAGATTTAAAACGATTTGCATGTTAACATTCACGTATCACACTTCCTTTGCCATAGAAGGAACATACTGAAGACATTATTCAAATGTCGGAGTCGGAATTACACGTTGCGTTCAGTTTTTATCTCTATGTTGACTTTTGTCTTTTTTTCTTGCCTTTTTTATTTGCAAATTCTCACCCAAAAACCAACTCCCCCCGAATCGATTACAACCACATCAACAGCAGTAATCTTAATCACTCGGAAGCCATTAGCGTTCCTTCCTTCGAGGCAGAACAAAAAGAAGAAAAACCCCACACATGTCACCATCAGCTTCGCATCATGAAACTATCTTTTCTCATGGCGCTCCAAAACCGAACCAAATCAAAGTTGGACACGGCAGTCCGCCGGCTGATACCCTTTTTTCCTGCATTACGGCCGATCTGCCATTTACGGCCGACCGGTGCTGTTGTCGGTTGATATTTACCGGTTTCGGTTTGCCGCACACACACACGGACGGACGGGATTCAAGGTCTTTGCGCCCGCGCGCGCGCTATTCCCGTTGATGGCCTTGAAGTTTAGAGCCGGGCCGGTGTACCATGTGCGGCCTTAATGTGGAGCAGCACAGAAATGGGGCCTACAGCCACACCTTTCACTTAAATTTGCCATCTCAAGGTAAGTCGCACGGTTTTGGAACCCGTTTTCGGTACACAAATGTCATGATGCAATATCCAAAACCACCTTCCCGCTCCCATCGGACGTGCGAGCGCACGCGCCCATCTCGTGTGGTCGTTTCGTTTGCGTTGCGCTTCCAGAACTCCTGCCCGAATCGGGATGTTGTTTTTTTGTGCGTTTAATAGGCCACCAAGGGGGTGGTGGTGTTGAGGGGGGAAGAGGTCTTTTTTTGCACCTTCCAATCGGAAGCACTCAATTTGGGAACGTCGATTGTGGTAGTCGTCCAAATGGCCTTCGAATCCTTGGGAAGTTGCAAAAGGAAACGTGCGTAATAACCTTTCCTACTTCCGGAGAGTGTGTGGCGCTCTAGTGGTTCTACTTCAGTTCCGCCAGGAAAAGGAGTAACCATTGTTGCTATCCTTGCCACGGCTAGTGACTCGGTTACGGTCTGTTTCATTCGAATCGAATGCCACTTCCTGTGCCTGTTGTTAGCAACAAACGAATAGTCCAATTTCTTGTCAATCAGAACACCCACCTAGTACACACAGATGGATTGATGTTTTTTTTTTTTAAATGAAACATAAAACCACAACCAGTTGCTTACACTAAAGCATGTGGCACATTATCGTCACCGTATCGCCACCAAAAAGACAGAGGAAGAAACCCAAACGTACAGCCGATGGCATGTTAACGCCAAAACAGATTTTTATTTGATTTTATGTTCCCGTCGTATGGCTCACTCACCCTCACTGTACGGCCATGTCTGAAGGAGAGGTTTGTCTGAAACAATCACGCGGCAACATTATTCCGGTGCGCTTGCTGTGTGCCAAGCTAAACCGTGTCGCTTGGCATCGAACTGGAACACCGTCTGGAACGTACCGCAAAATATAAAAGGCACAAAGTGATTGTCAGTTTCGGCCAGCCGTGCCGTGAAGAAGGCGAAAACAAGGAGAGAGAGAGTGAAAAAAAGGTTAATGTGAACAAAAAAAATAAGACATGTGTGCACCAGATGTGCATCATATACATATATCTCAGTTACACTGATTCAATATGCAGTGTGCAGTGGTGGTGTAGGTCAGCATTAAACGAAAAGCCTAATGCAACCATTGCATCGCTGGTAAACGTTTGAAATGAATGTTTAAAAATCGGTCGAAAGGTTAAAATATTTATTTGCATAATATTTATTTTTTTTTAAATTAAATATAATCTCACCACCCACGAAATGTGCGTCACGAAGTGTAAACGATAGCGTATGTAAAGCGTGATGGAATTATTTCATTTTATCGTACATTTTTAAACAATGTTGTAACATTTCAATCACCACTTCGAACACAGATCAAACGAGTTCAATTTGTGCCAAACAACCAGCATCGTTACGCTTGATTTATTGATCACGTTCTGGTATTTACATTTGTTTGAAGTCGTTCATTTACGGTACGTAACACGGTAGCCGTTATGTGGAAGAGAGGCAACATTTATCGCTAACGTTGCAATCCCGATTAAGGTTAAAACTAATAAACATTAAAGCTTACTGTCACCTTGACGTTTATCAATGATAATTATAGCAAATGATGTTTTGCACCCCCCGATCAGAAACCCTTTCCCGCCTCACGGCTTAAGGGTGACGACATTCCCCACGTGTGTTGGTGGATGCCGTCCGATAACTTGTTCTCTTACTAGCTGTCATAGTAGCGCCAACGATAAAGCGGTAGCAATTCTTAATTGACAGATGCATGCGTTTGATAAATCTATTCGTTGCGTGTCGACACTCGGGATACGCAAGACACTCACGATAAGCATGGAAAGGATGGTACGGAACGTGCTTATTTATGCATTTGAAGTTCGCTTCCGCAAAACGATCGCAAACGTCGTGATGAGTGGTACGATCGACAGCATCATCATTATGCCCCGAGACCATATTGACGTTTTTGTCATCCGTCGTATTGCAAACGTCGTTTTGTCAGCGCTTTTTACGCCACATCTTCGATGTGCCAAACGTTACCGTTTTCATGTGCTTCTCGTTGTAAATATTAATTTGAAATTTAAAGCAACTCAAAACGGGGAATCCCGCATTCGGAACTGCAATCTGCAACCGGGTAAGGCTTTAGCAAACATCATCATCATCATCATATTAATCGCCTGCCAAACGCGAATGTTCCGTAAGGGCGAACGAAGCGAAAGCAATGAGAAAAAAAGGGAACACACATCAAACAACCGTGGCTGTCTTCATTCATAAATAATGACCCCGCCAAAACGTTTCTACGCGCTCGTGTGCACACGGGTTAACAGCACACCTTAACCTTTGCGTACCATCTTTCGCGCCCAACATTCCGCAAGCAATCTGCATCGAACGATCGATTGAACCGTCAAGCGATCGGGTATGCTGCCGGAGCGTGGAAAACGTCCGTTTGTTTGCGAGGGTGCTTCAAGATGGCAAAACAACCGATAATCATCGATAAGTCGAAGCAATAGAATGCATAATGTGCGTATTGAAGCACACACCGCAGAGGTCTACGGGGGGCCAGCCATTACGTTTTGCTGTGCTGTGAGGATAAGCTTGTTTTCCAGCGAGTTATTGTACCACATCCGTGGGAAAGTAAAGAAATCTCATGCAAAGCGACTTTGTAGTTAATGGGGAGTAATGTAAATATAGTTTTTTTAACTTAAGTAAGTTGTGATGATTTTTCTTCCTGAGGTTTTTCTCGTTCTTTTTTGTTCAAACTCGTCCGTAGTTTGTGCTATTCAATTTACATGATAAACACGTCCATCAACCGACCGAATAGCTCACGGCAAAACCCACATCCGTGCTTAAAAACTTCTCTTTTTTCCAATGAAACAAAATCCTAACATAATCGCTTTGAAAGCGTAAAAAACTATTTTTTTTTTAGATTTTTCCCATGCACACCCTTAAGGGAAATACATAAATTTAGCTTGTTAAGATTGCATAAAAATTTGTTCTACAAATTTAAGCTCATACACCCATACCGGACCGACACGGACGGAGAGAAAATGATGAGAAAAATCTGTATGTATGATTTTTGAAAAGAAGAAAAAAACACACACACACACACACACTTGCTGTTTATGCCACCGGCCAAACTCACGCCCCAAAAATAAAGTGACAGCCCTGGGTTCCTTCAGGTTGCAATCGTGCCGGCTGCATATGCAGCGAACGTCTGAGCCTGTCAGCTTTTTAACGTCCACCTCGCGTGGTGTACTTGTCACCACCATCACCGCCATGCCATCAGGATTTTGTTTCTGCACCGTTCTGCAACCATGTCTAACGAGGGCTAGTTATGTTTTATAGAGCATAAAAAGTAATTAAATTTCAAGTGCATGCCCCTAACGCTGGGGTGTGTGTGTGTTTTTTTTTCTTCCCTCTCGCGTCTTTTGTCCATCCCGAAAGTTGACGTTCGAGAAACAGTTGTCATGTATGCTCGGTGTACGGCGGCCATTTACGCCACGGTACACAACCAACTCATCCCCTTCTTTTTGCTATGCGCGACCATTGTTGGGATGGGAAGGTTTTGTAAAAAAGCTCTCAAAGTTAAAGCGATTCGATGGTCACCGAGGCGATGCGGGCCCGTGGGAGAGTGTGCAGAAACATGTCCTGTGTGATTTATGGGCATGTGTGCTGTATGGCTGTAAGCGTACTGCACTGCAAGTTACCAGTGACAATGAGTGAAAGAAAATAAAATAGCAGAAAAGGAAAAAAAAATCAGGAAAGAAAATCGTATTTCCTTCGTCGCTTATTCTTGCTTTCTTGCGTAGAATATGACCGACAGAAAGTGGACTTAAATATTCTCATGATGGTACGAGAGAAATATCAAAAGCGGCCCATACTGTAACATAAATATTTCCTTTACTTGAGCGATTGTACGGAAGAACTGCAGCAAGACAACACAAATACTGGAGAAGATCCGTTCCATCCCATTTCGGTTCGTCCACACGTGCTCGTCCAGGCTGAGGAGTTGAGACTTCAGAAAGGTATTTAGCTGTGGCGTTCCATTCTGTACTATCCAGTACAAAGTGGAAGTTTCTCCCCTGCTAGAATATCACAGATCACTATCTTAGATCTCGAGGTATTGCTCCTTAGCCTTCAGCTGTGCCGTACCTGATCCGATTCCAGCCTGGTATCGTGATGTTGTTGTTCTTGCATCTAAAAAAAGCATCTCCCCAAAAGCGCACTGATGGGTGCATAAAACATAAAGCAGGGTACCCATCATTCCCAATGGGGAGGAAATGTCTCGGAAATGCCAGTCAACGGTCTAGCGTCTAGACGAACCACGCGTCTGCTAGTTCCGAGTGAAGATTTAACTTCAACAACTTCACAGCTAGTAAAATTTGTTGAGGCTTACATTAAACGAAACATCAATAAAAAAAAACATAGGAAGATTAACTTACAGCAAAACCTATCTGTAAGGAGATGTTTTTGTAGTGCTTGCTCAGGGAAATTCGTATTTCGAGTTTGTTTTGTGAAACTTACGGATGAAGTTGATCATAACAGTTTCGTAACTTGTTTACAATGTGTATATGCTTTTTTCTCTCCCCATACTGCTAATTGGCCAGCTTCAAAACTTACACACGTTTCTCCCTATTTATCTATTATTACATACCAAACATAGCGAGCTAAAAGAAACAAAAATTTACCCGCGTGCGAACGATACTTACTCGGTACCTCACCTTGCACAAACACACGATCATTAATCACCATGATTACAAACGATACGGGACATGCTGGAAAATGGCACGCAAATGCAATGGATGCAACCAAAAACGTTCCGTGTACGGGATAGTGTTTGTCCTTCCACTTGACTGACACTCGTTCATACACGCAAACATACATCCGGGAGCGCTTAAAGTCAGTCCAGTGAGCGGCCCCTTCCTTCGGGTGGCTTCTTTTTGGCACCTACATAAATATGCTTCCCACCCACCATTCACCAGCAAAACAAACACCTACCGAACGTCCCACCCCGCCCCGAAGCAACCCACCAGGAAGTGTGGACGGATGGCGGCACTGGGCACAATTTCTCTAGACGATCGTTTTACTATTCATGATGTACGGAGCTTTTGGAGACTGCTTGCTTCTAGTTGGTGCAAGCTCCTCGGTGAGGCAACATTAAGAACGCTTCCCATTTGCCCATATCATTAGTCCTGGATGCAAATGCATCCTTATGCACAATGTCCGGACACACTGCTCGATTCCCAATCGTACCACCAGCCTTGTGTGTGTGTGTGTGCCGTATGCGAAACAACCGCACGTGGGACTAATTTGTTCAATCGATATACCGAAACCGCTAAAGGATGAATCAGACGATGGTACGAAAGCAACCGCAAACCCCCGGTTGCCACCAGTGTGCGCGAGTACCAACCGGTGAACCCTTTTACCAGACGGAACCGGAAAAGACAACCGATTCCAGCACATCCAAGCCGCCCAGCCAAGCGAATGTGTTTGTTTACGTTATAATTTACAGTAATGTTTACCGTTCCCGGTCGTACTGGCATATATTAGACATGGTCACCACCGGGACCACTGTTTACGGCGGTGACGGAGATGATAACTGTTTGAAGTTCGGTGCGTGAAAACACATCCGTACCTTTGGCTAATATCATCTAACCGTGCCGTGGTACGAAACGGCAAGCGATACCGGTGTATCAGTAAGTGGGTTTTGTGTTACGCATGGTTTTCCAATTTCCCAAGAATTTACACACCTGAAGAGATATTTACCCGTTCTTCCTAACCTTGGTGGTGGCCCCTTTAACTAAAGTGACAAGTTAAGATGTGCAAGAAGAATTTTTGTCTTTTGCATAAAACATCCATTTCGCACAGTGATCCGCACAGTTTGCAGAAGATGAAGAACATGCTTATCGGTGCAGGATCATTTCGCAAAGCATTAAACGGCTCTCAACGGGATTTCAAACACATAAATTTTACTACAAAACCAAACCGTTGGCAGACAAACAAAGTGTTGTACATCCATGTTGTGTTCCTTCGCTGGAATCTTGAATGTCGTTCCCCTCCCCCATCAGTCTGGTCAGGCTTTGAACTCCCGAAAAAGGAATATTTACAGCTGGCACGATCGTGCAGCATCTGCTATTGAAACACAGAAAACATCAGGCTTTGTTTTTTTTGACGGATTCAATTGATTGTTATTTATATTCAAAACAAAACGTTTAATAAATTAAACGAGTCGAGCGCGTGAGTCTTGTAACGGGGGTTTTGAAGATATGTACAAACGGTGCCGATTGGTGACAGTCGAGGGATGCCCATTTAGTGATGGAGCGCCGTGGTGTAAGCGACCGGTGTGGCCAGCTTAGCTACTGGGGCGGCGTACGAGATGGTCTTAGCTACCGGAGCGGCATAAGAGATGGCCGGGCTAGCAACAACGGTCTTGGTGGCCAACGGAGCAGCATAAGCGACGGCGGGCTGAGCAATAACCTTGGTAGCAACCGGAGCAGCAGCAACAACCTTGGTCAGCGGCTCACGATGGACGACAGCATTGAATCCATTGTGTGGGTCAGCCGTGTACTCGACGGTACGCTTGGTACCATCGGGATCAACGACGGAGTACGATCCCTGGACAACATCTCCGCTGCGAGATTCCTGCTGGGACTTGGAGTCACCGGTCAGGGCATCCGAGATACCGTACGAGAACGAGTAGTGCGGGTTCGCATCGTACTCTTCTGGCTGGGCGGCGTACGCAACCTTGGCGATCGGTGCAGCAACCACTGCCGGAGCAGCAGCATAAGCGACCTTGGCGATCGGGGCAGCAACTACGGCTGGTGCAGCGGCATAGCTGACAGCCGGCGAAGCAATAAGACCAGCGCGGGCAACAGCGATCAGCGCGGCGAAGGTCACGAACTGAAGAGTCAAATAGACGATGAGTTCCTTCATTGCAAACCGTCAATCAAACCACCTCGACCTGGTTGGTAAGGGGTCTCTTTTTTTCGTTTTTTGATGGCAGAAACACCTTACCTTGAATGCCATTTTTGCGTCGGGTTGGGAGAAGATGTTGTTCACAGCACCGGATGATCAATCGAACTGTGACTAGATTGGACCAAGCTGCCCAATTTATACGCTCGACCATTCGCTAGGCTGCGGTAGCAAAAAAAGGGAACCATATTCTCGCCCAACCTGCATGCATGAAACCTTCAGCATTTTATCCCTCCCGGTACATTGAGCCACAACGAGGTAAGAGCAGATAAAAACATAAAAATTAAAACTGCATCGGGAATCGGGGCGCGTCTATGCGAGGCGAGCAAAATAAAAATCCCCCCAAACGACAGGCGTTGGTTCAGCATCAATTTCCCATGCTGAAAGCGTGTAGTGTCGATCCGATCCGATCACTGTAAAACGTGATTCGAAGCAAAAACGCACACACGTGCATCGGGTCGCGTGTAAATCCATGCACCCGTAATGTAGGTCTTGCGCCGTAACGTACGCATAAGACGCATGCTGCCGGTAAAAAACCTGTCTACCGATCCCGGCACTAGCGCACCGGTTACAACAAGCCACCGACCATCGTAAACGTAACGATCGACGGATACCACCTTCCTCTCGCAAGAAGGTCGTTCACTTTTCGTTTCATTGGCCTGTTTCGTTTTGCTTGCTTTTTTGGGATCGCTTGTTCCCAATCGGTTGTACTCGAGGTCGTACTAGTGCGAAACGGTTCTACCGGCTTCGTGTGACTTGGTTAAGTGGTCAAACTTTCCAGCAGCCCGGAGGGTACCACCGATCGTCCCGATTGGGGCCCCATTGGGCTACAAAATGGGGTGACTTTTGTTGTTATTATATTTCAGTTACCATACACCCGTGAACTTCCGTTCCGTGCCGTGGGTTGTACAGGGGTGAACCGTACGGAAACCTTTAGTTTTGGTAGAGCCGGGAGCCGGAATGATTTTTGACCTTTTGACGTTTTTTTTTGCGCCGTTGATTGGATACCATTCTTTATGGCAATGCTTACATGCCGGCCATGTTTTTGTGCGTATCTCCACTACCGTTCCACACACTGGTGGCCACGCTACCGCTACTAGGCCATCCGGCTGATTGGGAACGATTTCGCACAGGTTGTTGTTCTTATTTTTCTTGCGTTCCACGATCACGCATCGATCACGTGTGGACAGAGAATGGTGTGAAGTATCACCGATTAAAATTTGATCACAGCGCGCACTAATCCGATCGGCTTGTCTTTAAACTGAACTAAGTGGAAGGTTCTTTGGACAGCCAAAAAAAGACATGAAAGAAAGAAGAAGAAAACACAATATTTCAAGGATAGTAAGCAAAAAAAAGGCAACACTCAAATCTCAATCAAAGATGACAAGGGTCTTCCTAATCAACACACTATTATGGCGGGAAGCTCAATCAATCATTTTCAATTAGAAAACAAAACAAAACTCATATGGAAGAAGGTGTTGTAATACACCTTCTAATAGGCAATAATTTAACGATAAAGTAAGAAGAATTTCAAATGATTAAATAGTATTTAAAAACGTAAAACGGAAAAGACTACTAATAAGCTCAGAATAAGGCGAAACGATTAGGCATTTCCCAAGCATAAAAATGAAAACGATCGTCAATTAAAGCATTCCATTCCATTCGTTAACCTTAAACACGCATAATAACTATCTTTAAAAATGTATATTGGTTTTCAAAATCACTATCAACAAAAGTGCTGATTTCCTGAACCACAAAGCTATCAATAATGATCGCCAGCGAGCAACAAAAAAAAAGAAACTAATGACCCGCGCCAAACTAAATTACGATTTCACGGCGATTGAGCCATTCGTACGTCGTGGACGTATCATTCATTCATTCATCAACTGGTGATTGGAACCTTGGAAGCAAAGTCGGTAGAAATTGTGTTCCGCAAAGCGCACATACCGGCTTCGTCAATCGTGCCGGTTCTAGCGTCACACACATGGCACGCTACCGGGGCGATCGCGACTTGGACTACCATCTGCATGCAGTCTGTGACCCAGCAGTAGATCAACACCGCAGGCAAGGTCGTTGAGTCAAGTCTGGCACGATAGCAAGCAGTCAACGGCCACTTTTTTACTCGCACTGATGACTGTTTCGTATCTTGTACGCGAGCATTTACACTGTTCGTTTCACCCTAGATTTGCCCTAGATGTCAGATGCGGTGGTACAGAAATGAGACCATGTAGTATCATACGGTAAAGGAAAATATCACACGTAGCTCATAGTACGAATTGCATCAGATTTTGCGTCAGATCTTCAAAGGAACGTGTAAAGTGCATCTACGAAGAGAAGTGCACTATTCCACAGAATAGTGGAGCACAGAGTGTTGTGTATTATCTTCCTAAAATAGAAACCGTGCTTATGACAATTAAATTGGTTTATTCCATTGTAACGTGGGAAATAATTTACAGGAAGCGATTCGTATCAAAACCACCAATATGACTATTTAGTGGTAGGAAGCGTAGGCCGGAGCGGCGTAAGAGAGAGCTGGGCTCGAGACGTAGGTGTTGGTGGCCAGAGGAGCGGCATAAGAGACAGCTGGGCTCGAGACGTAGGTCTTGGTGGCCAGAGGAGCGACATAAGAGACAGCTGGGCTCGAGACGTAGGTCTTGGCGACTGGAGCGGCATAGGAGACAGCTGGGCTCGAGACGTAGGTCTTGGTGGCCAGAGGAGCGGCATAGGACACAGCCGGGCTCGAGACGTAGGTCTTGGCGACTGGAGCGGCATAGGACACAGCTGGGCTCGAGACGTAGGTCTTGGTGGCAACTGGGGCGGCGTACGAGATGGTCTTGGCTACTGGAGCGGCATAAGAGATGGCCGGGCTGGCAACAACGGTCTTGGTGGCCAGAGGAGCGGCATAAGCGACAGCGGGCTGAGCAATGACCTTGGTGGCAAGAGGTTCACGACGGACGACAGCGTTGAATCCGTTGTGCGGGTCGGCGGTGTAGTCAACAGTACGCTTAAGACCATCGGGATCAACGACGGAGTAAGATCCCTGGACAACATCTCCGCTGCGAGATTCCTGCTGGGACTTGGAGTCACCGGTCAGGGAGTCCGAGATTCCGTACGAGAACGAGTACTGAGGGTTGGCGTCGTATTCTTCTGGCTGGGCGGCGTACGCAACCTTGGCGATCGGGGCAGCATAGGTAGCGGCCACTGGGGCAGCGACTACGGCCGGAGCAGCAGCGTAGGAAACTGCTGGCGAGGCGATGAGGCCAGCGCGGGCAACGGCCACCACGGCGGCGAAGATCACGAACTAATGAAAGCCAGGTTGAAAAGGAATCGAGGATTAATATCCATTTCCGGAGCTCGCAAGCAATCACGTTTCCGGTGCTTTCTGTTTGTGACATTTCCGTAGCCAAAAACCTACCTTGAATGCCATTTTCAGTTGTTTTAGTGACTTGTTCACTGGTCAATGCAGCAGATTGAACTGTGCTCTAGTATGCTTTCGACATGGTATTTATACTACCGTGCTTTCAAGCAGACTGTGACAATTCTGTTCTGGGGAATTGAATCAGAAAATCAAGAGATCGGGTGTGGGAAGGATAAAGTCAAGCTTACTTTTTCGATAGTACGGTGCCAACACACCCCACCTCAAATTAATCAAAGGCCAATACGATCAATGAACCAAATGACCGTGCTTAATATGCGTATCGAGGATTACATCTTATCCTGCCTGCGAATATTAAGGAAGGATTGAAAGTATTGTTTTAGTTGTATTCATTCTAAAGCTATTGATTGTTGGTTGCCATACCAAATTATTTTAATCTTTGAAAATGGCAGTACATTTAAAATTCTGACGCAATCCAAATAAGTATACCAAAAAAAATATGCTTCCAATAGTTTAGAAGAAAACGCCTCGGCAATGATAATCACTTAGCACAACTTGTTTTTTTTTATATTTACCAACGAAATAAATCTTATCGAAAAAATATGCATTTGCATGATTAAATGTTTTATGTTTTTCAATTTGCTCGTAGCAACTTGAACAGTGTTGTAAATAAATCTCTCTATAATAAATGTATTTTATCTCTAAAATCTTCATTACCTTAAGGAACCATATTGTTTTTTGAGAAAGTTGTGACCGTCTTATTTTTGTTTAAACTCATCGAAAATATATAATAGTAAGTTATATGGTTGGTCTAAATCAGGGGTCTCCAAACTACGGCCCTCCCAAGATATCCCGAGATTGGCCCTCAGTTGTGGATATTCCACTCAAAGCGCCCCGCCATCTAAAAAGTTTGGAAGCCTCTCGTCTAAATTAGCACGTGGATATTCTAATCATAGCAAATCTTGTTCACCATTGTTAGGTTGAAAAGATCAAGTATATTATAATGTTAAACTGTATAATGCATAATACATCAGAATCTCAATATATTCTTTAGTAAGATCAATTTTAAAAAAGTACTTTCGATTTCTTGAGAATTTGATAATATGCGTCATATTCTTATTGCGGACGTAACTGATTTAATGTTGTGTTTAAAAACTTAGCTTCAATAATGTTTAACCAGTGTACATTTACACAATTGCTTAAAATTATTGTATTTCTGAACGATCCAAGTCTATTGCGTAATATTTTTCAATACAATATGGAATTTTATGAATTGCATTAGTTGTTATTGAGTAGATATAACATGATTATCCTTTTTGCTATCGATGCCATCCATTGTTGCAATGTTCAACAAATGTTTATAGGCTTGTGTATTTAGCACAAACAACGAGCTGCTAAAAGTATCAATAATACAAAAAAGCCAATATTTGAGAAGAAAATGTCATGTTAACTTTATTCGTCAGCCACCTCACGCCCGAATGTAAGCTGTAATGATGGCTGCTAATTGAATAAATAAACACAATTCGTGTCAAGTGCTTGACTACTAAATCAATTTGAACGTTCGGTTTCGATGGAGTTTTGTGAAACAATGAAATTATTTACTAAAAAGTTTTCTGTTTCAACTCTAGCAAGAAGTCAACTTCAATAAAATAGACAAAGGACACTCAACAACGACACAGATTGATTAGTTTGACCAAATTGTATTTGCTTTTTTCTCGTAATAAATAACCTTCATTATTTAACAGTGCATTCAAGTCATTTCAGGATTTAGTGGTAGGAAGCGTAGGCCGGAGCGGCGTACGAGAGAGCTGGGCTCGAGACGTAGGTGTTGGTGGTCAGAGGAGCGGCATAAGAGACAGCTGGGCTTGAGACGTAGGTCTTGGTGGCCAGAGGAGAGGCGTAAGAGACAGCCGGGCTCGAGACGTAGGTCTTGGCGACTGGGGCGGCATAGGAGACCGCTGGGCTCGAGACGTAGGTGTTGGTGGCCAGAGGAGCGGCATAGGATACAGCCGGGCTCGAGACGTAGGTCTTGGCGACTGGAGCGGCATAGGACACAGCTGGGCTCGAGACGTAGGTCTTGGTGGCCACTGGGGCGGCGTACGAGATGGTCTTGGCGACTGGAGCGGCATAAGAGATGGCCGGGCTGGCAACAACGGTCTTGGTGGCCAGAGGAGCGGCATAAGCGGCAGCGGGCTGAGCAATGACCTTGGTGGCAAGAGGTTCACGACGGACGACAGCGTTGAATCCGTTGTGCGGGTCAGCAGTGTAGTCAACAGTACGCTTGAGACCATCGGGATCAACGACGGAGTAAGATCCCTGGACAACATCTCCGCTGCGAGATTCCTGCTGGGACTTGGAGTCACCGGTCAGGGAGTCCGAGATTCCGTACGAGAAGGAGTACTGAGGGTTGGCGTCGTATTCTTCCGGCTGGGCGGCGTACGCAACCTTGGCGATCGGGGCAGCATAGGTAGCGGCCACTGGGGCAGCGACTACGGCCGGAGCAGCAGCGTAGGAAACTGCTGGCGAGGCGATGAGGCCAGCGCGGGCAACGGCCACCACGGCGGCGAAGATCACGAACTAATGAAAGCCAGGTTAAAAGGAATCGAGGATTAATACCTATTTCCGGAGTTCGCAAGCAATCACGTTTCCGGTGCTTTCTGTTTGTGACATTTCCGTAGCCGAAAACCTACCTTGAATGCCATTTTCAGTTGTTTTAGTGACTTGTTCACTGGTCAATGCAGCAGATTGAACTGTGCTCTAGTATGCTTTCGACATGATATTTATACTACCGTGCTTTCAAGCAGACTGTGACAATTCTGTTCTTAGGTCTCAAATTGCATCAGAAACTCGAGCGAACCGGTGTGGGAAGGATAAAGTCAAGCTTACTTTTTCGATAGCTTGTCATCCCCTCTCTAGAATAGTGAGTGGCTGTTACGTTCATTGACCGTTTGTGGTATAACTGTGAGTCTACAAGAGAATTCATATTATTTTCGGGAAAAGAATTAATGGCTTCAATGCTCTTTTCAATCGATTGCTTTTTGTGCTTAATATCATTGAAACGGATACAGCAAACAAGATTTAAAAGTGTTTCTTAATAATAACCATACTCTGCAAGATCATTAACTCGGTTATGGCAGCCTTTTGGAGGCTTTCCAAGACTTTGTTATAAAACTGAGTCGAAAGTCCTTATTACAAGGCAGTATATTTATATTGATTTCGTGCACAAAATTCGAGTGGAGAGCTTAACATTTGTTCCGAAATTTTCATAATCGATCTCAATCATTTATTTACAGGAACAGATATATTGTCACTATGTCACTTCCTGTTAGTAACCAAATTATTGGATGGATATCTCTTTCGCAATTAATTATTACGATCATAATATTGCATAATTGCATTGGTTGTTCAAGTTATTGCATTTAGCACTCTTTGTAATTATAAATGGATGTCATAAATGTGTTTGTAAATTCATATAAATACGAATAGACATTTGAAACAGAATGAAGTGTGCCATAAACTCAAACATTTATAGCGCACGATCATGATTTCATGATCTTCCATGATCACCATAACTTCATTTCCTAACTTTGATTCGATGAAGCATCATTGAGGTCTGCATGAACCTTTAATAGCTTTAATTAGTGTTATTTCATATTTTTTTGTAGAAACATACTTTATTGATTCAAAAAGGTATTTGTTTTCAATACCTGAAACCCTAAAGCACAATAAATTGAGACTAATTTTCCATAATAATGACTTAACATGCTTGAATCCCAGAACAATAGTAGGTGGAGTTGTGTATTCTTTCAAACTCCAAATTGAAGACATATTCAACTTATTTTTGTATCTCATTTAGCACTATAAATTGATGACAAAAGTTTAATTATATTGTTATAGGAGTGTAAGATCAAAGTTCTTTTTTAAACAATATCAATAAGGACCCGAAGAAATATAGGAAAACTCTTATTCCAAAATCAGTAAATAGATTTTTTAAATATATTAATAATTGAAATAGTTCAATTGTTATATACGTTACAAACTATCAAACATACAGATAAAAACAAATACAACATAATACGCAAACGAAGAAATAAAACAAGTGAAAGTGAAAGTGTCACTATAAAAAACAAACTTCTATTTTTTCTTCTCCAGGTGAACTTTTGAGGAAATAGATGGAAACAGTATTTCCATACAAAATATTAAACAATAAAGAAAAACGAGTAGCATTCAATTTTACGAATTTGTATTTGCTTTTTTCTCGTTATAAATAACCTTCATTATTTAACAATGCGTTTAAGTCCTTTCAGAATTTAGTGGTAGGAAGCGTAGGCCGGAGCGGCGTACGAGAGAGCTGGGCTCGAGACGTAGGTGTTGGTGGCCAGAGGAGCGGCATAAGAGACAGCCGGGCTCGAGACGTAGGTCTTGGCGACTGGGGCGGCATAGGAGACAGCTGGGCTCGAGACGTAGGTGTTGGTGGCCAGAGGAGCGGCATAGGATACAGCCGGGCTCGAGACGTAGGTCTTGGCGACTGGAGCGGCATAGGACACAGCTGGGCTCGAGACGTAGGTCTTGGTGGCCACTGGGGCGGCGTACGAGATGGTCTTGGCGACTGGAGCGGCATAGGACACAGCCGGGCTCGAGACGTAGGTCTTGGCAACTGGGGCGGCGTACGAGATGGTCTTGGCTACTGGGGCGGCATAAGCGACAGCGGGCTGAGCAATGACCTTGGTGGCAAGAGGTTCACGACGGACGACAGCGTTGAATCCGTTGTGCGGGTCAGCAGTGTAGTCAACAGTACGCTTGAGACCATCGGGATCAACGACGGAGTAAGATCCCTGGACAACATCTCCGCTGCGAGATTCCTGCTGGGACTTGGAGTCACCGGTCAGGGAGTCCGAGATTCCGTACGAGAAGGAGTACTGAGGGTTGGCGTCGTATTCTTCCGGCTGGGCGGCGTACGCAACCTTGGCGATCGGGGCAGCATAGGTAGCGGCCACTGGGGCAGCGACTACGGCCGGAGCAGCAGCGTAGGAAACTGCTGGCGAGGCGATGAGGCCAGCGCGGGCAACGGCCACCACGGCGGCGAAGATCACGAACTAATGAAAGCCAGGTTAAAAGGAATCGAGGATTAATACCCATTTCCGGAGTTCGCAAGCAATCACGTTTCCGGTGCTTTCTGTTTGTGACATTTCCGTAGCCGAAAACCTACCTTGAATGCCATTTTCAGTTGTTTTAGTGACTTGTTCACTGGTCAATGCAGCAGATTGAACTGTGCTCTAGTATGCTTTCGACATGGTATTTATACTACCGTGCTTTCAAGCAGACTGTGACAATTCTGTTCTTAGGTCTCAAATTGCATCAGAAACTCGAGCGAACCGGTGTGGGAAGGATAAAGTCAAGCTTACTTTTTCGATAGCTTGTCATCCCCTCTCTAGAATAGTGAGTGGCTGTTACGTTCATTGACCGTTTGTGGTATAACTGTGCGTCTACAAGAGAATTCATATTATTTTCGGGAAAAGAATTAATGGCTTCAATGCTCTTTTCAATCGATTGCTTTTTGTGCTTAATATCATTGAAACGGATACAGCAAACAAGATTTAAAAGTGTTTCTTAATAATAACCATACTCTGCAAGATCATTAACTCGGTTATGGCAGCCTTTTGGAGGCTTTCCAAGACTTTGTTATAAAACTGAGTCGAAAGTCCTTATTACAAGGCAGTATATTTATATTGATTTCGTGCCCAAAATTCGAGTAGAAGAGCTTAATATTTATACCGAAATTTTCATTATCGATCTCAATCATTTATTTACAGGAACAGATATATTGTCACTATGTCACTTCCTGTTAGTAACCAAATTATTGGATAGAAATTACTTACGCAATTAATTATTGCGATCATAATATTGCATAATTGCATTGGTTGTTCAAGTTATTGAATTTAAAGCTCATTGTAATTATAAATGGATGTCATAAATGTGTTTGTAAATTCATATAAATACGAATAGACGTTTGAAACAGAATGAAGTGTGCCATAAACTCAAACATTTATAGCGCCCGATCATGATTTCATGATCTTCCATGATCACCATATTTTCATTTCTAAACATTGTTTCGATGAAGCATCATTGAGGTCTGCATGAACCTTTAATAGCTTTAATTAATGTTATTTCATATTTTTTTGTAGAAACATACTTTATTGATTCAAAAAGGTATTTGTTTCCAATACCTGGAACCCTAAAGCACAATAAATTGAGACTAATTTTCCATAATAATGACTTAACATGCTTGAATCCCAGAACAATAGTAGGTGGAGTTGTGTATTATTTCAACTAAAAAATAGAGACATATTCAACTTATATTAGTATCCCATTTAGCGCCATAATTTGATGATAAAAGTTAAACAATATAATGGAGGAGAGGGAACGGCCCGGTGGTGTATCTGATAAACTGCGCCGGTTCACTCGGCAGGGCCATGTATCAAATCTCATTCGGAACGTCTCACCGTAGCAAGGACTGACTATCCGGCTACGTGGTAAACTAAGTCTTAATACGGCCTGGCCGTTTTTAACAAGCAAAAACAAAAAAACACTCTCAATAAAGTCCCGAAGAAATACATAAAACTCTTATTCATAAATCAGTAAATCATTTTAAAAAATATATACAAACAAATAAAATATAAAAATTGTTAAATGCGTTAAAAACTATTAAACATATAAAAACAAACAAATAAACAAATGAAACACATTACACAGTAGAATAAGAAAAACAAGAAACCAGAACTGAACATGAAACATCCGCTGAAAGATAGAAATAATACTTCGACAAAAAAAAATTAATAATAAAAAAACAGATAGTATTCAATTTTACGAATTTGTATTTGCTTTTTTCTTGTAATAAATAACCTTCATTATGTAACAGTGCGTTTAAGTCTTTTCAGGATTTAATGATAGGAAGCGTAGGCCGGGGCGGCGTACGAGAGGGTTGGGCTCGACACGTAGGTCTTGGCCAGAGGAGCGGCATAAGAGACAGCTGGGCTCGAGACATAGGTCTTGGTGGCCAGAGGAGCGGCATAAGAGACAGCCGGGCTCGAGACGTAGGTTTTGGCAACTGGAGCGGCGTACGAGATGGTCTTGGCTACCGGGGCGGCATAAGCGACAGCGGGCTGGGCAATGACCTTGGTGGCCAGAGGCTCACGGTGGACGACAGCGTTGAATCCGTTGTGCGGGTCAGCAGTGTACTCGACGGTACGCTTGGTGCCATCGGGGTCAACGACGGAGTACGATCCCTGGACAACATCTCCGCTGCGAGATTCCTGCTGGGACTTGGAGTCACCGGTCAGGGCATCGGAGATTCCGTACGAGAAAGAGTACTGAGGGTTCGGGTCGTACTCTTCTGGCTGGGCGGCGTACGCAACCTTGGCGATCGGAGCAGCATAGGTAGCGACCTTGGCCACTGGGGCAGCAACTAGAGCCGGAGCAGCAGCGTAGGAAACTGCTGGCGAGGCGATGAGGCCAGCGCGGGCAACGGCCACCAGAGCGGCGAAAGTCAGGAACTGTCAGGATAACAAGGAGACCGAACGTTACAAACACTTTTCACACTCCAACTCCCGGGGCGCACACTTACCTTGAAGGCCATTTTGAGAAGCGGTTCAGCGATGTTGTTCACAGTACAAAGGATTCAATCGAACTGTACCGTGATTGGGAACGGTGATCCAATTTATACGAACTGAAGCACAACGAAACGGTTCAAACGGCAACTTTTCCGGTTTTTTTTGGCCCCCGTCCACGTACGATCGGTGTGCAGATTTTGCGTTTTTCAACCGAACCGTGCTTGAACTTGAGTTCGTTGCCTTCACTTTTCAAAAGGCGTTACTAAAAGGTCACATTCGTGCGTTCCTGGCCGTTAAAACGATGTGTGACTTTGAATTCCATTGCAGTGTGTGGCGGTGTTCGCATGAGTTGCACAATTGTTGATCCACTTTGGAAGTCATCTTGATATACCTTTGTACAAAATGTAAGCACACTTAAGATGCTTTTGTAGGGTTGACAATTTTAAATTGAACATTGTCCATTTTATACACGCGTGAGAGCATTTAATGGTTTAAATTACCATTTTAAACTCTGCACAAGAATATGTTCAATGTAATCAACCACTAGAACAAACGCCACACTTTCACTTTTATTCTTGACCATGAGACAACTGTCCTTGATATTATGTAACGCCAAATGGCAATATCCAGTTTGGGATTCTCTTTTATTCTGATATTCTGTCCGGGGCGGAAGAAACACGGTACGAAACAACAATTGCTTACACGCCCGAACCCGTTTCGTTCTTCGCTTAGAAAGGGCGTCAGAAGTTCTTTTTTTTCGCCTTATCTTAAAGAAGTTCTGCAAAAACTCATTTAGGTTAAAGCTTTATAATGCATTGTTGGTTGCATCAAGTGTATTTTTAGTGGAAGTACTCAATAAATTAACTCTACGTACCAGTATATAGCACGCACAGCACGAGGGGCCCTGACATTCATGTCTTTCCGACAAGTCACCCTTGTTTCGTTTACTTAATCCCACGCATCTCCAATTCCCAAGCATCTTGGTAATGAATGTTCAACAGTTTGACCTAGTTTTGGGGTATTTGGATAGTATTGTTACAATTGTAGTGTGCCTTGGTTAAAGATGACTTGAAATTGAAGCGTACAAATTAGTCTAGAATGCAAGAAATTAAATGTTAATGCAGGATTACTGATTATAATTCTTCATTGAGAAGAAAAGTAGTTTGAGTATATAAAATGTCTTTGAAAATCGTCTCAGTAATAAGATTTTGTCTAATTTTAGATCACTATTAGATTAGAGCTTTTTAAGTTGCCATACAATTCAACATTAGAAATCCTTTTACGATGGATTAATCTTCTTGTCTTTTGTGGCACTATAACTTCAAGACGTCTTGCCCTACCATTTCTGGGTTTCCTCGACTTTAATTACCCGCAGCGAGATAGTCTGTCCTACGTACCGGGGGATTACAATCCCGATGAGATTTGATGACCGGTCATATCGTGTAAGATCGGGACCCAGTTACTATCTACACCACTGGGCGCATCGGATTAAATTTACTAACATCAAATAAATTACAACCGCAGTCTATCATACATCAAACTGATGGGTTTTTAAATCTTTTTCTCGTAACAGGTGCTTCATTTCAACTTACTAAATAGCATTTTGACATGTATTCTAACAATCAGCCCAGTGAGGCCACGTTGAAAATGCTAAGCAATAGCAAAAACACGTCAAGCTATCCTTCACGTCAGTCTACGAAATCCTTCGGACTGACAACCGCAGGTTAGTTTGCAGTTCTTTACAGCATCAAACATCACACCACGGGAGTGCTTCAGAAGCTTAGATACGCATGCACGGTTACGAATCCGGGGAAGCAAATGATGAGAGATTCTTTGAAATTCGCAGACACCACACGACGAACCTGCATAGAAAGAAACCGGTTCCGGCGTGCATGGCACGGCACACAACCTTCCCCCCGGGCATGGTCGTGGACAGTGGATAGCTTCAATTCAAGGGAGCACTCGGTTTTAGGTACTTTGACAATGACACCACATGGTCAAGGTAACGCCTATGCCTATGTTCCGTACGATTATGTTGCCCATGTGTAACGCGTTAGAGCATTATGCTAGTGAGGTGTTTGAACCGTCCGAAGGCCGGAAAGGGTTTATCTAACCCCGATCGTTCGTCGAACATTGAACTCCGAAATGTTGCAATGTTAGGAAATTGGTGGAGATCTCGTTAAAACATCATAAAACAAGGATTTTTTTTTTGTAACAGACATTAAGACACTTGACCGTTGTGTGTCCGGTCTGCACGGATACTTTCTATCGAAATAGTCCTTCAGGGTACAAACCAAAAAATGTAAAAAGAGCACAAAACAAAAACGTAATGATGATGATCAGATCCGCTGCGGGTCTGATTGCATTGCTGCATCAAACCATTTGCTATTCCCATTCAACGCTACACAAGACAAACACGATGCGCGCGTTCGTTAGCGAAAAGCTTGAAAAAAGCTTCGAGAAGAAGTGTTATAAAACTGCACTAAACCAACCGTTCCCTTCCTTTCCGTGCAGGGCAACAACACGCACGGTGATAATAAATTTACAAATCACATTCGTGCACTGATGAGTGGTAAAACATTGCAACTCTCATCATCCCTTACCGGTGCTTAAGAACAGAACCAAATGGGTAATAAAATTTGGGTTTGGTGTTTCTCCGGCAAAGTGTGCAACACAAAGCGAACAACGGGCACAGTTGGTTTGTTTTTTTTTTTGTTGCTCTTACTTTGCTGTTTAATTGTGGCGCACACAAGCGCAACGATAATAAATCGGTGGGCGATGGCAGTAAAAATATGATGCAGCATGTTTTTTCTTGTGTGTTTCCCTCCTTCTGGGAAGATAAGAATTTGGAAGCTTTCGCTTCCTTTCTGCACTCAATTGTCTTAAAGGTGAATGACACCATTTTTTGAAAGAGAAAAAAGGCTTCATCTTTTACGATTGCAGCAAGCGTTCGTTACATGCCGCCCCGCGCGTACATTTGCCTAAGGAAAGGTGATTTAATTTTCTTCACCACGGGTTCGTAAGTGCAGTGCATTCGCCAGAAGACACGAAACTTGTAATAGAATTTCGAACACCCCGTATCGTTTTGTGGCAAGCAGGGTGTGGTTAGAAGTTGTAATAAATTTAATTTCTTCACTTCACTTCAAACTACCCGCACGCTTCCAGAGCCAATGTCATCGTGTTCGTGGTCCTTTTACTGCTGGTAAAAGGGTTTTTGTAGAGGATGAAAACACCGAAATAGTTTCGGTACAAACTCCGGGCGGGGGTTTGAAACTTGACGCAAACGAGCCAAAGGAAATCAAATTAAACTTCTCACAGTTTTGCAAACAAAAACACTACAACGCATTACTGCTGCAGGAGCAGAGAAGCATAAGTTTTTGGATAAGTTTGTTTGCAGGAAGGTGGCATGCTTCAATGCACTTGATCATAACAATAGACAAACATATTTTCAAGTGGACCTAAGCGTACTCTTTGGTGATGTACACACACACACACACACACATACAGGGTGGTTCGGACCAATGTCGAGAGCGTCCACCTTTGAAAGTGTTCTATTGCTTTCGAGCTTTTTGCTCCAAAACTTCTGTACATTTCGGCCTTTTGGGCCACTCAATCGATTCCATTGGAAGGTGGGTGTTCTTGCGTTTCTCGATGTGAAGTTTACATGCTGCTACTTGAACTGTATGTAAAACCAGTAGCATTCGTACATCCAATCAATCTCAGAATCTTCAGCAGCGCTCTTCAGAAGCGATCGCTTTGCAACGTAATCGATCACTATAGCTCCGTCCTGTTACCAGCCAGGAAGTCGATCGACCCAAAAAAGACGCCTTGGAATGACGATCAGATAATCAGTTCGAGCAACCAAAAACCGCTTGACAACAGCCAACAACGTCCTCGACAGGGTGTAAACTGGTACGCGTGCCACCGAGCTCGCGTCCCAGCGTGTCTGCAAAAAAAAGTGAAGGCATCGAACTCCAATTCGGACACGTGAGGAAACGCACATGCTGCCGAAAGCGAAGTCACACCCTTTCAACTCCAACCGTCCCCCTGCTTCGTCAACGGGACGGTGCCGAAAAACCGATCTACAACAACCTATTGCCATTATTACATCAGCTCGTGCAACGTGCGCACGGTATAAATTGGTTCACAATTTCCGATCACAGCACAGTTTGGTTGAGTTCTCAGCACTGCAAACAACAGCACACTTCTGCAACAAAGCAACACCAACAACCATGGCCTCCAAGGTAGGAATGAGCGATTGTGATAGTGGGAGATTTGTTTTTTTCTCTCTTGTGCTGCCACTTGTTACTAATGACCGTTGTCTTCTGTCCCGTATAGTTTGTCGCGTTCGCCGCTCTGGTCGCCGTTGCCCATGCCGGTTTGATTGCTTCGCCAGCTGTCAGCTATGCCGCGGCTCCGGCTCTAGTCGCTGCCCCAGTGGCCAAGGTCGCTACCTATGCTGCCCCGATCGCCAAGGTTGCGTACGCCGCCCAGCCGGAAGAGTACGACCCGAACCCTCAGTACTCTTTCTCGTACGGAATCTCCGATGCCCTGACCGGTGACTCCAAGTCCCAGCAGGAATCTCGCAGCGGAGATGTTGTCCAGGGATCTTACTCCGTCGTTGACCCCGATGGCACCAAGCGTACCGTCGAGTACACGGCTGACCCACACAACGGATTCAACGCTGTCGTCCACCGTGAGCCTCTTGCCACCAAGGTCATTGCCCAGCCCGCTGTCGCTTATGCCGCCCCGGTAGCCAAGACCATCTCGTACGCCGCCCCAGTTGCCAAGACCTACGTCTCGAGCCCGGCTGTCTCCTATGCCGCTCCAGTCGCCAAGACCATCTCGTACGCCGCCCCAGTGGCCACCAAGACCTACGTCTCGAGCCCAGCTGTCTCTTATGCCGCTCCTCTGGCCACCAAGACCTACGTCTCGAGCCCAGCTGTCTCCTATGCCGCTCCTCTGGCCAAGACCTACGTCTCGAGCCCAGCTCTCTCGTACGCCGCCCCGGCCTACGCTTCCTATCATTAAGCGCATAAAGACTGTTGATGTTGACCATGTTATGTTTGACGGAACTGAGATGATATTTATTGTATAGAGTACTACAATACAGGACACTGCAAAGGGAAGGATCTCATCGATCTCGTTAGGATCCTTCCCTAAAAACTATTGCTTTTGTCTGAGTTTTGTTGAGTTTTCATTCCATTATACCCTCAAGATATATCCTCTCGAAAGAAAATGCCTTATAACTTAAGCATACTTATCGTAATTCAAGTTTAAGAATTGGAACACACGTGGACTCTTTTTGCCATGCCCTTCTGTGATCCGTTTCATATCTTAGTTGATTGTTCTCCACTTCTCCGTGCCCTTTTCAAAACGACAGTTCCGTTGATTTCCGGTGCCAAACTGGTTGTTTCCAAGATTAAAGCATCTGTCGATCAAATGCGAAGATACCGAAAGCCCAACGCTAACAGATGGTGTGTACTGTCGGTGTTCTACACACAATTTCACATCCATCCTACCGACTTCCCGTGCAAAACCACAAATCTCACAGACCGGAAATCGTTCACTCTTGAGTCTTGCGCTCGCAATGATGGTTGTGGTAGTAGTACGCCTTATCCTTATCGAAAGTACGCCGGAAGAGTGAGGCCACAAAATTTAGCTCCACGGCCAAATACCACCAAAAAGGGACAACCAAAAAGAAGACTACAAAAGAAAGAAAACCTAAAACCCCTAAAAGACTGTACCAACCCTCCCCGGTGCCTGTCGATATCAGTGATTTGTCGCTGCGTTGCCTTCATTTCTTCACACGCGTCACAATTCTGTCACTTCCGCTCGTCACATTTCCGTTCGAATTACGCTCGAAAATGCCGTGGCTTTATGGTCGTCCGACAAATCAGCGAAAAAACGGCATCACACGGCAAACACGCGCAAAACCCCTGAAGGGGCAGTCGCGTGTGATGGGCTTCCCGGCATCGCAGAAGGAGCAAGCAAATTTGCGACACTTGATACACGATATGAATAAATTATTGGGGCCATTTTTTCCACACCTCGGAGTTCCTCGGAGTGATTGCTTTGTGGAAGGGTGGGGGGGGGGGGGGAGGTTAGGGAAGATTTTCTTGCCGCTCCATCACTGAAGGTGTCAAATCATTTTATACTGCCGTGGAAAAATCTCATCGACGTGACAAATGCAGATTGAATTCGTACCTCAGGGTGAGGAGAAACATTTTTCTTTCCTTCTACGCCATTTCTCCCATCTGACAAAACGGTTACTTGTCATTCATCCTCGGATTTGAGGTGGCTCATCATAAGGAGATTGAAGGTGAGTTAGTTCGATGCGATGGGAAAGCGGACAGAAGCATAGCGAACGTTTATCACCTGGCAAAAACGGGAAGGCATCATCAAGGGCTAAATCGGTCCCCTAATCCGGGAATCCTCGCACCACCGAAGGGCGCCCACACAAAAACCCCGCGATTGATAAAGATGTAAAATCCTGCCATGGGGAAAATGCTTTAGAATTTCAATTACATTTGTTTATATCGATGCGATAGGGGCCGTGGTGGTTTATCTAGTCGCCCCCAAAAACGATGATGATGACGATGATGGGGGCGATGAAGCAAAAAGCGCAAAACACAATACTCCTGCACCAACCAATACGGGAACCACCAATTCTGCGTTTACCCTGTGTGACAACACGATTTTCCCGCGCATTCCTACCCTCTCCATTTGCACGATTGGGGAACCAGCTTCAATCAATGTTACGGAATTTTTGGTGGATGCTGAAAGAATTCAAAAACGGCAGAACGAAGACACAAAAAAAGCTCCAACAACTACCAGCTTTCTGTGTTTGTTCGTGTGAGGTGAGGGGTGGGTATGCGATCCATTCACTTCCCTGCCCCCCGGTTCAGTTTTCGCGCCATCCGAACCAAAGTCCCGTCAGGGTGTGCGTTCGCGAATCAACAAATCGAGGCAAATCGGGAAAATTGAATTTGTGTTTGGATTACAAATCACATTTTGTGCTCTCTCTCTCTCTTCTCATTTCTTTTGCCAAGTGTTTGCCGCATGTAAAAACGGGGGCGTACGACGAGTGACACACTTGGAGGGTTTGTAAAGGAATGGCAGAGCGTGGAGGGTAGAAGTAAGGGTACGGGAATTGAAATTGCAATCCACGCATTGGTGTTGATTGTTGCGTGTTCGATAAGCGGAAAGAAGTGGCCATGTAGCTAACAATCAGGAGCTTCCGGCAAAGGCAAACAAAGTGCCACACACACTCTGCTCCTGCTCCACAAATAGTCGCGTGGATGACACACGTGACACGCACAAAACGCGTGTTACTATCGTAAGCTTTACTAGCGGCCGAGTTATCTCCGATTAAGTGTACACACCATAAAGACTTTGTTTTTGTAAATTACTACTAACAAGGGACAGAGAAAATACAGACACACACACACAGACCAACGTGTAATAATTGTAATTGCCTGTTGTACAAATCCCTTTTTGCGAATCCACCCGCCCATAACTAGTGGCGCATGATCCTTATCCCCCCCTTTACTGCCAACACTATACAGTGCCGACAATTAATGAACTACAAACAAGCTCTGGCTTGCCGTGTTGCTCCTTCACCTTCACGCTTCTCCCTTCCCACCCACACCGACGGGAAACGGTCACACAAATTAGCTTCCCGAAACAAATATCAATTACGTACAGCCACACGGGCTGATGACACCATTAATTCCTTTTTCGTCTACCTGTACCGCCGATGGTCGCACCAAAAACGCATGTCCTTGCCACGGTGGAAGATAAATGGACCACCAGGAAAGACCGATGGACACCCGCCACACCTGGGCGTTGATGGTGGTGTCCCACTACTCTCGCAGTCTTGTGGCGTTTGTATGAGAATCCACCCACCGCACCCGCGGCGGGGTGTGAAATTGATTGCGGATAATGACTGCCGGGAGTAGAATTACGAGCTAGTGGAAGCGTCCACCAATACTTGCCCGCACACACGCATACTACGTGGCATCATCATTTATCCGCAAGGTGTTTCAAATTCCCATTCCTTCCACGATAATCTTCCCCCAAATGCGAACGCCAATCATTCAACGCGTGAGAAGGTGAGATTGAAATCGATGTGCAGTAAAATGTGGCCACAAAGGGTCCAGAGTGTGTGAAACCGAAATGATCGAATAATCTTTTTTATTTTTTTTTTATTTACAATTCTCATTTTAATTCACAATCGATACAATCATTTTCCTATGTTTCGTTTAATGGCGACCGAACTGCACAATGATAGTGCGTGTTGGTGATTGAGTCTAAATTTCAATTTCCCACTGGGATTTCCTTTTTTTTTGCTCTTTACAATATTATTTGTTTGTTTTATGCATTTGATTCACACCAAACAATTTTTTTTGGTTCTTCTTTTTCTATTCCCACGTGAAAAAAGTTTGTATTTATTTTTGTTTGTTTTGCGTGAAAAGCGTGTAATTCACACATAACCGCTGATGCATTCAGGCAGGTTATTGATCTGCAGGCAGGAATTCATTTTCAATCAATGGTTTGCGCTTTAAAACATAGCTCAATGCACTTCAACAATAAATAATAAACATACCTGTAAGCACCAACACCATCACCTACAAAGTAACGCTTGCTAATAGCCTTCTTCCTGTTTTTGGTGCAATAAATTCACGCTCATAAAGCAGCAAAACACAAATATTTAATCCCAATCAGCAAATCGAACCGTGTGCCTGTGCGTTTGAACGATCATTCAGGTTGGTAGTTTTGCGTAAGATTTAATGCATACCGAACCGTAGCCGGCACTATTCATTCACGGTTGCAACAACGGCAGACGGAGTAGCGTCTAGCTGCGTTTTGCAAACCAATGCCGGTTGCTGATGCAGCTGCCAGTAATGCCAACGTTTTCCATCGCAAACGTTCGTGCTGTTTGTGGACCACCCAGCACAACCAGACCGGGTTTGTTGGACGGTTGTCCTACAGTACCAGCAAGGTTCTCATTAATGGGCCGGAAAAAGGGGGTGAAAAAGGGCAAAAAAGCAAAAGAAGCTGCAGCAAGACTCCTTACAGCGGAAAGATGCGTTCGTAAT
Source organism: Anopheles funestus (assembly GCF_943734845.2). Lineage (NCBI taxonomy): Eukaryota > Metazoa > Arthropoda > Insecta > Diptera > Culicidae > Anopheles > Anopheles funestus. Next base: position 19,300,291 of record NC_064598.1, read on the forward strand.
GGGTCGATTGTACACATCTGCTTTGCGTTGCTGGAATTTCTGTCGGGAAGAATTCAATTTTCCTCCCGTAAACAACGCCCTTTCCCCCCGGCGGCGTTTTAGAAAATCGGGTAGTGAATTCTCGGAAGTGTTAGCAGCAGCTAGAAGAAAACAGTAATTCAATCGTTTTGATACAGGATTAGCACTAAAACGGGAGCTGATCTCTGGAAGGTAAATGATGCAATGGGAATGATTTCTGATGGATGGATGCGTGTGTGTGTGAGAATCTTCAACACATCAAACATTGGTAATACGTTTTGATGAGCACAAATTGTACGAAATAATTGGAATCGTGTGCTGGATGGAATACTAATTCAGCAAGTCATTTAGCTATCAGATAGTCGCAAGAATTTACTAACTCATTCACCATCTTTACTTGGCTTTTGATTCAAGATTTTCCTTGAAAATGTTGCTATATAACAAGTTATGCTTTCACTTGCAACTGCACCGCATACAACGTGACTGTGTGAATTTCGTGCGTCGTGAAGCAAGGAATGTACTGTTGTCATGCAACAAATGTTTGCATTAAACAAGATAAAAACAAGCCGACATGTGTATCGGCGAAAAAAGAAACGCAATCAAAATGCACTTTTATAATCACAAAAATGATGTATGCGTTTTCTTCCGAACATTCCGTACCTTTGTGATGATTCTCTTCCAGTTACAATCCGTACCATTTGCGTGTTGTGATTGAAGATATTTGTCTGCTCTTTTGGGTAGAACGTTCGCACCGTTTCAAAAGGGCCAGTGATGATGACGGAGCCATTTTCGTTCGCCAGTGCAAGATTTGTTTTATGAGCCTTACAGCTTCCCGGGCAGCATCGGCGATGCAACGGAAAGGGGGGAGGCCGGGGACAAAACACGGAACGTTTCCTTCGTTCGCAAAAGCTAATGACTTTATTTTATTATGCAACGGCAAACGATGATGATGTTGAACCACGAGGACGACATGACCGTGCCGATTGATAGCAGCCAGGTTTTCGCTGACGGACCTCCACCGACCAACCGGGGGCCCAACGCTGTCGGACGGGTTTCAATCCATCAGTAGGGCCACAAGCCGAGCATCCCTTTTTTTCCACCCCATGGTACCGAAAAACGGGGTACCAGCAGCCGTGTGTGAATAGACCCATAAAAAGAAAGGTAGAACAGAAACAGACCCATGCACACACTAAGGCGCCTAGATCGCCGTCCCGTTTTAGACGACCCGACGAACCGGTGGACAAGACAAGCGCGCAACGTTGACGACGATTCTGAGCTTATTTATGCATTTCTATGATTAACTCGATTCGTGCACGAGTTGGCCAGTACCGGGAACAGGAATATCCAGCGCGAGCGCATCTGTCTGCTGCTGCTGATGCAGTTACGACCGGCAGTGACTTCGAGAATGGTTTGTTCGCGATGGTGTTTGAATAATAGCGGGTACGGGAGAGGTGGAAGGGTAATTCAATTACAATTCAACTAGGGATTTTAAAAATATTACACATATACATCAAACAGAATCGAATTGCTGACAGACGTTTCTGCTAGCGTTGTTTGGTTGTAGCGTGAGTAGGAGAAAAGCACGCATGAAACATGTTTGCAATCGTTATTAAAAGCATACATGAGGGTTTTTATGTGCGGAGAGAGCAAATAGTTAGGATGCAAATAAATAGATTTGGAAATAACATTAACACACGGTAGCAACTATTTTTTTGCAATGTATAACATTTGCAATAAAGTTCTAGAACTTCCGCTTTTTCGAGATTTTAATGGAGTTTTTTCACGACATGGAACACTATTACCCAATCACTATCAAATTTACGTTCCGTACTGAATTCCAAATTTGTTCTATGCTCCAAGTACTGATCACGGATAGATCTCATCCATGGTTTACATATTCTTCAAACATTTTGAGACCTTGATTATCAACTAGATCCCCACTTTGAGGTCGACCTATTTTGACTCGGTTTGAAGATTCTTAACAACGGTCTGAGGGATTTGATATCCGATCCTGCCGTGTGATCACATACACCACCGGGCGGCTTCGAGTTATGATTCTTGAAAAAACGGCGTCAATTTCTGGCAGGAACTTCGAACACATTACAAATCACGATCAGCGCAATGCCCGAAGGACTCTTTGCCTTTTTACTGATCTTTCAGGGCCGAAGATCGTCAAGAAGAAATGCAGGATTTTTTTTTAATTATGGAGTCGTCTACACCTGTCTCTTTGGTGGATCTTTAACCAACTTTAGACACTCTTTCCAAGTGATATCTTATTACTCCGATCCAGTCGATCTACAACAGTTCATTGCGTCCAGATACTTCTTCATCGATTTTCCACCGTATCTTCATGTTTAACTTCTAATGAAGTTTATGATTATTTAGTACGTGTATCTTAAGTACCTAAATATATTCTTGTACGTGTTTCGCACCGGATGTTACAAATACATTGATAATATTTCCATTATGCTTGCTATTACAGAGTTGCCAAGTTCAGAAGAGTACGTGATAAAGTTTGTAACCCGAATAACCTTTTATTTTTCTGTAACAAGGTAATCGCTGTCAAGTCGGCTTGTTGGGTCCGTTGACTAATAAACATATTATATTATAAAATCCCTACACTATAAAATAATATAGAAGAGCTTGTTCATGTTCGCATCCACTTTCTTGGTAAATTCTCTTGTAAGAATCTTGGCATTTTCTCCCAGTGATCGTAACATACTTATGCAAAATCGAACGTTACATATAAGCATCCGCTTGTCTGATTTAACGACAACGGCGAACAAAAACGGCACCCGAGCCGTACAAACCGAATCGTACGAACGCCCGGCCCAAACAATGCATACAAAATGCACGAATTTCAATCCACCAGCACCAGCCACCGGAACTTTCTGCCACGTTATGCAAATAATAATCAGCGACTCGAACGGTCGAAAGGGGGCAATAAAAATCAAACGATCAACAAAGAGAAACAATACACCATAATCAAAACAAAACCACACCACGGCCCCGTGGGTTGGTTCTTCAGACCGGCATCGTTCGACGTTAGGGAGTGGATGTTGTTTGTTTGTACCGTAACCGCGCGCACCCAGAATCTTGGTCCCGGCATGTCCGAATCCGTGTAGCGAGGTTCCGAGGGATGGAGAGTATTGAAAAGCAATGAAAATAATCAAAGTGTGTCCGTATGCATTGGAAAAATCGGAGAAGATTCTAACCGGTCTTTCTGGGAAGCAGTTCCAGCGGGAAAAACCTCACGGTGCGGAACTGTAAATGTACCGCGGACCCGAAACGTAACCGAACTCCTTCCTTCACATAATACACTGCACAGTACAGGGGCACGTGCTTTTTTTTTTGGTACGTTTCTGCTGAACATTTCTTGCTTCGTGATGCGGTGTGGTTTGATTTTCAAAATAAATTGGAAAAGAAATAAGAAAGTCAAATAAAAAAAATGATTTATAAACATGAACTCTTCGTTTTCGTTGGGTTTCCTTCATGGTTTGTTTCAGTTCCTTCGATGCAGTCATAGTACACGCGAGATCTTGCGCTATCGTTGCTTGTTATCAATGATCATTTACCTTTCGGTTGTGCTTTTGTGTTCTTGCTTGCAGCCGAACACGATGTTGATAGAGATGAAACGTAATGGAAGATTAGCACTATAAATTGAACGCGCTTCATCTGCATGAGAAATTTATGGTACAGTCGCGATCATCTACACACCATTTAGCGGGTAGATTTATTACGGTGTGGAAGGCACACTCACCGTGGAATGCAGTTGTATTGAAATATTACATTTATTTACCAAGCATTCCTATTCCAGCATTCGTGCTTTGATTGGTCAGGTATGGCTTCATTTCCACCCGTGTGAGGCTGCATCTTCATATTAACGTCATTCGTCCAACGCGCGTGTTTTATGTCACCGGTTCAATGTTCTCTCGTCCCCAACAAGTTCCTCAACAATTTCGAGTGACTCTTACGCCCGTTCCATGAATCAGCATCCCCGAAATGGGTGCCGCTGCAAGTGACAGCGATAAATGTTCAACCGGTGACGACCCGGTACGCAGCGGTACGGGTTCTGCCGCCCTAAAAGCCCTCTTGGCACTGAGTCAACACAACAGTAACGAAAAGCCGCTTTACCGTATCTAACGCCGACCGACCAGCGAATGCTGGAAAGAATCGTACGTGGGCCGAAATCTGTGACGATAGATCTTTGCCCTTAATCCCCTTCCTATCTGTCACATCGAATGTCGTACTGGGCTCGCTATCGATCGGAAAACACATCCGCAGCACAACGCAGCTCGCCGGGTAACGAAGGAGAACAAAATGAAAAGGTATATAGATTGAGGCAGTAAGCGAATAATGAGTCCCTTTTGTGTTTACCCTGTTGAGATGTCGTCCGTCGAGAAACAAATCACTTCGTCTCGGTTACCCAGGCAGTAGACGCGACCTGCTTCCGTGTATGCAACTGCATCCTCGTTAAAGTTGGTGAGTTCCGAAAAAGGTTGAATGTTGACAGATCTTCTTATCAAACGACATCTGTTGAATTTTGGTGATCGATAATTTATCTTAATCTTGTTTTGGGGTGGGAGTTACGGACTTTTTACGTCTAGTGTTTTGCTACAATTTATAATCAATTTCTCTGGTCAAACATTTTCATGGTCAGATATAGCGACACGAACGAACATGCTCACGAAAAGGTTGCAGGTAGACAGACACATTCACTTTCATTGATAAGATAAGTAAGGAAAGTTCATCCCGAACGCTATGTTCTGTCCAAGATGGGTAGCAGACACTGGGCAGAGGATTAACACTCTCTCTAGCGGTTAACCCCTAACGTTCCCCTAACGTCGGGTTTTTGGAGAGTTAAGCGCGAGGATACGAAATTAATCTGTTCTTGAAGTTCCGAAAGTAGTGCCGAAAACCAGTCTCCCAAAACCTGGACGGATGAACGCAGAGGAACCACAAAACCTCAAAAACGAGGATTTGCAGTTCCTTGGACACACATTACACCAACATGATGCCACACCATGAAAGGATGTGGTAAGGGGCGTGTGAAGATGAGTTTCCTTCTTTCTCACATACCGTGCGCTTCCGACTCCCTGGAGACATAACCCACCAAATGTGGTTGATGATGTTGTCTAACCTTACTGAACGGTGCACTATGGAGCTTTTTGTGTGCATAAAAAGTGGCTCTCAACAAAAAAAAAAGACTTAAATTTCCTCACCGGATGAGAAGCAATAGGAGTTCTCTTCTGTCAATTTTTTTTCCTGTTCGGGTTCACTTGATCCATCTCGCAATCCACTGATCTCTCTCTGGACAGGGCAGAAGGCCAGCAGCAAATGTTGACTAGAAAAACACTTGTCATCGCTTCATGTCCAGGCGCTCGTAACGTACCTAAAGGGTTCGATTCTTCAACGCTTTAAAGACAAGGCTGCGTGTGACACAACGGTGTATGATAAAGGGTAATTTGTTTTCCCCCCTCAAAAAAAAAACGACCGTTAGATGATGTCCATGTTTGTAGCGGCTCAATATTGACTCTTGAAATCTGGTGAAACCAATTTCTGGGGATGAAAATGGTCATTTTTTTCATCTTCTTTCGCCGTCTCCCTTGTCATATTTTATTTTGTTGTCCTTATCCTCTTACACAGCGCGATTATACCCACCGAAGTGTATGTATATTTCGGTCAATGGTAATTTGTAGACCCTATCACGGGACGGGACACTGACGGCTGACGTCACGCATGTGTGACTTACTGGTAATGCTATGTAAATTAACGCACTGCTACGGCCTTCGGACGTGATGCACCGCACCAAACCAAGTGTCGTCACATATTCCTATTTTTTTTCTCTTCTGATTTTCTTTTCATTACCGTTCAACCTTATACAGCCGCCGCACAACTTGGTTCGGTTGGCTAAATATTGTTAAAATCCACACGATGTCAACATCGATGTGCCAGTTCGCAGTTAGGTTCATATTTTTTGGGAAGATTTTGTCGATCCACACTGTTTGGTTATGCTGTTTGCACGCGGCTTAACTCTCGCGCCTCTTTTTTCGGTTGCTTTCGATGCACAATGCACTTTCTTTTTTAACGTTAAGATGGTTCGAATGTGATGGGATTGGTAGCTGCTGTACATTAGATAATCGATTTTGTGGAATGCAGGAAAGTTATTTTTGTTTTCAATTTAAATGTCTGAAGTAATTAATTAAACAAACAATAGGATAATGGACAATAATTGATACTGAAGCAGTTTGTGCTGTAAATATCTATTCCATTTATGAATGCAAATAAAAAAAAAGGCGACGATTTTAATCGCTTGTTTTCCCTCCCAAAAAAAACGCTAATGGCGCATTCGTCATCTTATGTCTGACTGGGGCAATATCTGCATATTTTGCAGACCATACAGCCAACCAATTTATGAGCCATTTTTTTCTCATCCCACCAAAGAAAGGTCCAGTGGAAAAAAAGGTCATTTCTTTAACCCAACAGCTAACCGTTTGCCATTAGAAACATCACGAGCGTACCAGCGTTCCCACCGGACTGTGTGATGCATGCCTAAAGCAGGAAATGCATTCTAGTGCCACAGTGATATACGAGCATACAGACCCGGGTCCAGAATGGTCGTCCGCTACCCCGTCGAACACATGTTGTTAATTAAGAATTCCAAGTATTTCCACCGAAAACTTTTGCTAGCTCAACCGATAGATACGGCCGGAGCTTACAAACGTTCGTATCTTCCGCGTGATCCACGCCCAGACGGATGGACGAGATCTTCTAGAATGCGTCCATTGTTGCGTATTGCGTGTGTGTGTGCCGCCTCTTTGCAAATGTAGCAAACAAAACTGGGAGAAAAATGCGCGAAAAGGCAACACAAAAAAAAACTCAAAGAAGTTACAAAAAAAAACAAACGTTAAGTTCATAATCGACCCGGAGGCTGCACTTTCAGGCACTCTAAATGGTTTTGCTTTTCTCCCTTGTTGGATATACATTGGAGCTGGGGGGCGAGCGGGCTCAAGTGTCCTGTGAAGATTTGTGGTGCTCTTTGTGCCAGTGTGTGTACTTTTTCGGTTAGCGAGTGCCCTTTTGCGCGGGTTAGGGCTCGCAATCTTGGGATTTATCGCTTGCCTGCCTTACACCAGGGACAGTGGCACAAAATGTCACCCACTGTTGTGATGTGCGTTTTGGGTTTGCCGTTTGCATTAGCATAGCATCATTCTTCTCCAACCCACCCTCCTCTCCCGCTAGTTCCTCCCAGGCCCATCATTAAAACAATACTTCCGATCTCTCTTCTCCTTCGGGTTTTTTTTTTGGGTCGCACACGGGAGAACCCGGGAGCTATCTTGGGATGATGATATTCGCGCTTGTTTGAAGTAGGCTGCCATGGGCAGGCTCTTTTACTGCTGTAAGCCTACGGGGTTTTTGTCCCGGGCCGGGCGGTATGTTTGGATAAAATATGCATAAAATGCCGTAGCTAGAATGCGACCGTAAACGCCAGGGCTCGGTCCATCGTTTTGGGGAGCGAACTGCGCCAAGGAAGCGATGCTACTTTGAATCAAGTGGATTGCCCCTTTTTGGAGGAAGCCCCTTTATTTCACCATGCGGTCGTTTTCTTTCCTCTGTTTTCGTCAGCATGTGTGTGTGTGTGTGGATCGTGTCCTCAGAGTACGCACCCAGCGTAAAGTTGGAGAAGTGTCCCCTTTGCCAAAGTCGTGACCGATGCGCTTCTCGGAAGGGATGGTGTGGTGACAAGGCTACCGCTGAAGTGATTCATGTGGCCCTTTTTCACTTGCCAAACTATGCTTCCTGTGTGCACTGTATATGGTACCGGTTCTAGTGCCTCCCTTTACCGTTCCTCCTCTTTTTCGCGGCTTCTTCTTTTTATGTTACAATTTGCATTTGGTTTGTTTCATTCATCAGCCGCACCAGCTAGAATCAATGTAAGCATGCACGGTGTACAGGACTTACCACACCCAAAAACCGTTGCCCTTGCCCTCCCCATTCATTGTGTACGGCTTCTTCAGGTGTCGAAGGTTCAGGTGCCGTCTGTTAGTTCTTCTCTCTATTTGCTCCGGAAAACCGCAGCAGCTTCAGCCGGAAACCCGGAATCACAACCCGGGCACGGCCCTGCTAGCAAAGCGGGAACGAGAATTGCTTACCTTAGCATAGATCAATTAACACCCTGTGTAAGCTGCACGCTCGGCAAAACCCGGGTGCGTTTCCATTGATGTTTCGGGTTGCTCCCGGGAACAGCTAATTGAAATCCATCGAATTGTGCAATCACTCTTCCCAACACCGGTTACACACGTACCGACATTCGTTTAAACATTCATCTCGGGCATTAGGCAAATCGATTGCAAAACGATGTAGCTATTTCGAATCTGCTAAGATGCTAAGATCACGGCTAGATTACTTCCGTGGAAGAGTAAGCTAGCAATTACTTGGTATGTTTATCGTATCGGTATCCCTCAAGAAGCACTGGAGATATTTGAGGATATTTTAAAAGGTGAAACTACATCAGAAGACATTATGAATCTTTGCAAGTACTTAACAAAGCTGATAAGAGATTAAATATTGGTCAAAACTATTACAAATTAGATGGCCCTTAGCGAAATACCAGACCTCCTGGAAATTGAGTGGTACTTAATTTTTTTGAATGGCTTTTACGATCCAGAATTGGAACTCTATAATATTCTTTAAGACCTTTCTATTGTGGATCTCCACAACTTAGTAATTTTTGTATGTAACGTCCGTCGAAAGATCGCTTGAGGCTACACAACGGGCAACAAATTATAGTTTTTAAATGAGAACTTTTCACAACATAAATAGAAATTCATAACTTAAGCGAATATACGGAGGACATTCGAATAAAATAGATTGATTTAATAGATCCATCCAGATATACATTTAATGGGGGAAAATATGACTTTCCGCAAGATTTGGTCTATATCTGAAGTATATCTGAGATAAAACGTTGCAGATACATTTATTTGATTTTTCTAGGTTTTCATCTATGTGTTAGAAACTTTGTACATAAAACACGAATATAGAGATCCTGGATTTAAAATCCTGCAGCATTTAAATCATCGATTACAAACACCAGCTGCTGACAGAATACATATCGGCCTCAAGTATTATAATTACCATAATTATTCATACTTTCTTTTGAATTAACTTTTACGATGCTAACCCCACCTCAGCTCATCGAATCACCTAGGTTCCATCGAAAAACCAGTCCTATTGGTCAACTGGTGAAACCCGTACCGAAATCCCATAAAGCTCAGTGACTTCCAGAACCAGCTGGAAATGAGAAATTGAGAATCTTATACCTGAACCAGAAAACCCATCCACAGAACCAGAATACTCACCGGGGGGTGGTAAAAACTTCTTCAATTTAAAATTTTCAACATTCAAATTGCAAATTGATCTCTCGAGTCGGGACAGCTGTGTTGTGGGTGTGTGTGTGTGTGTGTCGTTCTTTCCCTAAAGAAACCCATCACCGTACCACTCATGCTGGCCACTAGTGTTGTTTCCTAGTGGTCAACTTTCGATGCGGTTTTGCGGTTTTCATTCGTGTGTTCCCTTAGCGCGCGAACATTCCATCGCGAACAAGTTGCTTCCATCCCGGGTCTCTGGTGCTTTACCAACCTTTCTCCCACAAACAAAGCAGACTCGTTACGGTGGGCAAGTAGTAGCTTTGTTTGTATTGTTTTCGCCACCTCTAACCAAAAAGCGTTACCAGCGTTACGAGCATTGGATGGGAAAAGCTGTTTTCAAAGCTGATTCCAAAACAATTACCAAAGGCAATTCCAACAAATTGGCCAAGGATCAAAGCGGTAAATCTTGGGCTAAATCCTTCTCGGCGTACTCAACGCAAACAACAAACCGGTAACAACATGTATGTACGTTACTCGTGTTGGTACCGAACCGACCAACCACCCCCGAGGGCTAGGACAAAACCTTCGAACTGAAGGTATTTTTGTAACAATTTGTGGGACCCGCTAACCCGTCTCTGTGTGAGTGTGTTTGTGCGCGCGGAAGATGCTGAGGCGATGATTGTTTACCAGCAAAACGGAACAAACGGGGTTTATCTTGGGTGTTTGTTTCGCTCGCATAGCTTTCGATATTAGTTCGCGGAACAAAACAGCAAGCGATAGCACAAGACACAACAGACGGCACATCTTTCGGGGTGGCAAAACGAAACAAAAAACGATATAAGCTTCCGAACGGCTAAAGACGTGCGTCAGCATTGCAGCGAAGCTTATGGATTTATGATGATGAAAAGCTTTCGGCACAGCTTCTCCCTCTGGGTATGGGATTTTACTGGCGAATCCGTTCGGTTTTGCTAAATTAAACAATACACACACACCTTATTCTTTTCCTCTTGTTTCCAATATTATCATAAATCATATGGTAGGGGTAAGAAATATAACAAAAAAACCCCTTAGAATCCGGACACATGACATGCATGTGACATAAAAATAAAGGAAGAAACCAAGAACATGGGAACATAAATCTGGATGCGATAAAAAATTTTAAAGTTTTGCTGCCGTTTATGCCATTTTTGCGGTTCTACTTTGGCACATGCCAGGGCAAACGGTAGAAGAGTCATTAAAGCACTCAATCGGGTAGGTTGATTAGGCAAAGGATGGAACACCGTCCTACTTGGTTGTTCTGCAACACTGGACGGCATTCGAACGAAGGTAGCAATAACAAAAAAATACGATAAGAAAACGTAACATCTTCTCGTTCGAAAATAAAGAACGAACCAAGGTATGCGTTAGCGTTTCAGGGAATCTATAGAACATTTTTAAACCCGAACCATCGTCACGGACCCTCAGCCTGGGACTGGACTGCAACGCAGGGAACATCGACAGAAATTTACTCCCCACTCTTGACCACAATAAAAAAAAAATCATCCCCTGAAGTACGATTAATCGTTGGCAGGCGCACTTAACATTCTCCTCACTTTTACTGTTCCGCAAGTGATGTTCTTAAAGACTCGCTTCACTTCCCATCGGTGGTTCGTCGTTTACACCGTTCCTTGGGATGCAATAAAAAAAAGCTGGACACACACAAAGAGACATCAAGAGACTTACCTTCCGTGAGCGCCGAATACCTTGGGGCAGGCTTTTGGCGAGCCTAACACGGCACCGACACTGCACCACTTGACGAACCGGCGTCAGCGAACAACGGCAACAACAGCACGGAATAGCACTCACACCTCCTAGGGCTGCACTGTCACTGCACTGTCTGATTGCTGGCACTCTAAACGCCTCACACTGGCGTACACCGGCCACAACGGCAAAAAATACAAGGATCCAATAAATGCACTAAAAGGCTCAACAACCGATCGCCAATTGCAAGCACCGCTTAAAGCTCTTAACACTGCTGCATGTTGGAGAATAAAGAAGTACAAAAAAATAGGTACCAATTACAATCGTTACACTTTAATCCTAAAAAATCACAATCACACACAGAGATACACAGAATTACACAAAACTATATGAATGATCGCACTTATTCCGGTACACAGAACAATCTCACAAACCATGCTAGTAGGAGAAAACCTTAAACTGGCACCATCAGCCCTTGATGCTCTAAGGGTGCTGTTCCTAAAGCGGTTCCGATTGTGTACAAATTGCATGTGCCAAAAACACAACGGAATCGAAGCGAACGGGAACAATCCGACAGACACACACACACACAAACACACTTACGGCGGTGATATTTAGGCTTAAGGTTCCAAACAAACAGAAAAATCACTGACATCCCAAAAACAAAAAAAGAAAAGAGTTCCGAAACTGAATGCCCCCGGGAGGCAAGATAGAGATAACGTTAAAGCTTCGATAGAGTAAAATCTTCCTCACTTAAGCCTGCAGGACTTCACCACCGTGTGGCGATCGTATGAAGGAATATAAAAGGAGGAAGAAAAAAATCCCACAAACGATTCGATGCCTTTAAAACACAAAAGCTTCGGCAGTCGGGGCAAATGATAGTAATTTTCAATCGAAAATCCGTAACCGAAAACCCAGCCAGCCAGTCCCGATTACTAACCGCACAGAGAAAAGGGTCCCTTTTTGGGGGAATGTAGGGTGCAAAGCGTCACAGCGATAAAATACACACTACACAACGGCGCATTTAAAACTTCCGACCGGCCGAAGGAAACCGAACAAAGGAACGCCAAAAAAACCACACGCTTAATATCCTGTACGTTAATCCACCTCCGGGGTCGGTCCGGGGCTTTTGGTATTTGATAAACACGCGATTTTGCTAACGACACAATAAGAGAAAGAGTGTTGTCGGAAATCGTTTATTTAAAGTGTTTTACACAATAGCACTTATTTTTTCTTCAAGATTTTAAAATATTTTTTTACTTTATCTAATTATGCAATTGTTTCGTCTTAATTAATGATCACGTTACCGGACCTAACGCGTAACTATGCGCACGCAATCGTTAAACACCACACAACGCACCGTACGATCCTTCTTCCTTGGGAGCAAAAAAAAAGCCCTTCGAGGAACACGCGGAAACAGCAAGAGTACAGTGCGCACCGTACGTCTTGAGCGCAACACTTCGACTGGCCACCGCGGTCGAGCTCGGAGCAGGAAAAACCGTTTTCAAATCGGGCCCCGTTTGGCCCGTTACCAGCCACAAACTCAACCACACGCAACCGCTCGAATCAGTGTTCGACTCTCCTACCCTGACCGCTTTGCTAACACTGCACAGCATTCTTCGTCCTCCGCACTAATGCCGCTTATCGATGCGGATGTGGTACCGGCCAAGACACAACCGAGGGTGACCGGGGGTGGTAGAGGCGGTAGAGGACTGTCCTGCCAACCGCGCTACCCGCTGACCATTAGCTAAACACAGTTTGGCTAAATAATATGTGTGTATATTATACGTATTATGTTATTAATAATAGCCGCACGGTGAGACACATCGAAAAGAGGGGAGAGGGTGAGTTTTTGGGGAAGGTTTTTTTCTGGACTGCCGATGCAATGTCGATGAATGGTACGGCAGGCAAGATCCATTCTCGGCACGGATAAACGCAGCGCCAACGTTGGCCAAAGGGGAAAAGAGAAAACGCAGCGAGAAAAGCAATGAAACAGTTTGGAAAGGGAACGATGATCGCACATGGCGAGACATGGTGAGACACCGTCGTGAGACGAAGATCGTGGCTGTGGTGTGCGTTTTCTGTAACGTTTGCTGATAGATGCGTTACCGTACCCCCGGGGATGGCCATCTTTTGCATCTGCCAGAGCAGGAACAACGTGGTTGACGCGAAAGCATAAGCCCACAGCACGCACACACACACGTGTGCGAGTTCTCGCGCGCGATTGTGGAAGACACTGGAATTTGAACACGATCGGACGACCATGTGTGGCGGGGAATGGTCCTCATGGTATGCACTTCGGAGAAAAAGGGCCGATTCGCGTCCAAATTATCGACGCAGCAGCAGCAGCAGCAACAGCATCTTCCCATTGCAGACGACCGACGAATTCACTCTGTACAGGCGAGAAGATCATGTTGCGATCGTGTTCTTTATCTTTGTGTGCGTCGGGTACACTTTCACTCTTTCTCCCGTAACACTCCCATGTTTGGTAAGGGTCTTTCTTTAGAATTTTCCCCAAAGAGCGAGATTAATTTCCCCGTCTTCTGGAAGATAAGATCATTTTCTCGCAGACACTCACGATCACTATTGAGATAAGTTTCTTCTCGCATCGAATGTTGAGACTCATTAGATTCTCATCTATCTTCAAAATTGCTTCTCTTTCTCTTGACTTTACATCGAAACGGATGCTGCACGAAAAAATCCCGAGTAGGGAGCACGTGGCGCGAGTGATCTCGAACTCATTCAAACTAGCTTAACGACCGTTGACAGTCATCACCGTTTGGAAGACTAATCTTAAAGGTTATTTTTTGTTTTGGACAGTTGCGGAACTCAACAAAAAAAATATTCCTAAAATCCTATAAGTTTTTTTTTCGCCAGCTAGGTTGACATCACTGGGTTAACGAACTTTTAAAAACTAAACCTTTTTTTTCTATGCTAATGGAGTTCATAACATTAAATGAAGCAAACTACTTTTCAACATCACTCTGCTACATTATTCCATTAAGTGCAGCGTCGCCGAATGTGTTTACCATGTTCACAATTAGAGCAGATAAAACGGTACGCCAAATATGCTTCCATCATCTCACTAGTTTCTGTCCAGCTTCGTTCATTGATGCATTGCAGCGTATTTGTTCACATTTCGCTAAATAAATCATAAAACTTGGAGCCACTGCTGCTCGCTAACGTTTCGCTATAACGTCTGGACACGGTCTCCATCCAGCGAGGGCGCACGTCAAACGTCAGCATCCGAAAAACAGGGCCTGTTTGCATAGGGTGATGAATTTTCCTTCCAATATCAGGAACACACAATTTTTATGGTTTACCCCTTTTTCCCTGCCCTGGGTGTTTGCCGACGACGCATCACCAAACTATGCCACCACAAACAACTACTTCAGCGACGCCAACGTGTTCCCCCTTATTTGCTGAGGGTGTCCCTTGCACCACAGTAGCGGTACTGTCGTTCGATTATTAAATTCAAGAAAGTCTTCCACAGTGCCACAGCAACCAGCAACTTCTTACGACGTTTGACGTTGTATTTATTTTTAGTGTCGTTCGTTATTTTTGGATGGCGCGTAAGTGTGCTTCCATCGGTTTCCCGTACTTTGGAGCCTCTTTTTTATGGAATATTCTATCCAGCGCCGGTACACTTTCTCTATTACACTCCGACGAAGACAGCTTACTGAATGGGGTTTGTCACCGTCCGGGTAAATCAGTCTTCCGACTGAAGTTCGACCGGTCACGGTCACTGCGTACGCGAAACTAACCAGCGCCAATATCGTTGTAAAGGGCAACATTTCAACAACAACAGAAAAAAGTCTCACATTTGCGGAAGGAAGGAAGCATCAGCTCAAATGTCAACCCCAACCCGAATGAAGTCATCCCGACACGCGTCGGGATCTACGTTTCGCTCCGGTACGTTTCCTAACCGGCGCTCATTTTTATGACCTACCGTCCGCTGTGTGTGTGTGCATCGTGCAACTTCCGGCCCCCACGTCAAACCGGACCAGGATCGCATCCAGTACAACATACCCGCATGGCGTTCGTGGTCATAGAAAAATCACCGCCCCCCCCCAAACACCCCGGCTGAATTGCAGCTGGAACTTGGGAGGGAGTGAAAATTAAATCTTTTCCACCCGGTCAACGATCGTTACCCTGACCGTATCAATTACAACCTTTTATTGCCGTTCCGGCGCATATGTCACCGTGGGGCCATCTTCGAACTTCGGTGCGTCTAACAAATGTGAACCCGGTGGGTGAGCACGCGCGCCGAACAAGTTAACCACGGCCCACGAGAGATATGGCAGGCAAGATTTATGGCTTTCGATCAGTTTACGGCCAATTAAGCTAACGGTTGACCAACATATCAACAGGTTAGTGAGCAGGCTGCTGCTGCTCACACCGATGACCCTGCGGCGCACAGGAAGGACACTCCAGCGCCGTGTGATGCGATGCATGATGGATGGTTTGCAATAATAGATGGTGTGTGATGCCTTGTGCTATTGGGTTTTGCTGGGGGAAAAAGGGTACCATGTTTCGTGTTCACACCCAATGAATAGTGCGCTCATCGAAATTGGGGATACTGTCGTCCGAGTCGTTAAGGTGAAATTGGGTGACAAAAACGACTCTAAATCATTAACCAAGTTATCTTCTAATGCGATTTGATTAGAAGTGAATATTGTTTATTTGAAGTAGTGTTTTGTGATTTAACATTATTCCTCATACTCGTCTACTAGGTCCGTTTCTCATTTCCCACAACCCAAGGCACCTCAGTATAGAATCCCACATCTTCATTTGCCCTGTATAAAATTCTCGAAAAAATTCCCTCCAAGTCCTACTCACTATTTTCACATTCCTTACCCATTCCGTGTGCTCATTTACGCCCGGTTCGGTATCGGCCAGACTGCTGTACATCCACAGTGAAAGAAAGAAAGTCTGCACAAGCACGTGGGCGACCTTGTCTTGGACGGAAGAAAAAGTACGCGAAGATCAACGATCGTCCAAGCAGAAATTGTCGGAATCGGATCACTTGGACAAACGGGTAGGTGTGATGTGATCCACCATAGTCTGGGCGACAGTTTATGTGAGTTCTAGTTTTCCTACACCAAATACCGACACCCGACGACCGTTTGGGGCCTTGTGCCCATTTCTTGCTCAATTCATTGATCAAGTTGGCAAGCGTTGGCAAAGCGTCATTTTAACCCAATGTTACATACTTGGAGGTTATGTTACGCTTTATCACACATGATGATGTGAACGCGTTGCCCAGGCCAAGATACCACCAGCGGCCAGGCCTAGCTTCCCCGAAGGCTACAACGTTATCAAGCAGTTCCTTCCTTTCGAGGCACTTTATTCCTTGGTCGCTTGCAGATGTGTGTAGCGTTTGATAACGCGTGGTGAGCTTGTTGCGTTTCAAGGGGTTTACAGACTCCATTCATGCTTTGCTGTGCCCCGCTGTTGACGACACATGACCTCTGGTATGGTGTATGGTGCGTGCGCAAGTGGAAGGAAACGCTTATCCTTACAATGTATCTAAAATTGTACAAATCGCTATCGAAGGCGAATGCGTTTGAGGTATTAATTTCAAAACTTTGAAAAAAAATTGTCTTCGTCTCCACAACTTAGAAAAGAATTTGTACTCCGTGTGGTATTAGAAGTATTGTAGCATTGAGCCTTATATCTTCTTTTTTAACACCTTATTTTGTAAAAATCACGAGAGATTTCTTCCACAAAACATGTCGGAACCGTTTCGAATTTAAATAAAATCAAATAATCCCTCACAAATACTTGCTTTTCTACTTCTCTCCTCGTCCTCTTATTTGACTCAACTCCTGTTTTTTTCGGGAGCGGAAAAAAGAATATTTTGATAAAGTTTTCCGTTCCGGTGTTTCCAACAGGCGGGGACTGTTGCTTTATTTTTAGGTCAACTGGTCGTCCAACACACAATCAGCAGCAGTAGAACTACCACGCGTGCTGACCACCAGTAGCTCGCTTCGGACAGCTCGTTCCGCTGCGAAACGAAACGAACTGCCTTCAAACAGGAAGTGGAAGCTGATAAAAACTGAACCACAGACCCTACCACCCCACTCGAAATCTTCAGCTCACGGGGTGGATAAGTAAGCGTGAACTAACCAACTCTCGTGGATAGAGTCGTCGCTTTAAAAGAAGACATCCGCTGTGGGGTCTTTTTCTTCCCTCGTTTGCCAGTAGACAAAAGGGGAAGCTTACGCTTTTCCACGCGGAAGTTACAACCGTGCTGGATATGTTGTTTAAGCCTTCAGCTGTAAATATTTCTTTTCTAAGGGATGTACCACATGTTAAGGTTTAGGAAAATATATTGCCAAAGTAGCGCTTTACGAAAATCAAAACTTTCAGGTAGCTTCCGACAGACCAACAAATCATCACTGTACACGGTTGAACGGTCCATTTGAGTGACTGGAACACTCGAGAACACTTAACTAAAATGCTCCAGATGCTCCAGAACGCATGGTGCCGAAACGCTGTTTGTGTTGCGAAAGAACACGAACGCAAACATCAACCGACCGCACCACAGTTTCTCAAGTTTTCTCTTTCATTAACTCAATTTTATAGCACTCCATTAGCGGAAGGAAAATGTAAGCAAAAATTCGAAGAAAACAAAAAAAAGTAAGACAACACCCAGCACACCAGAACCATTACCGGTGTCGGAGCCATCCGTCCATCCATCAAGAATGCATTTCTGTACAGCCAACAGCATCGAAGAATCTCTGGAGTGCAGGCGATCTAAGTCGAACAGTCGCACAACATCGCATACGAACGAACAGACAAACAGACACATACTAAATACGACCAGGAAGGTATATTCGGGTTTTGGGGTGTAAGAAAAATACCTTCCCAATCTTACCGCCCATCCGGACCGGATTGGCTCGAATGGAAGCGACGATTTGTAGGAAGCATGATCTGAATTTTGGTTGCATTTTCTTCGAACGTGTGCATGCACGGTTCATTCCTGTGGCCGAATCATGCGTCCCAAACATAAGGTAACTTCTGCAACATATAATTACAAATATCTAGATTTCATGATTTGGAAGGAGTTTCCTCTCGTTTGAATTGCTTTACAACATCTAAATGATGGCGAATAGAATGAAGGAACATATCAACAACTTGCCGGAGTTAAATACTTAGTAATCTCATTCCACCATCCTTGCAGGGGAAGAGCGGGAGGTTTGTTTCTAATTCATTCGCTATGTTCAATTATTAATGTGCATTCATACGTACCATAAGCTGTTCAATAGTGGTTGATGTTGCTTTCCAATACTTCTTATGTTCGTTTCAACCATTCACAATGGCCATCCCGATCGATTCGTTATCCATTCCATCAATCGATTCGTTCCCCAGGCAGTTCATCATCTAGCCGAAGAACTTGGGCGAGAGTTTTTTTTCTTCAAACCATTGCGTCTCGAGCGCAGCGTACATGCAACCGATGTTTGTTTGTTGATGGAGAGCGAAACTACGGCTCTACAAACAAACCGTCATACCGTACAGGATGGACATCGTTGTCATTCTTTTTGTAGTTCATCCAAAACGCTAGTGCTCTTGTGGGGTTTTACAGCAATTCGCATACTTCCACTCGCCAGGAGCGCGGTTTCATCCTCCAGCATGACTCCAATCTGTCCAACATTCTGGACGAATCAATCGCGTCCCTCCATTTCCCATGCCAACAATGTTGAAAACAAAAACTTCACTCGATAACAAACAGAAAAAAAGAAGAAACACGTTGGCCAATACTTCATCACCAGCCGTACCAGAAGACGGAAATGATTGATCTGCAACCGTGCCCACTCCGGCCATTCAGACTCGTTTCCATCCTTTACCGTGTCCGAATAGCGTCGGAATTGTATCTTCGCCACGGGAATGATGTTTTGCTTTCTTCGTCTTGCAATCGCGCAGTGGTGGCGTAGTTTCCATTGCAACTGCATCTGGTGTGTGGCGAATTTGTATTCGCCTGCATTCCTGTCGTGTTTTCCGCCCGACATCCGAGCGCGATCCAACGTGCTCCCGGATTGCTACCATTGTGCTTGAACGTTGTCTCAAAAGGAGTGGAACCGTGTCGATATTCATGGGTTACGTGTGATTGGGTTCTTTGCGGTTTTTGGCCGATTCTTTGCCGCTTTCTCTTTCTATTGATCTGGCTGGCTGGTCGGGAGTCATCTGGTTGGAAAATTACACATCAGCCACCAATCTATCCATCTTCCCGGCCAAGTGGTTCAAGGTAACGCTGGAATGACGAAATCTCGGCAACTTCTCCCAACCCGATGCGCGATGCATGTTGCGTTGAATCGTAAACAGAGCGTACCCGCGTCGACCTCTGCACGGGAGTTTCGTGAGGAATATGCTTCGCTTTATGTATATGCTGCACCGTACCGTTGCCGCTTCATACAACCATATGCAGTGTGTGCAGTAAGTCTAACAGCAGTGACGAGAATGAGGAACAGAATCGGTTTGCATACCACCATCAGAGAGCATGCTCGACATCTTCTTCGCTAGCCACACAAAACTTCTGCCTGTTTGTTTTTATCCCGCATGGAAATTAATGGATGCTGACGCGCAACTATCAGTCGACCGGGCACCGATTACCCTACCTAGAGGGAGAAAGGAGAAATGGTTTTAGAACATCAGCACAAGGGCCGCTCGAAGCAAACTATTTACGGGCGTGCATTACTTAACGTAACACCACTTACCGATAATGCCGTGTTAAATATGATGCCCCCTTTCGCGTTATCGAACACCAAAATGGGCTCTTTCTTTCCCGGGGGAAGCTTGGAACAGGGATTTTGTACTTTTCCCTTATTGCTGTACCTCCCGCAGTGCATATGGGCCGCGTGTGAACAAAAAAACGCTCGAAATGGATCATTTTCCTGCACAATTACCTTGCCGTTTGAAGGCTAGAGTCAACGAGTGTTATCTGTAAAGACAAATTAAGAATAAAAATTTAAGATTGTTATTTGTTTGAGACCCGTTAAGGATCAGTTAGTACGAGATACATGTTAGAAGCACGTGTTTTATGCCTGATGCGCCACCACGTGGTGATCGGTGTAACATTGGCGTACTACGAATAACAATTAACAGCTAAAATTTTTTGAATGATAAATTTTATCTTCAAAGCTATGGTATAATTCAACGCACAAAAAGGAAAAAAAAAGAAATATAAAAAAAACTAAATTCAAAATTATAAACATAATCTGTATGCTTCTTCGGGACATAAGGGTTAACATAACCGCTTCAATATTATGCTCATTTTATGCTCGTTGTTCAGCATCCCTTGCCTTGTGTGCAATCTTTCACACAAATTCCACTGCTTTCCACAACTTTTATGTGAAGCTTCTGAGCATTATTTGCGCTTTCGGAAGTGAACAGAATATATTTTCCCACACTTATCGAAAAACGGTAATGGAACTATTCATTCTTTTATTCGAATCCCTCTGATTAGTCTCGTTCAACGTAGCTGCCCTGTACAACTATCTACCTAGAACCCTGGATCCCATTCGGTCTGTTGCGGTACCCGATTGATTTGGTAACAAACGATCGTGTCGCCTGCCTTTAGCTCGAGCGTTTGATTATCCAAGCGCAATCCACACTCGACATCCTTCTTGATACTGTCCACTTCGTTCTTTAGATGGCGCATCGATTCTAGCCCCAGCTCATCCACCAACAGTTCGCCGTTGCGTACCACTTTGTACTTGAGCGACTTCTTAAGCAAACCCTTGGTACAACGACATCCAAGCACGGTCACTTTTCGTCTTCCTTCGTTTATGTCAAACAGCTGTAGTATGTTCGCTTCTCCGACCTCCTCCGACACGTCCACCATTGGCAGTTTGGTATTGATCTCTTTCTTCAGATCATCCACCAACCGGTAGATGATGTTAACCGGTCGGATTGTAGCACCCGGCGGTGGTTTATTTGGTACATTAACCGCAAACGCGTAAACGATCGCATCAAACAATCGGGCCAGCTCGAGATCGCTCTCGTTTACATCGCCCACAGCGTAGTGTATCACGTCCAACCGGCAACGATCATTATCGTCGTACGTTTCCAACACATCCAGAATGGCTTCTACCGAGCCGTGTACATCACCCTTCACGATCACGTTGATACGTGGCTTCCCATCGTCCGGTGTTGCCTCCTTCTGTCGCGGTCCCTGCTGTTTGCGGCGATAAAATCCAGACAGACGGGCCTTCTCACGTTCTGCCTTATACTGCTCATCGTGTTCCTTCCGCTTAAGGTTAATGGCTTCCGCATCACTTAGAGCTTTTTCCTTCATGGCTTGATTAGCGCGCCATCGCAGTACCGAGCTGGCCATCTTTTCTGACTCTACTTCCAGTATTAAATCCCCGGCTAGGGGCAGTTCTCGCCAACCCAATATCTCTACCGGCATTCCGGGTGTGACCACCGAAATGGGTTGTCCTGCGTGATCGAACAAACCGCGCACCTTAGCCCACGCTTGCCCACTGACCAGTATTGCACCCTTGCGAAGTGTACCGCGTGAGACAATAGCCGTGGACAGTTTTCCACGATGTGAATCAACTTTCGATTCCACCACGACACCCTCCACCGGACCGGTGTACTCTCCCTTCAGGCCCATCAGTGTTGCCTGCGTACTTACAGCCTCTGTCAGCTCGTCCAGATTCGTTCCATGTAGCGCTGAAACACCGACAGCAATTGTATCACCACCGTAACCTTCAAGTGCGAGTCCGTGTTGCGAGAGTTCTTTCTTCACCCGGTCGATATCGACGCCCGGTTTATCGATCTTGTTAATTGCCACAATAACAGGGACGGATAGCTCTTTCGCCAATCGTAACACTTCTTTCGTTTGCTCCATTACGCCATCTTCGGCGGCTACGACCAGCACTATGATGTCCGTCTGATTGGCGCCACGTGCACGCATCGCACTAAATGCCGCATGTCCGGGTGTATCGAGAAAGGTAACCTTCTCACCGTTGTCTAGCTCCACCGTGAAGGCACCAATGTGTTGCGTTATACCGCCAGCCTCACCAGCCGCTACCGATGCACCTCGTAACGAGTCGAGCAGTGTCGTTTTGCCGTGATCCACGTGTCCCATCACCGTCACAACCGGTGGCCGTTCCTTCAGGTTCTCGGGTGCTGGTGGTGGACGCGGCACCACATCACGATCCTTCAACACCTCTTCCTCCTCCACAACTGGTGCTGCTACAATCTTTGTCTTAAAGCCACACTTGGCGGCAATATCCTTTATCACCTTGGGATCTTCGAGGCGTGCCGTACCTTCAATGTTTCCGGCACCTTTCACGTACAGCATCACCTCCTGAATGTGTTCCAGCTCGAGCTGGCAGGATTGGGCAAGGTCCGCTACGGTCATGTTACGCCATATATCCACTACACCCGCGGTTTGCGGTTTGTTCTTTTTCTTCGGTGCAAATTCGATCGCATGCTTCTCCTCGGCCGTTTTTCGTCGCTTGCTAAGTGCTGCACTAAACTGTATCTGTCGCTGGTGAGCATTTGTAACCGGACCAACCGCACACAATCGTGTTTGCAACAATTCATTTTTAATTATTCTGTTGAAAATAGAAGACCAGTTTTGAAGCAAACCCACTTTCCAATGATAAGAGCGAATTACCTTCGAGCTAAATATCGTATTTGTAACATCGGTGGCTCTTATGATGATAGCAGGAGTAGATTATCAAAAGTGAAAAGAATGGTGAATTATACCAACTATTTCATCGGTTATTTTGCACGCTCGGAAAACATGGGATGTTATGAAATGTTTATTTACATGCCGGCACCCCGAATCACACACAGCTGTGCCGAGAAATGTCAAGTAGCTGTCACTGTATGCTCCGGTGAAAATACTCACCAGATAATAAACTGAACAAAGCCGTTTTGTTCCAATGCAAAAATAATAATAAAGCTACATTCTTTTTCATTTGCTACTTATTTTTAACATTTTTAATACTAGTCATTAACAAAAAATAGAATAAAGTTTAAATAATTCTTTTTCTAAGAGTTTCCGCTAGATGTCGCTGGCGTATTAAATCCTCAAGTTTTCATCAAAAGTGGTTGCGTTACGTACGCAGCCACTTTTCCAAATGAGTTGTTTTAGAAGCAGTTTTACAACATTTAATCAAAAATATTCATCAATGTTTTCAAAACATTGAAGTAGTAAGTTTAACAAAACATTATATAAAATATTTATAAACAAATCAAATGTTTTACCATGCCTTTTAGCAACGCAAAGTTTCTCTTTAAAAACGGAAACCACACGGCAAAACATTCCCCAGCAAAGATTCACCTTCAGCGCTCAATTACGAAATTAAGTCATCAATATGAAACCGGGTGATGCCATTATCTGAAAATGCTCACACCTTCTTCAGATAGTATACGTGCGGGTTGTTCCGTTTTTTTTCTTCTTCTTGTTGTCACGGATACGCTACGGCAACGGTTCACCCACGGTACGGGTTTTTGATGCTGGCGGATAAACGGGGAACTTTGCAGCAAAAGCTGGAAAGGACCACCCATCCTCGGACAAATATTGACTCAGTCGAAAATTGAATTACTGCGTGATTATGACAAAAGCAAGATAAAGGGTACTTCGGGTGCAGGTGAACCCGGCCAAACACCGGAACCCCTGGCCGAGAAACCAAAGCGTTTGGCCCCTGCATACGTGCGGAGAAAGGATAGCGTGCTGCTGTCAAAACATACGCAGGAAAACTCCACTTCCAAGGATATTTGTGGGAGGGAAGAAGAGAATAAAAATCCGACTCACATACACTGAAGTGGTCAAAAAACCGGGCCGTGACAAAAAGCGAAACTAAACAGAAATTGAAGAGAAGCTATATGAGAAGTAGAAGAGAAGAAAAAAAAAACACACAAAGATGCGCGCAGTTTTGTTGAAGTACAAACCGACGGTGTGCTTTCTTTCATCTACCTTTTTGGGACGAATCGTTACCGTGAGTATTATTTTTATTGCCCAGTTTGGTATTTTTTTTTTCGTTATCGCCAATCCACCCAGCCTAGACGGGGCATCTTTATCAAATGGAAAACAAAAAAAAAGAAAAACATTTCCAATGCCGATCCGGTCAAGACGCTTGTGAATAGAGGTAGAATAAAACTTGTTGCTAAAAATAACACAATCACCGACAACATCGGAAAAAACGGAAAGACGAAAAGTGCAAACAGAGCGGTTGTGAAAACAATAAGCAGCAAAACAGAGAGAAAAAAAACTTTATAAAGGAAAATGGTCATAAAACAGAAACAAAACTAAAAAAGCAAACGCAATCGCACCGGCCGGAACGCAGCTTGCTTTGTTTTACTTTTTATCAAGCGATCGCTTCTGCCTCTCTAGCCGTCAATGTTGAATTGTTTTCCGATTGTCATTGGTTTTTATACACCCCCTCAGTGCACGAATGCTGCCCCTTTCTCATACCTCCTCCTCCCTCCATCCTCCCCTTTCGACGCGTTTACTATTGATTTTCCAACTTATTTCAAAATAAATATTTGTCACCGCAAAGCATGGGGCGGAAAAGCGGGAAAAATCGCATCGCATGTTTGCATGCCGAAGACTGCGAAGCCCACCACCACCACCCTGAAGATGGAAAGGTGGAAAATCTCGACCACTGTGCAAACCGGCTTGCTAAGAGTGTTTTTAGAAGCTTTCGTGGGACTTAGTTGTGTGCGTGTGTGTGTGTGTGTGTGTTGAGTAAAATGCAGCGAAAAGGAAAATGTGATGATGGTGGTGATGATGGAGTTGTTTAACAAATTAGGAAAATGGATCGAACAGCAAACAACGATCAGCGGGTTTGTTACGGCACAAAATGCTGTAAGTAGTGGTAGATTGTGCATTTGTATGTGTTATTTAAAATATTTACCTTTATTTCATTTTTATTTTTTTTTATTTAAATAAATAAAATCCAACCCATTGTACGTTTTCATCCTAATTTCCCACCGGGCATGTTAAATCCATTTGCGATAAATCACAACACACCACTTAATGAAAATGCACTTTGCAAATGCACCCCACACAATGCAGCGGACAAAGAAAGAAACCGCACTGATGACTACTTTAAAGATGAGCTCGTAAAAGGTGAGATCTTGTGAAGAGGAGATGTGCAAAAAAAAAAACACAAAACAGCAAAATAGCAAAAACAAAAAAAAATATCTTCACACATCGACAAAGTGGCGAAAGTGTGTCAACATCGGTGCAAAATGCATTTCGCAAATATTTCGTAATCGCATCAATAACTGCTTCCTTTGCTTCTTCTTCATCTGCTGTGCGCCATTTGTGCATTTGTTTTGGCGACGTGTTTACCTGATCCCCCCCCCCCCCCCCTTGGGGGCGAGGGTTGTATTGATTTGCCTGACAAACGTGGCAAAGATGGTACGAAAACTGCAGTGTCTAATAGCATTTGGCTTGGGATGGTGGAAAATACACAGAGAGGGAGTTCGTTAATACTAAACCCTCATCCCCCTCCCTCCTCCCCCAAAAAAGGGATTGAGGAAAACATTTACGATTGTCCTCTTAGATATTTCCTTTCATTGGCGTTGTGAAGTTTATAAGCTGTCAATTATTGGATCTCTTAAAACACTGTTTGCCATACATTTATCTAATTGTTTTTTTGGGGGGAAATGTTATTTTGAATTGTGATTCAAACAGAAAAAACAGAAGAGGAAGTGTTTTTAAGCGTTTTTTTTACCAGAACGCACCAAACATTTCCGCATGATTTGTTTACACGTGAGAGTACAGTAATTGCATGAATATATAAATCCCAAATGTGTTTCGTCTTACACGTGGACCCTCCTTTCTCTCTTTTTACTGGTAGCAAAATACATTGATTTTTAAACATTTAACTAAGAATTCTGGCAGCAGAGCACAAGAAGCAGCAACGTTGTGGGGAAAGGGGTGGCAATTCCCTTCATGTGCCATGCAGCCAAGCATAACCAACACCGTCTCGTGAAGGGTGGTTGGTTGAGGATGGCCACCGCTGCTAAATCTTGCCGGTTCTTCCTTTTTCAGCATCTTCAGAAAATGTTGCTGTCGGGGTCGGGGTATCGTTCTCGTTTATCTTCAATTTTGAGCGCAAGCTTACGTGTACACTGTACAGTACCAGTTTGTATGTGTGCTAAAGATGGGTACGTATGTGTGCATAAATTCTGTACCCCCTCTTCCCATGGATCTTGCCTATGGAGTAACTGTCACCGATGGTAGTGATGTTGCGAGTGCGAGATGAGAATAAAGTTTGTGTGACGCTTCTTATGCACAAAACGGTTCATTATTTCCGTTTCAGCAGCAAAAAACATAAATTATAGCAAACGAAACAATTGAACAAAACAAAACGGGCACTTAGAATAGTGTACACCGGAAGCGTTGAAGCGTTAAAGCGTTATTTTGTCAAGCGTTTTTCTTCTTCATTTCCCTTCTCCTCCCGGGCCCGCCCTCTTTTCCAACTACCGTAAGCTCCTCCTACGTCTCAGAAACGCCTTGTTTACAGTTGGGAAACAGCACGCATGCAAAGAGGCAAAACGGGGCAACAAGACAGCAAAATGAAAGAAAACAAAACATACAATAAATTAATAAAGCTAAGCAAACAAACAAAGCCATTTTTTTGTTGTTGTTTTGTGCTTTTCTGTTTGTTTCATTCCTAGCAAAGATGAACACAACATGTGATCTCAGCAGCATCTTCTTTCAGCACCGTGTCACATACGCGACACGAAGTCGCACACACACGCGCGCGCGTGTAAAGGTTTTATTAATATTTCAAAGCACGATTGACGCAGCAAGAAGACGCTAGAAAGATACGTGAGAGACAAAAAGCTGCATTTGTGCGAAGGATGATGAAAATGCTGCAAGCTTAAAGGCGACGTAGCGGAAAAACACGTTCACACACACACACGCCCGCGCGTGCACTCATATACACATATACATATGTTTACTTGGAAGGTAAAATTAAAAAGGATAAAGAATTACATTTTTTCATAATTTTTTTTTATCATAATAAGTTTTAAAACCTTGACAATATTGGGACATTTAGTCTAAGTTGGCGTTCTTGAAAAGCTGGAGTTCTTGGAGAGCAAGTGAAATACAGCTGACGAGCAAGGGAAGCTCCAGGAAACTAAATTGCCATATGGAACTTTCGTGATTGTCTCACAGAGAAGATGAAAACCTAGTCTAATATAATATAGTTCAAAAGGAAAATTGAAGAATAAGGATTTCGAGGAAGAGAACTTCCGCAACTGATTCCAAACCCAAGAAGAATTGCTTGTTACGATTTACATTACGAAATTATTGTATGCTCCAAACCTGGAGATTCCTCACATTATCAGGAAGTAGCAAGATACATAATTTAAGAGGAAGAACGATGTTTATCTAGGGTGAAGAGAGTTCCCAAGTTCTAAGAACTATTTAACGAGATTCGAAGTGATTTCACACCTTATCGGAGATCCAGTACGAAGACGTCTCCTGTCAACCAATGCATTGAGTAGACCTAGAATTTCAAAACTCTCAGTATATTATCCAAGAATGAACTTGCAAGTCCCAATATTCTGTCCTCTTTCCTGAGCACGTAAACCATATCTTTGGCAAATCCATCCGGTAGACAAAACAGATAAATACTAAATACTAAAACACTGTTGATGAGTTTGTCTTTAAAACTTGACTCGGAAACAGATGTTGTCCAGAGGGTAGAAGAAGAACTCCATTGCTGTCCAAGGACTGTCCAGTGTTGTTTATACTATTTGACTGTCTTACTTAATGGTGGGCTACTTGTGACTAGAATTTCATACAACTAAACACTCTACTTAGCGCCTTAATCCAGTTGAGATATAAACCTGACTATAAAATACTTAATCGGTTCACCCTCAGATTGAAACTATTCTTCAAGAATGTCTATCAATAAACCAACAAACCATTGTTACCAGTTTTCCCAACAAAAAAAAAAAAAACAAACATTTAAAACCACCAAATTGATTCATAAAAACACAAAAGCAAAACAACAATTACCAACATAATAGTTCGACGCATAACTCACGCAAACTAAACCCGAAAAACCCGCGGGTTCACAAAGTTGCATCAAAGTAGGCACAATGCAGTTTTTCTGCCACTTCCATTCACAACCCCTTTTTTTCGGTGTGATCCACCAACAATGTATCGGAGTTGTTAGACAAAAAAAGGGTCAACACTCTAAAAAAAGGAAAAAAGAAACTTCACCCTCCGGGGGTCAGGCAGCATTGAGAGAATGTGGAAAAAAATGTATACCGAATAGAAAACATTGCAGAGCAAAGGCATGAAAGCGCAGCAAACAAACAAAAAAAAACACACACACTCCTCCAAAACTTTAAACACCCGCCACACCCGGCCGGGAGGGGAGTAAACTGTAAACGCAACATCTCATCAAGTGCCTCCTCACAGCCTCCTTCGATGGTTTCGAGGGCAACCAAGTACTCGCAACGATTGCACGCCAGTAGCTCTAGCTAGCTATAGCAGGGCCAATTGAAACTAATCGTTACAATAACGATTTGCCCGTGCCCTTTTGTTACGATTATGGGCCCAAAAGTGAGCCTCAGCTAAAGGGGTTAAATAACTATTACCCCTTTTATATCCATGTGGCAAAAGGAGTTCTTTATACACAGTGCGGATTGTTTTTTGTGTGCTATGGTTGTAGCACCCACTCCATTCACCAATTGTCGCCAGAAGCACTTAATGTTTTTTTCTTTTCTTTTTTAGCCCAATTGGGATTGGAAAATTGAGTCGAACTTTTAAAGCGACAATAACAACAAAACTTGATAAACCATTCAAAGGATAACCAAGATGACCTCCGGTAACTGGCCGGAATGGAAAATGTGGTTCTGTTTGTAGCTACACCAAAACATGAGTGTGTGTCTTCACACCAGCTAAAGAAAAGCGTATGGAAAGCGTGACCATATGCGTGCGTGTGTGTGTGTCCATGAGTGCTTGAAGCACTAACGAGCCGTTATGGAACTGCGAGCCGTGATGGTGGTGCGTTGTAAAAAATATGTTTACCAATTAAGATTCAAGTGCTTGCGGTAACATTGGAAACATAAGGGCACAAGAAGTGTTTCCTAGTTCGGGCGATTGCGGGCGTGTGTGTGTGTGTGTTGATAGTGCATACAAATAAAAAGAAAAGAAGAAAAATTGATTGCAATCAACGGATGGAACGAGGTGCGAGCGTTTTGAAACTGTGTAAAGAGTGCTGATGGTTGTTGTAACGAGCGGAAGTCATCAGAGTTCCTGAGATATTGAGCCCAAATGGTCCAATTAGGATATGCCCATTATGCTATCGATCTGATTCGTGTATGATAGTAATATTTTATGTTAAATGTTTAAAGCTTTCTGGGACGTTCTTTTTTTCCCTTTTCTCTCTACATCTACAAACAATAACCAGACCTTACAAGAAGTAAGTCTCGTTTGCATATGATATTTCCGTTCCGTTACGCGGCAAGAAGGAAATGATGGTACGGTCAAAAAAAAAAAGGTTTATAATTGACGGCACACCTAAGCAAATAGTCACTCACAAGTACCGGCAATCCGGCATCCCCGGTAACTACTATTAACCCAGGACGCACTGGGCGCAACTGCAGCAGCATCTTGTTTTTTTTTTTTGTTATCGCAACCCAGTCGGATGCTGCCGACGACACCGGGGAACAGACCGCCGGGGCCCTATAGAAACCAAGGCGAAGACACCTTCGCCTCCACAATACCTCCCGGTTTTTCTGTCACGGTTCCTTGCGCATGATCTCGTCTCGTGGCCCGTCCATCTCTAATGATGTTTGCTCAGCTTGATAATCGTTTCTTCCTGGGCGATATAGCGCAAGCGTATGTGTCGTCCCTTACCATCATCTTTGCCATCATCATCGCCATCAGTCCAGCACACACACGCACGCAACCCAACCAGCCGGAGACCACAAGAAATGGTGATGTTGATGGTGCTACGCTCTCTTATCCCCC
Source organism: Anopheles funestus (assembly GCF_943734845.2). Taxonomy (NCBI): domain Eukaryota; kingdom Metazoa; phylum Arthropoda; class Insecta; order Diptera; family Culicidae; genus Anopheles; species Anopheles funestus. The sequence continues at coordinate 19,330,390 of NC_064598.1, forward strand.
AGGTTTTTTTAGGAAGCTTTCGGATGCTGCATTCAGCCGTCTTAAAGGTGTCAAACATGTCTCGGCGTCCGGACTGCCTACGCACGCCCGGTACGGAACCCTTCGCCGCGGACCGGCTGTACTGTTTGCTCAGATGTCCCCGGCCTTCGCAGGCTGCAATGATGCAGCACGATTATCACTTACATGCCCTAGCATTCACCTCGCTTCGATGTATAGCTTCGAACATCGATTTTGTACCGCATCCGGATCCCGTTTGCTGGCGGCCACCGGTGAAAAGAAGCGATCCATTCATTCGGCCGACGGTTTCGACGTATTCGACGCAAATAAAAAGTCAATCGTGCCTTTCTGGTGCCCTTTTATTTGTTGTTTCATAAAACGGGAACTTTCATTCGAAGGCAAACGGTTTTGCTTGTGTTGCAACAATCGGCAACAAGGAAGACATTTTTATGAGCGTATATTATTTAATTCCTTATTGTACCAAGGTACGAGACCAGTGCCGGGGTTTTCCCGTTTGAAAGACACGGGTCACAACATGCGTTATTTATTTACACAACATTTTCACCGCCCCACAAAACTGGACAATGGAATGTTTGGATGGACGAGGACGAAACAAACTGTCATCCTTTGCTCAAAAAAAAGGAATTGAAGAAGGAACCGGAAGGTATGGGTTTTGCGGGCTTTTTGCTACGTAATGATGACATGTTTCCGGTTAAGAGTAGATGAAAGAAGAATAAAAGTAGTGGGAAAAAATGAGTTAAAAAAACCGACAAGCAAGATATTAGAAAAGAAGTTTAAAATTGATTTTGATAAGTTTGATAAATTATACAAAAATTGCAATTTATTTTATTTAAAACTCCTTCCTTCATCATTCAACTGATGGCTTCTAGCAAATATGCCACTACGAAACCCTAAATTTGATTTGTTTGTTATTCTATTTTCATGTTATTGTTTCCCTTTTTTTGGCAACCGTCCTGTATCCATCGTAGACAACGGGCACAAAGCTTAACTCACTGTATTGCTTTTGAATTATTGTTACTAGATTTGCGAAAGAAATCGCGGAACAAAACCAAAAAAGGTACACATGGTACCCATTTGTTCAATTAGAAACGGAGCTTACTGGCTAAATGGTCATGTTGAAATGTTCGACTCATTCTATTTTATGTAGGCCCTTTAGACCCTTTATGTCTTCCTGTTCCGCTCCGGCCCTTGGGCAAATGTTCCGGGGTTGTTTCCGGAACTATGCTACCGTTAGGAGACAATGGAAAGGTATTCTCTCTATATCCAACGTTAAATAATGGCTACATCTCACAACGAGGCTGTTCCGTGTCGGAAGAAAGTACCCCCGGTGTACCTGACACGGGTTTGTCTATTGTTCTGATAAATTGGACCAAAACTACTGAAGATAGCTGATGACAATAAGGTTTTGAAATCAAAAGTGATCAGTTTTGCTTTTGCGTTTGCATAAATGCAGGCGTTTTACATTTGTTATTTGTTTATTTTATAGTAAACTTTTCTGTTGGAAGTTTATGTTTCTAATATATTTTAATTATCACTTTATTCACATTCATTTTTACAGCGGAGTTTTGAGTTTAGTTTTGAGGAGGTTATTGAAAATTTTTAACCAGACATGAAAGTGAAAGAGATTATAAGTTTCATTAAAAGTCATTGACATCAATAATAGGGGGTTTCTAGTTCTTTAGGTAGTGCGACTCTGAGAAATTGCTAGTAGTGGATAAGAGACCAAGAAGCATTAGCTGAGTTCCAGAGGATGTGGAATCCCTAGAGGCCCTAGAAGAAAGTAAGCGTACTGCGTGTCGGGTAAGTGAATGGACTCTAATCTATCTGATAATGGCTCAGATGAAGCCATCCAGCCAGCCAGCAGACGCAAATTGGCATACTGAGCTACCAATACTGCAGTACATGGAACTTAGCGAGATTGGACCATCAAAGCCTTTAGGCATACGAAGTACAAATCCCAGCTCAAGGCTCACTTTTGAAAACTCATTTTATAAAGACCGGTTCGAAGTGTAATAAAACGGAACAATAAATCTTTCATCTGCATACATTCAGGCGTTACACTCGCTACAAAAAAAAAAACACTAGAAATACAAAAGCCCCCAAAAATGTTCATATTTGTTACGAACCAGGTTGTAAATGTGAATTTAATTATTTAAATCCAACGGCACAATGGCATCAACAGCCTAATAGACCACCAGAATTCTCCTACAATTGACTGTACGTATTTCCGTTTGCTAAGGATACCTGTGTACCAGGCTACATCTAGATGCGTTGGGGGTCACTTTTCCATCCAAGGTACGTAAAGGTTTACCACAAAAATGCGACCAAACCACAGTTCACCCAAAAAAGTTCAACGGCTGATCGTCAAACAATCGACCGCATTCTATCCATTCCAAAAACTCCCAAGAAACCTTTAACTCTGTGCCTTTTTGGGGTATGTTGCAAAAAAAAACCCCCGTATCACCATGCTAATTGTACGTTACACCTTCAGTACCTTACTCTGGGAGTAACTGCAGCATATTCCTGCAGGGAGGTTTCCTGATAACGTCCCACACCATGGTTGGAAGCTTCAAACAAATGAAGCAAACGGAAAAGCTACACGGTCGCTGTTGTGGCAGATGTAAATATCACCTCTTACGGAACGGTTCCTGAACTACCGGCAAGAACTGGGTGTACACGAAAGAAAGCAGGTAAAAAAGAGATACATACTGGCTCTGTGCCGTAGCTGGGACCTACCGGTTCTGGGCAAATAGTAGAACCACTTTTCGGAAGGGTTATCCCCGTCGCAATTGGGACAGGGAATTCTGAGGGAGAGACAGGGATCCACGTCTAGAGAAGTGTTTGAAGCTATTTGATGTACCAATATTTATCCTGCCGACGAAACGAACGAACTCCATCCAAGGTGAGGGTGTGTAAGAAGGGCACATGCGAAACCTTCCCTACCCCCCGGCGGGGGAAAAATTACGGCTCGTTATTATGCGTGATTCTTGTCCGGATGTTGGCCGTCTAAATGCTCCAATAATGCATTCTATTGTGATATTGCATACACGACAATTTGGTTTATTTTGTGTTGATTCTCTCGCTTTTTTAAACTAAAAGCTCCCCATCCCCCGCGCTTATGGACAATGTACTTTTTTCCATTTATTTGACCAAATTGACATTTTACCGACCGTGATGTACCTACTTTAATCGTGTATATTGATACGCCACGGCTAGCCAAATAGTGCACAGGGTGCGCGTGACAAGTGGAAAAAAACACTGTTAAACACGTGTTGGCATTTTCGCTATATCTATTTGGTTGGCGTGGAGTTTTTTTTTCTTACTATGTCTCTCTCACTTCTGTATGCTTGTCTAATATTTTGAACAAATTGTCAAATAAATTGAACCGTTTTTGGTTGCCAAATACAAACACAGACACACATGCATACAGGTACGTCGCTAGTGTGGAAAAATGGTGTCGCATGTTTATAATTTGTTTTCTCACCGCTATCGCAGAATGTTGCCCCCGGCCACTGACACCTTTTTGGTGGAGCTGGTTTGTTTTTTTTTTACATGAGGTACGGTAGTGCTACTATTTACAGAACGGCAGAGACAAGTTAATGAAAAATGCAAACCGTTGTAATTGTTACGTTGTAATTGCTAGCTTCTATTTTTTTCTTCTCTTCTTTTCTTTTGTATCTTACTCGTTCTCCTATCGGGGAATGATCCCGGGCAACAATAAACGGTGCGCACCAGACAAGTTAACTCAATCACAAACAATCATTCGCATCCACGCCACGGGGTCCTCCTCTCCAGGGGTTTTGTGTTAGCTTTGCTAAACGCATTGAGTTGAATTATAATCCTTTCCGCACGGAAATCCGGAATGCATTCGTGTGCTGATGGCCTAATGCAATAATAAATTGCAACCCGACCAATCGACATTATTCCGGGTCTCGGATCTCCGTGACGGAGTTTTAAAATTTTTTAATACGATTTTGGCATTACATTTTTGCCTTTTCTTTACGCTTTAAGCTTAAACTATTAGATAACAATCACATTAGGCATAATTGTGCTTCCCTGTCGTCTTTACCTTCCTTGTCGAAGTGCAGGAATTTTCTGAAAGCACTGGGTTGACTATTGACTATCAACGTGGAAATTTGTAGAAATATTTTCCTGCACCGTTCCTTATGTTTTCATTGCCTGCATTCGGTAATATTTTTTTGGGTAGGTTTTGTTAGCGTCAGGGGAACACATCACATCACCAGTTAGTCGCTGCTAGTTGTGTGACTCCACCACGCACCAAAAGGGTGCAGAGATGGGTTAAAAAGGGGGAAAACAGTCCAAAAACACGAAAGGACATTTGTGTGCGTGTGTGTGTGCATAGGATGGGATGGTATGTATGAATGGAAAACGGCCCTGGTACCGGTACGGTACGCCGCCTGGCAGATGTTTGATCATTAATGTTTGTTTGCTTTGGCCGACGAAATGGTGAAGCGAGGTAAAAATTGTTCTGGACAAGGAGGAAGAAATGAGGGGAAAAAGAAGTGCATCATGGGTCGCGCGTACATTTTCCGGTGGTAATTGGTTCATTTTTCCTTACGCTTCGGTGGTATTCGAGTGATTGAAAAGTGACAGAATTTTCCGTACTCTAAACTGGATGTTATGTGTACAGAGTAGCTGAAAATAAAATAAGAGACAAGTTTCCTTTTAATCGTGATCTTAAACAATAAAGTCACTGATCATTTTCCCAAAGTCGAATAATGAAGATTTACGTCAATGGATAAGATATTGAAATTAGCCAATATTTCACTATTTTAATTGCAACTTTATCGCTGAATTGAAGTCTCATTGCAAGCAATAATTCTGCTAATGGGAAACAACAAAATTATGCTACAAATTTTCATTGCTTGCGGTCTTGCCATTCCTTATCGACGCAACACGTCAATCGGGCATCGAAATAACGAATAAACGATCAGCTTGAAAACTTTCTTTCGTACCCACCGACAACACATGCACCATTCCGCTGAATAGAAATGGCCACTTGAGCCGAGCGTGCCGCGGGCCTTCATTACATCGGACTTTATTATCGGCGGTGACGCCGTTGACCAACAATGGCGTACGGCGTGCCACGTGCCATCAGTTTTAATTTAAAACACTCTGCTCTCTCTCTCCTGTTTCTTTCCTGTTACTGCTTTTTTCTTCTATATTCACAAACACACACACGTTCCGCAAGGGAAGATTGTGTTTTGTTTCGATCGATTTGATTGTTTTATGGTGGTGCGTTAGGTGATGCGAGTGTGTGGTTTAGTACGCTTTACACTCGCTTTATCAGCAGCGAGACATTCAATGGCATAGAAAGGGGTTTGCTGGCAGTGGAAAATGATTACAAGCAACTGCTTGTCCAACAGAAGTTGATGAAGTGTTCCATTTAAATCATATCCTAAATTGTTATTTGAACTGTCGCAAACGCCCCAAATGATGTTTTGACGAATATGAGAGGTAATTCTTAAAAAATAAATGTTTAAAAAAATTGTTTTAACAGTTTCAATCTAACGAAACCCTACCATAGTTATTGCTTAAGATCTCATTTCACATCACCAGCAATAACAGCCCATTAGATAGCATTAACTGCATTCAATGGCAAAGGATATGGCTCAACTTTCCCAGACTCCTGCTGTGCGATGCGATGGGTTGTATGTTTTTGGGACCAGCAGCAGCAGCAGCAAACCAACGGGAAGTCACGCTGTGCTAATCGGATGTCCATTTGTATCGAACAATTGGCCATGAAGAATCGGTTTACAGCACAGCAGGAGTAGCGAGCATTACGGGCAAGGGTGGAGGTTAGTAGAGAAATTGACACCTTTTCGGGTGTGGCAAATGGGTGACTTTTGTCGGTGCAAAGGTTAATCGAGTTTGCGGCCTTTGTCGATTTAGTCTTTGTACAGAGGAGAGCAGGGAAATTGTTAGCATAAGATGGGTGTCTTTTTTTAGGAAAAATGGTTTTGAAAATTAATGTTTTTAACATTTTAAAGTTTAAAAGTTTTTCAGTAAGAACTATGAAAAATAGTTCATGAAGTTCATTGAGAATGTAAAGATGATCGATTCTTCAGCAAAGCAAAGATCTACTTTTAGATCGACTGCATATCAATTTTAGAATTAAGTCTACTCTAAGATAAATGAAGAGTTTCTTCAGATTTTGGCCTTAGGATCAACAATGTGCAACACCAATTCTGAGCGTAGATTGAAGTGATCTGGAACTTGCTCCAGAAGTCCCGAAGACCAGAGGTCTTTCCTTTTATAGAGCATCTTCAGAATTTTTGAAGTAATTGTGAATTTAGTAATTGTGAAGTCACCATTATGTCTGAGTTTCAGGGTACAACAGTATCAGCAGTTATTCTTGTATCCTCGGTTGCAGCTTCGTATCCAAAAATATGCGACATTTATACCGTATCATAAGTCGTAACTTCTTTAAACCGCAGACATAAGGACGTAGATGTCTACATTGCCCAGGTCCTTACAGGCTTTGGATCTGGAGGTATTGTGTCAAACAAATGTGCGAAACAAATTTGAGAGCATTCGGCGTCTAAAGCAGCAGATTCATCTCTTTGTTCCAAAAAAAGAGTTCCACAAGCAAGGTCCTCCGACCATACTTGTTGGACTTCTACAGATACTAATTTATCTGTCCTCTAATTGTTCATTCCTTATCATTTGTTGATACATAGAGCATTACCCTTCTTTGTTGTACAACATTTACAAAGAAAATACCTACTAATCAACTTGTTGTACTAAGAAAATTTGTACTAAATCAAATTCTTCATCTTATCTTCATATATCCCAATAAAACGTATTCTAACGTGTATTCAATGTAAATTAGAGCCAATTCTTTTGACATACTGTAATAAAAGTTGTAAAAACTGCTGAACACATTTCACTATATAACCAACCATACATGCATCTGTTGGATTGTTTACCACATCGATCGATTGTTTGAAAATCTCAAAAACATCTCAACAAACCAAACCAAGCTATTGTATGTAAGTTGAACATCACGGATTAATCTACATATTGATTGTTTCGGAACATGTTAAAACGCGTGGATGTAGCAATAAAAACATACTAGCAAAAAACTTATACTACCTTCAATCTGCTTCAGAATGATGAACGAGCGAGGGGCTATGTCACCTAAAAATTCGGGCCTCAACTTCCAACCAGAACACAGTCTGCTCGTGTGTTTGGGACTTGTGCTAGGGCCCAATACCGAGCAACACAACTGGAACCACCAGCATCAATCCATCCAGCGAACGCAAACAACATTTTGCAATTTTCCATTTATGCATGTTTTGTTTAAACGGAACTAATATATGAAACATATCAGAACCAGGCTACCGTTGCCGTTATTTCCTCCGGCAGATACATGGAGGCCTGTGTGTGTGTAGGAAGCTCAATCTAGTTTCACGTTCCGAAACGGATGTTCTTCGTGATGTTTAGTGCTGGATGTGTTGACGGTTCCATTCCGGTACAGGATGGGTGAAAAGGATCTATCTTCCTCACCTCCTACACTGTCCGGAGCAAGAATCAATATGGGAAATTGTTAAACACTGCTGGACCTGAATGAATGTAGGTGGAGACACTGGTGGCAATCAAACTAGGAAAACGCCCAACGAGACAATGTGTGACGCTTATGCATTGATAATGTGTTTGTATTTGTGGTAAAAATTACTCACTTTAACTGGATTATAAATGAACTGAGGACATTCATCTTGGAAACCAGCAAAGACACATCTTCCGTAAGACAAATCACATCGGAAAAGGGACGCAAAAAAATTATTGTCCTTTTGCCGGGATACATGTACGACAGCCCACAAGAACCCTGCAGAATGCAAGCACTTCAATTTCCAATGTTGGCCATCGAGTGCAGCACGAAATGTTGTTTGATTTTCGCACACACACACACACACACATCGATCGTCCATCGGCATCGATTCGACAAAAACGGTTTAAAGTGGACAAGTCCTGTACTGGCGCGCGTCAAACCGCTTGTCATCGTCAGGCAGCGTGTTTTGCCTTGCCAAACCGAACCGTAAACCGATCCCTTCAGGACGTGCTTTTTGATTGTAGAAAACGAAATAAAATAATACACCACTTCACCACGTGCCTGGTTTGTAGCAAAAATGAAAAAAGGAGATAATATGAATGGTGGTTTCTAGTCCCAAAACCGACAAGGGCCATCCACGTCAGACTCATACGGGGGGAAAACAAAAATGCAGTGTTTGCGGTTTGTTGTTACAATATTTTCACCTTTTTCCCAAATTCCCACAACACGGTATCTGGGTAGTACTTCAGCAGCATCGCCGAACTGCTGTTTGTGATGTTTGTGTAAGGATTGGTGAGTTTGAAAGGAATTTTCTATTACGAAAGAAATTGATCATAAATTGTGTTCTATTACTGAACGGAAAATGTGAAAATCTCAATCACAAAAAAAAACACAAAACAAAAACAAATTGAACCTTCGGCCCATTTTGGTTCAATTGTGTTGTGAATCAGCATAGATCGTTGCAAGACTCGCAAGGACGAAACTAGGACGCAATGGAGACAAGTTTTCCATCATCGTCACCTTCAGCGCGTTCGCCACGGAAAAGGAGGTCGAGGTCAGACGAAAAGCCCAAGACCACTGGTAGCACTCTTCCATCAACATCATCATCAACCATCATCAACCATCATCATCGGCGAGACGCATTCGCCATAGATAAGATGGTTTATGGACATTTTTCATTCAAGCACTCTAAAGATGAGCAAATATTGGTGTTTGGCAAAGAACGACTGCACGCAGCCATTCGCGAACTATGTTTACGTGGCTATGGACGTATGTGTGTGTGTGTGTTTGTTTGTATGTATATGTTGTTGGATTTGAGAGGGAAAGTGAGTGCAGTGAAATGGATTGGATCGTGCAACGAACGGACGTCAGTGTGGAGTATTTTTTTCCTCTGCTCTGTTTTAGTCCATCTTAGCGGAAGGACCACTTTTTGGTGGAAATTCTTGTTTCGTTGTGTTTTTTTTATGGCTGTATTAGACTGCAATGGAGGTTTGTAAGAAATTGGGAGAAAAATTTGGAAATCGATTTCATTACCATGTTATTAGACATTAGACCACCGTCTAATTATACCCGTTCAAGATTAAGGATCACATAAGGCACCTGCTTTTATGGGTTTCTTTGCTAAAAATTGATTCAAAACACTAGAGGAACTGAACTTCTTCAAAGGATCAGTGCTGGATTTTCCATACACAGTTCTACCCAATACCCTGGGATATTCCAATATCTTTGTTTCCAATTAGATGACATCCCGGTGAACTGAAGTGTCTCACCATCTCAGGATGATCCGAACACTGGATTTTCCCGACTTTGGGGTGAAATTATACTGAACTTTTTCCTACTTTCAACAATGCCACAGATGTTGGAGTACCGCCAGACCCATCCCAGGCCGCGTCCCAGAAAATGTGTTCCCGGTGCAAATGAGAACTGTTGTTACTGCTAAATGCACAAACAACAATCATACCGAACCGGGTTGGTTTGGTGCGGTGCAGATAAGGTGCAAATCTTCCAAAAAGGGGGTGTTTTTGTCAGCGGTTCTCGCCATGTGGTTTTGCACTTGACTAAAACAATAATCTCTTACCATTTGCTTTTTTTTTGGTTGCGTTGGGTTTTGTTTTGTCGTCGAGTGCGGCAGAAACACGAAGGAAACTCCAGTAGGTAAAGGTCCGTTTTTGGGTTTTAGACATGCAATAAGGGTAAGTATATGTATGTGATGCTGGATGGTACATCTGTGGCATATTAGTCCTTGCCCTGGTGAAAGATGATGAAGCAAATATGTGCCCTTATCCACACAACATGATTCTTTTATTGGGAAAATAAATAAACATCTTTTTCATCTAGTAAGGTACATTCCGGGGGGCCCCCTAGCCGAAACTACTACTGCCTAGTCGTGACATCATGAAAAAAGCATTGGCTCACCAAAAGCCTGTCCCATACCGTCGGGAAGGGAAATGCGAGATATAAAGACTGTTTCCCTAATCTCGGGTTGTAGTAGTGGTTTTTTGGGACCATTTCCTTTGCCACACATTTTATTGCACTCCATAAGTGTCCCGGCATTTAGGCACGGGTGTTTAGGTTAAAACCTAAAGACTAGCAACCGGAACCAAACATGAAAATGAGTCATTATACTACGGCAAAGATGCACATAAACACATAACCACAAAACCGTACCCACTGTACACGTGTAAATAGACATAAAACGTGTGAACAGTTGAAAAGCACCTGCCTCATGTTTGTGTGCAATATATTTTATTCATTTAAATAAATAAGTCTTGGTGTGGTTTATGGTTCTTTCGGTTTTTGAAATTTTTATATCAAACTTTTTCGAGCAAAGTTAGATAAATAGAAGAATAAAAACTTTTTCCCTTTAATACCCGTAAGCTTTTCTAAGCATCCCGGCAAAACTTAGCTCCTGCCCGTGATAAGGTTAAAATATGGTATTCAAAGTTACCTAAAGGCGATGTTGTTTTTTTATACGCATTACTTTTTCTTTCTTCTACCCTAAATGCGCCAGCGGTGATGGTGGATGGCTGTAGGCCGGTTCGAGCGAAAGTAGTAGCATTATAATTTTAATTAACAAAGTTTTTCGGTTCCGTTCCCCCATGCCAAAAATGCTCGACTGTCTTTTAATAGAAAATATTTCCAGAACAAGCTTTCCGGATGGAAGCGAAACCGGGGTTGAAGGAAAGGTTTAGCAGAAAAGACCTGCCGATCGAGTGCGCTAAAAGAAGCACCCTACCCACCAGCAAACTCTATACCGGAGGCGTTCTATATCTGTGGCGTATTTTGCATCCTCTCTCGGCGAACACGGTCGGTCGGGGCTCGGTCAGTCGTGCGCGGATGATGCGGCAAGCGCACTTGGAAAGATTATTCTATTACATTAGTAGCTGCTCCGTTCCTGGGGCACACAGTAGGGTTAGCAAAAGTTTCACTACCGGACCGCGGGGAGGGGCCGAGGACCGTAAAAGCCATTTCGAGCCATTATGGCCGGTTTGGCTGGCAAGACTGTTTGGCGAGGGAAAAGTTTTTAACGGTAAAATCAGCAACGAGTGATATCGCTGCGAACGTTGAGATGATTTTTATTTGCCGGAAGCATTTTTAACCTGTGTTTGATTTGGTGCCAAGATGGTACTAGCCATAATAGTGTGAAATATAAGGAATTCAAATAATGTTTTAGGGTACAAAAATATAAATCATTTTTGAGAATTGTTGAAACTAGTTTTATCAAGGGGCGAAAGGGAAATTATTGATATTTTTACATTTCATAATTTCTGGAAAGCCTAGCCTTTCTGGAGTGCCTAGCATATTTGTGGAATGCCTAGCATACCGAAGGTGATAGGTTTGAATCTTCAGATTCAGATCCATTACAAGAATTAACCATTGATTGGGGCCTCCAAACTTTTTAGATTTCGGACCGCTTTGAGTGGAATAGCCACAACTGAGGGCCAATCTCGGGATGTCTCGGGAGGGCCTCGGGGGCCGCGGGCCGTAGTTTGGAGACCCCTGCTAAAGGGTATCCCAGTATGTCTAAGCAATTAAAAATAATAGTACAGGCTCAGGAGATCCACTTAATTGTAGACCAAGGAGCATACTTTTTTTATTTTTGATAAACTTTGTTCCAGTCTTTTTCGAAAGTTTCAATGAAATTCATTGTCTAGAAATGTTTTCGCATATACGTCTTTGTCAGGGCCCAAAATGTCTCAATATCTCTCCAGCCCCTGGGAACAACTTGAAGGATTCGCTGCAATCATTCCCGAAAAGCATTTTACACTCAAAAATTACTTGTCAAACTCTTTTTGTTTGACCTGGTTCTTCGGTAAAAATGGACTAAGTGGCATCTTCAATACTCCACGTGAGACTACTCACGATTCTTCGGAATCACATTACGAACTGGTCCGTAGCTTACACCTTCCATTTTTGCTTAGTGAATAATACTTTTGGAACATCATTTGTGCTTGAGTTCATGGTGCTTTTGCCCGTGAAAAGTTTATATACTTAACATTCACAGATTGATAGATAGTAATGTAAACCATAGTACATACCCATCATCAGCTGTTGACGCATCTGATCTGTTGGTAAAGATAGTAATATAAAAATAGTATTAGAAAATTTTGTGTCTTTCAGATATTTTTTAATGTAAAAAGAAACTTAAGTTAAAACAAAAAATCATGTTGTAGTTATACTTAAATCACACAATATCCGTAGAATTGCTAAAACGTTTACAAAAAAAGTGTACGACCTTTAAAGACATATTTCAAAAGATAAACAAACTTCCGCCAAAAAACCACTTTCATAAGTCACACGACCAATGGCACCATCGGCATTAGGCCTACTATTAGCAAGGATAACGCATACGTTCGTACCGTTGCAGTGGTGTACAATTTCGCCAAACAATGTTGCCTCCGGTTGGCAAAAGATCGTACACAAGAAAGGCACCCGGCAGCCGACCGACGCGAAATGACTTGACGCGCAAATGCATTCCCATGGCCATGCAGTTTCTAGCCGGCGGTCTGTGAAGCATCACCGGGCAACAGTATCAACAGTAAAGTCTGCCTTCGACTCGAGTCAACTGTCTCGTACGGACGTGTGTTTCTTTCTGCGGTCGCGTTTTCCGCAGGTCCGTTTGATAATCCGTGCGGCCACACTAGCAACAGTAGTAGCAGCATCAGCGCTTCGATGTCGACCTCCTGCATTGCACTGCAGCAAGGGAACACTGCGGCAAATGTAAGCAAAGAAAATGGAATGAAACTTTACACAAGCGCAAACACTCCGGACACACGTACTTCGTCTCGCGCGTTAAGGTTCGGTAAATATCCGGAACCTTCCCCACACACACATACGGAGTCCCCATCCCGGCCAAGGTTTGGGGTTGCATTTTTGGGGATGCGTCTCACGGGATTATCTCCTTCGCGTGGACGATGGTCGGGTTCACGCGGTTCCCCAGAGGTTCGGAACTGATGCTTGCCGTGAAGTCTTGGAACGGGGTACTTGAGCGTTGTGTCCGGTGTTTCTGGTCGTGGCAGTGTAATCACTGGAATGACTTTTTTGCCTCCTCTAGCGTCGTGTGTTTAGGTGCATCCATTGGTAGTGGTTCGTCCATTCCTGCCTCACGCGGCGCTTGCAAAAACCGTTTCGTCCATTAAAACAATTTCGGAAGGCATTTTCTGTGCGCTTTTCGCCCGAAAATTCGTCTTATCGTATCTGTGGACTCAGTGGATCCGGTCAGTAGCCCGGATTTGGAAGCACTGGAGGACATGGAAAGGGGGCGCGGAGAGTTTTAATGCGGATGTGTGCCAAGAGCAAACCAAGCACGTTTTCTGTGTCTACGGACCGCTGGCTTGATGGGCAAAAGGGATCTTACCGATGATGGTTGGCCGTGCATGTTCGCGACCACTCCACAAAAACCATACACTGCAACTTGCGGGCCGCGAATTGCAGTTTCACTTTTTGACTTATTTTTTTTATCTTCTCTTGGTAAATTTAGACGACTTTTGCATTTGTGCGCAGTGTTGTACCATTACCATTTGGAATGGTTGTGGTTTTTTGGACGCCTTTTGGTCAAAAGACAGTGTTGCAATGTGCTCAAGAAGAGGGTGCGCGATAAAAAAGCCCTCCCCCAGCGTGATTGTTTGCTGTAATTTAGGTAAACGCACAGCTTAGCTTACAGCAAATCGTTGACGACGTCGAGCAACTTCGTTGTTACAAAGCTGTCAGGTTGGTTAGAGTTTTTCTTTCACGGCTTTCCGGTTCCGGCACCAGCTAGCATTGCGGCGAAAACTATCCTCCCCCCAACCGAAACGCTGTTGCGCCGCAATGTTTGTGCAGCATTTACGCCGGAATTGCACGTCTCTTTGTGGCGTGCGTGCGTGGTTTTAGCGGAATGAGTTTCCAAACTCAGCACACTCAGCTCATTTTGCATCACGAAAGTGCAGTGTAAACAGATATTACTTGTGATTGCGAGCGGGATGTAGACGGATGGGGTTGTTTAGAAGATCGCTAGCAAAGTTTGCGATGGTAGAAGGAATGGTTCTCGAGATGAATGTTATTCTATTTTTGTAAGACTTGTAAGCAATTAAATTAAAAGTATATGATGGGTTTTTTTAACATCGAACTCACTCGCAAACAAACCAAATTCTAAGTGTTGCTTCTAGAAATGATTTCAAAGATATGGTCTAGAATTTATAGATTAAGTTAGAGACTTCAAACAAATCAGATTTAACATTAGTTTTTTAAAAGTTTTGTTTAAGAAGGATGATAAAAAATATCACAAAGAAATGAAAAATTTTCCAACCATACATGAGGTGATGTACGTGATAGCCAAGTGAACTTGTAGTCACATAAGAAAAAGGAGAAAAATGTCCTTCAGTTCCCCTAGTCGAGATCAAATCATCTGTCGTTTCGATCACAATATTATTTGAACATATTCTCCTCTATAAACTCTCTTAAAATCCTACACAACTCCGGGGAATCGGTAGGAACTGGAATAATTTGGTAGGGAAATCATGTTTCATGGAAATCATGCATCTTCAACAGCTCTGGATTGACGCTTCCGCATAAGGATATTCATTTTGGAGTTAAATTTCTTGACGGTTTGACCGGTTAGACCAATCTTCATCTTCGGTTTGAATTTTTGTATATTTCTCGAACGCTTAAACGCCCGAAAGTCGAAACCAGGCTTCCAAATGATAGATTCTCCATTCTCCAGAAGTGTCAAAATCTTGTTGATGTTTCCGCGATCGTATCCGGCAGACAGAAAGTGAAGTACGATGGAGTAGGCTATTTGGATAAACTATAGATCAAAGTTCTTTCACTATTCTGGCTATAGTGATTGTTTGTCACCAAAAAATAATATTATTGGATGAAGCCGGAACAGTCAAACCTATGTACAAGGCCGTTAGCCCTAGATTTAAGTCAAAGCAAAAAAAATCTTCTTAAAAATATTTCTAACTGATTGATTAACTTTTTCAGTTTTACATATTGTGTTTCCAATTAGTAAAATTTAAATAACAATAATTGATATAAAACCTCGTGTACCAACGTCTACACTTCTAGGCAATGGATAGTAAAAGTCCTGAAGAGTATAAACCGGGTTTTATTTGAAAATCCGTTGGATACTTTTTTTCTCATCATCCAAATTCGTACGCAGGCGTGTTAGTGTGTATAGGCAACCAAGTAAAGCATCATCTCCCTCATCATCATCATCATCGTCATGAAACCTGTCGAGCTGCTCCATCGTTATCAGTATCATAATTTTTTTCTATCATTTTCTCCATCCTGTCAAACCGTATGATCCATCGGATGAAGAATCCTGGTAAGGGTTATTCGTTGCCGCTAACCGGTACTGACTTCCATCTTACTGAGATGACTCCATCTCCACGACACGACGCCAGACACATCGGTCCGGTTCCATTTTGTTACAACCCAACAACATGGCAAGTGATCGACTAGTTGCAAGCCGTCTCGTTTTTGGTTGGCGGGACAGTTTGTAAACATGTTTCATAAATTATGAATTCAGATAGTTTCCCCAACCGGGATGAGTGATGTGTCTAGGATGGTAATGGGAAAAAGGATTAGACAAGTTTCGATTAACTGCCGTCGTATGTGTACACGCTAGTGGTACGTTTGGGAAGCGATAGAAAGTTATCTTTGGTAGATAATGCTTTCTAGAAAAGCGTTCGTTTTGAAACCAACAGAAACAATTATTTTCGGCATTTTTGTATTGCTTTAGAACAATTTCTAGTTTTTTTTAAAATCTGTCTACATATAGAACAAGTATATTAGAAGAGAATATTTTGAACAAAAAAAAATATTATTAATAATTCAAAAATCGAAACCGGCGTTCCAAGAAACTCATTACTTTATTTTTCACCCTCGCAGCCTTTGAAATGCCTTGAACAAACTGTCGCTCACTCCTTATTCTTCGCCTAACCCCTTATTCTTTTGATGTGCTTCATTATTAATTCATTACACGTTAATTTGTTTAAATTTTCTTCCTGTCTTCCTGTCTTGTTCCCTTTGATGATGGGAAACGGCAGTACATCATGTATGCATCACCGATGGTAGCAATGAAAACCCGCCAATACCGATCGATCAATCGGGAAATGGGGTAACCCCGCGAAATGGAGTTACTAATAATGCTACAAGTATTCGCTAAATGGCAAATCGACAAGTGTGCTACGAACGATCAAAGCGCACCAGTTCTTCACCATCATAAGCCTTCTCGCGAAGCATTATCCGACCCATCCGCACGGAACATTTTCACTACACTGAACAACACAAAAGGCGGGAGGACCCGCCATTGTTGGGAAATTGTAAGGCCTCCCCATTATAAGGCCTATCCGCCATGGTATGGGCAAGCATATATGTGTGCCCGTCAACCCGGAGAGACATTACGGATGGTGGACGTTGAGTGCTATCATCATCACTCAAAACTTATTAAAATTATGGCCATCGTTTGAAGCTCGTGCTTTTTAAGTGAACCGTACGCGAAATGGCGGCCGGCACACCAAAACAACAAAGGGCACCTTTGCGCACGGTGCGCCAGGTGAAATATTGATGAAAGATGTGCCTCGATTTCGGGGGGAAAACAGGGAGAGGCGGAGGGTAGGAGATGCTGAAGGACCTCTGGAAGGTGCGATGGCGGTGGGCTTTGATCTTTGCCGTCGTCGCCATCAATTGACCGCGCGAACCGGTGACTTCGTTTCGCGGTACCGGTTCGTTTTGTTTGCCAAAGGTGAAGTGGACTTAAGTGAAAATGCATTTTTCTTTACTTTACAGCCCCATCGAAGGCTTCCCGCTTTTGAGTACCGGCAATGATGATAAACTGCATCACCGGGATGAAGTGCTTCATCGGCATCAATCGCATGGTGTTTCGTGGTTGACGCTCCGTTCTTTGCAGTGAAGAATGCTGATGAAGAAGTGGCTGATGGGACGTGGAACAATTATTTGCTTTTCTTAATAAAATTTAGCTCAATAAGGAAGAACGCAAGCATTGTTAATAATCGAAATAAACGAATTAAAATAAAATTTAATTTACCAAAAAATTCCTTGCGTACTAACGGTAAAAAACCGAGATCATGTACAAGTGATTTTACTTTAAACAAACTCCTAAAAAGCAACACATAAAATCAACATATAAAACTTGTTCGAACAAACATCAGCGCGAATATTGTGCTCGGTGTCGCATGGTTCTTAAACGAAGCCCACGAAAAATCCATTCCACGGGCGCTGTGACGTAATAAAAGTAAAACTTCAGCCCACTCGTCCAGAATGGCAAGCAATTCCAAATTAAAAGTCGCGTATTTTGCTTTTCCCAGCCCTCCACCCCCCTCCTTTCCACTGTTTCAGGTTGTTAGAATCGAGGGTTTTCACACTCACTTTCCAACCCTGGCCAAAAACCTGGCCCGCCTGCGAAACCGTAGCATGGTGACAATTTTGTACTTTCCAGTGGGTTGCTTTTTTTTTTGGTTCTTCCTGCTGTTGCTTTTTTGCACCCTGTGCAGACCACTGTGCAGACATCACCTTGTCCCTGCATATCAAATGAGCCGAAGCCGAACGAGTTGAAGCGAAGTAGCGCGCTTGCTTACTAAAAAAAAAATAAAACGGGTTGTGAAGAAAGGATAAATTTTTAATTGAATTCGTGACTTGGTCTAGAAATGCGAAATGGTTCGCTTCCAAAGCATAAAACTTAATTACTTACAATGCTGTTGTTTTTATTTCATTAAAAGAAGATTTTGAGCTATAGATTTCTGGGCTGATTTGCAAGACGGCCCATATACAGTGTGGTCGGGATCGTATAAAAACACGCGCCACTACAGTGCCGCAGCTTCCCCGTGGAAGGGTTTTTTCGTGGCGGAAGAGCCCGAGCGGGGGGAGGGGAGCTGTGGATCGAAATTTAATTAGAACGCTTAACCCACACCGTCGGCGTGCCATTATCGTACCGGTCGCCATTTAACGCCGGGTGTTTGTCGAGCAACAAGAACGTCAAACATGTGTATCAATTTTTTAGCCCGATCGAATCGGTTTTTCTCGGGGATTGTCGAATGTTTGTGGTGGGTGAAATTGTGGTAAACATGGCTGTATATTGGAAGATTATATGGATGTGTGTAAAGGTTTTGTAATAAAAATATTAATTTTACTTCTGGTTGTGCGTAGATTTTGACATGAACAGGAAGGTAGACATAATATTTTCGATACGAGTTTAATTATTGATGGTTTTCCTCTACAAAACATTATTCTTCACAAAAATATTATTCTTAACTTTATTCCACGGTGTCCGCGTAGTCGACCAAGACTAGACTACGTGCAGTAGATCGTTCGGTGTCCTTCTCATGACATGAATAGCCCTCCGAATCTTGTGAACATAATTTTTTTGGTTCATTCTCACATTCTCACTGCTCAAACATACGATATTCACAATCCTTGCGGATCCTCAAGAATCAAGGTTTTCATCAGTTACCTTAAACTGAGTTCGTTTCTCAGAAATATTTTTGGAACCTGTGACTCGTCTTGCTAATCTGGAAAAAACATGTTTTGCAATTCATTCCAAACGAAATGCAAACCAAGATATTCTCGACAGCATCACGACCAAAATTCAAGGAAACTAAGAGAGTATTCTGTCAGAACCACAGAGTTGTTGATTGTTTATTTGCGAATTGAGTTCTCAAACGGTTTTGAAGAAGTTTGAAGACATTTTAGAAGAACAAGATATGGGTACCGGATGGCGATTCAATTGCCCGTAAGGTATCTACTTGTAATTTTCACGATTTTTGAGGATGTAGTTTTAAAGTATTCGGATATCTTAACTATATAGTTTAGCTCTCTTGCACAGAACACTTTTGAGCTTCACATCTAGCAATGTTTGACAAAGATTCAATGAGTTTTCAAAATGTTCAATTTCCAACTATCTTCTACCGTATCCTAGTATGACCATCATTCCCAGTGATGCAAAAGATATTGCTGATATCGATCCTTTAAAAAAATGTATGGCAATAAAATTCAAAAAATGGTAATTTGCTCTTATTTGCTATTATAAAACAATCTTCTACCAAATAACAATACACGTGAAAAGCGCACTATGCAAATGATTACTGGGTAAACTTTGAGGAGGGAATAGCAACAAAAAAAACTACAAGTACTTTTATGTCCTAAATTATAATCTCTCCACCCTGGTCCTCTCCCTTTGCATCGGTTACGGTGGTGGATAAAGGCTACCATATCGTATTGTTAGTACATGGTGTTTACCCCGAAAACGAAACTAGAAAACATTTCCTGTGCGCAATGCAAACCCCTGGGCTCGTTTGGTGGAATCCCGGTACTATGTAAACACACCCGGCTCTCATATGAGCGTTTGTCAAATAAACACAGAAAAGATAGAATAATAACATTATTATCATACTTTGCTCTATTCTAAAAGCAAAATAAAAAAAACACAACAACCCGGATACCCTTGTTTGATGAAGGCTAGCTCGAATGGCTCGGTGATGAGTTGTATTGTTTCTGTTGGAAATACTTTTATTATACAATAACCGTATGATAAACATAACGTTGCTTAGAATATGCATCTATTTAACTTCACTGGAGCACACATTCCATGCTGGATATGGTTGACAAATAATTTCTCTCGCGTAGTACTCCTCGCATCGCAAGTACCAGCGGCGCACACCCATTTGCATAGTATAAAATGGACAAACAATCGCGATCGCGAATTTTCCGACCGATTGCATACACATGTACGGCAATATTTCACGAGAAGCCAATTAACAAGCCATCGCGACACAACAGCACCAGGGCAGTAGCACCCAGCACCAATGGCAATCCCACCGTAACGTGGGCAGAAAACAGTGTTTCCTGAGGAACAGGAAAACAGGAGCAAAGGAAGGAGAAAAAAGAAATTGCACAGCAAAAACCTCACACCTCACACATATACGCGCGTCCGATCGCGTGAAAATGCTCCGTCAATATTCCCCCCCGGTGTTCGGTGGCAAAAATGTGGCCCGAAACGCGAATGGCGGAAACTTATTTGCCGAAAGATAATAATGTTGAGTATTTGGGAAAATATTGATTTAGATTTTCGGGATTTGCAAACCAATTAGGTAATTCAGGCGTGAGCAAGAGAGAGAGAGCGAGAGAGTGGGCCGGATGGTCGGGAAGGTGGCCGGGAAGGCACCATAAAATGTGCGTCCGATCGTGAAAAAGCCCGGGCGCGGTGGAAAATTGCTAATAAAGAAGCCGAATTTTTGGGGGTCCGTGTTTATCGTGCGCTTTGGTCATCAAACAAAACGATGTTTGCTGTTCCGCTGCGATGGTGCTTGAGAACGTTGGCGGGAAAATTCGGTCGGTTGGGTTGGAAAAATTACGCGGAAAAGCGAAGGAACGATGGGAGAGGGAAGGAAGGTACAGGTTCCGCAATTCCTTCTATCGTTGCGGGTAATTTGTCTGGGTGCGTGGGTACGATAAGTGGACGAGTGGCATTTGCGAATGCTGACTGTATGGTTTATTATCTTTCTGTGTGCTCTGCATAATGGTTGCATAAAGCTGTCGATTGCTGTGGTGAATTTTAATCGTTCTGCTAACCAACTGAAGGTAAGAAAGTGTGCGAATATTTTTAAGGTAGATTTATACATCGTGGACACGTGTAATGAAAGCAACAGTAACATATTGCATATAATGCTGGTTACATCCCGGGACTGGAACAGATTTTTGCCGCAAGCAATTCGAACAAAACTTCATCTGCGCTTGCTTTCCCCCGTTCTTGAAGGTATCTCTCCAGGGGCGAAGATTAATCCGCAAACCAATTGCACCACCGATTCATATGAACCACCGCAAATGGGATATATTTGCTCTTATTCTTTGACGGTATAAAGTTCATGCAAGGTACCAAGGTTTGCCTTGATTTACAAGCGTTCCGATGTGTTGGTTTTTTTTCTTCTCTGTCTCTTCCTTTTTGTCTGTCTGGTCGAGTTCATTTCCGCTTACCATTCGGTACCCTGTTTTGTGAGCACCCGGTACAGAAGGTACTTAAGGGGCTTTAATCCATTCATGTGATTTCTAGCGCCCTGAAGGCACATTGGAACATAATGGTTACGGAGTACATATATCTCACCGGAGCTAAATCATGCGAACAGTGGACCATGTTGATGAAACTATCGCATATGGTTTTATCTTAGTGTAGAATTCAATATTGGACAATATTTCTGACAAAAGAAGAGTTGGATTTTCCCAAAATGGATGAACTCTGGGAAGTACAAGTTCACAAGAAATTTATTAGAACTATATTGTTTGTTTTCTGCTCGTTATGCGTTACTCTAATACACGCACAATTTCATGGAAAATATCTTGCAAACCTCCATCGGATAATATTCCACGAAAACCATGTTCCAGGAAACCTGGAACACCTTTTGCTTCACCTTTTGCAACAGACCGAGTCACGAACAACAATTGTTTGACAAATACCTGTCACATTCGTGGCTCATCCAATCTCGCCAACTCTCCCGCCTTGCGTACCGTCGGCTGTTTGTGTGGTTGGTTGATGCCCAGCCCAAGTAATTCCTTGGCCGTAGTACATTACAAAGTACGGTGCAGCATCACGATCATCCTCAGCGAGGGAGAGATGTGGATGGGAACAGTGGAGGACCTTCAACGAAGCGAAACCTTCACCAAAGGAGGACGCTGATGACGACAGAACGTATGTGTGTTGTGTAATTTGTTTGTCCAATCGGTTTACATCCCGTCGCTAGATTTAGCTAGGTCTCTGGCTCTTTCCAGCTAGAGCTCGTTCCGTTTTCGCGATTAGGTGCGGTGATCGTAAAAATAGCCATCCTAACTAAGCTCGAAACGTCAATGGCGATCGTTTGGAGGTGAGGTTCTTAATTTCTTGTCCACGCTACTTTGTATCAGCTTTTTTGTTCACACAAACAATTTCCAATAGTAAAATTAATATCCAACACGATATGTGCACGATCAGAACGTTCAGAGTGAAAGCTATCAACAGTGAATAAGTGCAAATAGTCCAAAAATCGAACCAAACGAATCTCCAATAAAATCGATTTGTTCTCCCATCCATCGCGCAATTCTCATTGCCAAAAAAAGAAAGAAAAACAAAAGCGCTATTATCATCATCAGGGAACGATGTCGTTTGTGAGCTAAATTGGCCAAAGTTAAAACAGAGAAGAGAGGAGGAAAAAAAATCCCACCAACTCACCCAAAACTTTGATCCGAAATGGTGACCGCCATTATAATTGTGAAGCACATCAACTTTTCTCACTGCATAAAGAAGTAGTGGAGGTCTGGGAAGGCAGGTTACACGGGTGGGTACGGAGTGATCGGATGCGCGTTAAAAGCACAACGAAGCATTTTTTTTTGCTGGCTTCGAAGGGGAGAGGATGGTTGAACTTCTTAAAATAAAATTTTCGTTCACAAATATTTGACGGGAACAAATGAAATAAAATATTGAAATATGATACGATATTCTCGCCCCGGAACTCGAATTTCGAATGGTAGCGGCGGCGGCGGTAAAATGGCGGTGCATTGTCTTTTTTTATTTCTTCCACTCAGCTTTTGCTAACTTGTATGTGTGTGTGTGTGCGCTCGTTTTTTTATTGTTCGTAGTGTCCCCGGATTCCGATTTCCCATCCCGAAAAAAGCCATCAGTGTTTTTTTTGTGTGTTGTGTTTTTCAGATGAGTTAAAGTGGACGGCGGAACGGTTTTTGTGATCTTTCACTCGACATTATCGGTTTGCTGGGTGCAAGAACGGATGGGGTCCTCGGTGGTGCTGATCATTGCTTTGGATGCTGATGCCGATGCGGGGACGTATGGAGTTTGAAATATTTGGACATTTCAGGATGAGCTGAAATTGAAAACATCATCACCCAATGGATGCGCGCGTGCAATGGTAGTTGGGAAAACCGTCGCCATCATTCCTCCCGCACCCCCTTGATCTGGGTCCCGGCAAAGTCAATAGCTCGAAATCGATGAGAGAAACGTTTTAAAATAATGGACTCGCCGACGAGATGTTTGTGAAACGGTTGCCATTTTGGATGTCGTTTGTTTGGAATGATTTTCTTTTTGTCTTTATTTGTTTTTTTCTTCCATTTTTTTTGTAATTTTTCGGTACGTTTATGATGGTCGCGAAGCATGCTTCAAAGTTGGGATGGTTTTGAAGGGCAAAAGAACTGTGGCACGGTTTGTTCACGAGAATTAAAAGTCTTGCTCCCGAAGCCAAAACTTAAATGTCAATGAACTGTTCATTTTATTGTAACTAAAAGGCTTAATACTTAACACACAAAAAAACCCCATCATTGTGACTTAACAGGAAACATCACAATAAACATATAAAAATGGAAAATTTCCGCCACCAGCAAAACCCAGCTAGCCAGCACAATAAAATCCCTTCATTAATATGCCACCTCTCCCCCTGTGGTTTTGCTTACGACGATTAACCAAATCGGCGTATTTGAACTAAGATAAGCGAAGCACGATGATGCACGGTGTACACCTAAGCTCCGTCTGCTGCTGGATGTGCATGTTCCGAATATTTACCCTTCCATTTTGAAGCACAGAAACGACACCGGTTTTTTAACCGATTTTATTTCATCCTTGGCAATCGCACTGCAAAATGGTCGTAAAGAAAATGTGCAGAAACTGTTGCCATTAAATGCTTGCAAGCAAGCTTACCGTACACTTTCCTTCTTTTTTTATCTCTCGTCCTATGTCGCGATGTTATTCTATTTTTAATTTCAAAACGTTATTTGCACACCGTAGCGCTTCCACCGTGCGTAGACCGTGCTTGGTCTGAGTTCGTGCTGATAACAGATCGTCTTACGAGGGAAAGATACGAGATCCCCGGAGGCAGGCTATATTATACTTGCCAAGGATAGTACGGGCAGATTTCTTATGGAGGTTGGGGAGTGGATTTGAACCTGCGGCTGGTGCATTGTAGCGTCGGTGACGTGTGCAGACCGGTGGCCTCGGAATGCACTTCTACAAACAACGGAGCGTCATCATCCCAGTGTCGAGCGTCTAGGTAAATACTTTCAAATAAAATAATTAATTAGATATAAAAGCTGTTAAACAGCAGTGTTTGGCCTTTGTTCGGCTGGTACCACCACCACCGATTCGGTTACCCCCCCACCCTCTACCCTTTTGTGGTCTATGTTTGCTCAAGCTCAATACACGGCTCATCTCGGGGCCGTGCGAATGTACGGATGCTGCCTGAATGCCGGCCGAGCACTGGTATCACAATTGTACCGGAGCAAATGTTATCCACCACCACCAGGAACCCCGGTTCGTTCACGCAAGTGCATGGTGCAATGAGCTACCAACACTGTGCGCACCATCGCTACAGAATGGCCGACGGGTGGTAGCTGTCTGGCCGTTTTATTGGTTTCTGGTTGCAAATAAAATAATTTGTTTATTAATTAGAACCTGCCGTGAGCACCAGTGCAAATAGGCAGTCAGCAGTACCACCTGTGTGTGTGTGTGTGCGTGTGTGGTTGGTGCATTTTGGGGGGATTTTTTTGAACAATTTGCATACATTTTTGGATAGTTAGATTAGATGTCACCATGCAACAAAGGGCTTAAATCGTTGGAAATTAATTTCATCCGAATGTGGCTTTATTGATAAAGGAAAAGAAATTACGTACATTGCATTAATCGATACGAAAAATAATTTTTTTTTTTTATTCATAAAGAACGGCCTGGCCGTATTGCTATGAAAAATAATTTAAATGTATTGAGACTTACGCCTACTTAAGCTTTATATTATTATCGACAGTAAACTAATAAACAAGTAAACTAATATTTCAAGAACAGCCATTGGAATCATGGTTCGAGTCTCAAAGGATTCATTAATCTTGAAAGGTTGAAGATTCATGAATCTTGTTAAGGTGAGTCTTTACCTATTTATTATCCGTCAAATTTGTTCATCTGTGACTGTTATTTCGAACCAATATTAATTTTGATAATTTAGAAATTTATTTATTTATTATTAGAATTTGTTTTAAAGTTATAAATTACATTGATAGTGGTTTTTGAATGCCTAAACCTTAAGACAATTATAATTAACTTAGATATTTAAGGACATCTTAGTTTTTTTTCTACAACAAATTTATGAAATTTACAGTAAGAAAAAAAAATGACAGAAAAACCCTGAAACTACTTATCATTATACAGATTATTTATTTTTATTTATTAATATTAAATGATTACGGCATTTACCGTTTTTGTTAGTCTCAAAAGGCTGAGGTGTACAATTTTTACAAGGCATTTCCTCCTTGTATTTTGCCTTATCCCGGGCATATTCGGTATCATAAACAGATTCGTTGAATTAATTGAAGTTAAATGAAGTCAATTTTTAGAGACTTTTATCTAAAACTAAACTTCAATTAAATTGTTGTGTAGAATGTAAGAATTTATGGCAATAATTTTGAATAGAATCAACATTGTGCGATGGAAATTGATCAGCTGGAGCGCATCAATTTGGAATAAACCCACACCAATGACAGTGAATTGAAGCTTTTAGGTAGTTCCAACGTCATAACGAATAACTTTCACTTAATATTTGCAAAATCCTCAAAATGATCACGGCGATAATCAATCTCTTATCATATCTCACGCAACATGTAAAGATGCATGAATTTACCTTGGCCGCTATGTTCAGACACTTGCCAAAAAAAAGGTGGGTGGACAAATCATCGTATCACTTACATACAGGTTGAAGATTTCCAACCCCCAAAAGCCGCTAATTGGATAAACCAGCACGTCCAATATTGACCGACTACCAATTGACTGTAAGGCTGTGGTTTCCCAGATGTCATCAGTTGTGTGGATTTTGTCCCATCCGGGTACTGGCCGGATCTTGTTCTGCAGGTGTCCGATCCACACCGTGAACTAGCTATCTGACGCGTTCGCATCTGATAAACAGTATCTCTTCCAATGGACAGAATCCACACAAGAGCTCGTGTACAGGATGAGAACTCATACACATCTAATGGATTGTTGGTTGAACGAGGTGACTCAACGTGGAGTTGATATCGTCTCAGCAAGCAAAATAAAAAAAATCGTCTCCCCACCCCTTCAAGAACTAGTTCGCTGGTTAAATAGTTAGTTCTGCGCCATTGTACCGATATCAGCCGGTACGACCACAGATCATACAGTGCCAAGTTTACCGCGGAAAAATATTTTCCTACTCACCGATGTAGTATGTACACGGCGTGTTGGCTTTTTTGTATGTACAAGCGCTGCAAGACGCCCCTCATACGCGTGTCAAGCTTCAGTACGGTGCGTGTGTGTGCGAGCGTATCGTTTAAATATGATTAAAATGTTATTATAATGCGAGTGGAATGTTGTCCAATCACAAATATTTATAGAAACATAGAGCTGTTGATGGGGTGATGATGGCGGTGACAAAAAGTAGGCATGGAATGGACAGAAGAGAGGAAAAAAAAGTAACAAAAATGGAACAAAATGCAACCCCGAACGTGCCACTTTGGTCATGGTACATATCGGGCGATATGCTTTTGTACTGATTTTGCTAGTTCTTTTTTGATTTTTTTTTTGTTTAACATTCTATTTTATGTTGTTTGACCTTACTGTGCTGTGAATTATTTCCGAAACCAACAATTACTGCAAAGCAAAAAAAACCAACATGCACAAGGATTTACTGTGCGTGTGTGTGTGTCTATGTGGCATTTTTTTCGCTTTTTTTGAGTTGCTTGTTCAGTTGCATTGGTTATTTTTAATGTCAATTTAACCACGGTTAGCTTGTCATGCAACCGATAAAATAAACTTTCCTAATGGTCGCGAAGTTAAACAAATGTTTGTAGTGTTAAACCAAACGGCGGAATAACGGCATTTGCCGTTGCTAATAATAATTGTAAACATATGCATTGAAATGAAGTTTGCATCACGTAATAGATATGTTTAGTGGGATTAAATAATTTTATGAACATATTTAAAAAAGGTTAAATTTATTTCATCCTAAAATACATTGCAAAAAAAATTAAATTTTATGTAATAATGAGATATTTATTTTTGTTATTCTATTTGCATTAAATTATTCACGACAAAAAATTTAGTGTAAGGGTAAAAAATCCTCTTTGCACACCACATAAATGTTTCCTGCGGTTGATTTGTTATGACAGCAAACAAAGCAATATTGTTTTTCTGGTTTTTTGTGTTATACCAGTTTCCGTGTTTGCTATCATGCTTCAAATTCATGAAGAACCGTACGTAATGGATATTTTTATTGTTGAAACAAAAACCCCTAAAACAACGGGCAAAATGTCGTTTCACGCATTCAACCTAACCATAAAACATTCAACCAATAAACACCTCCACAAGGTGCAGGGGACCATTTACGCATGGCTCTAATAGGATCGGTTTTCCTCCATCTTCCAACTCCAACAGAGCTGGGCAATTGTTTTCCCTCAGTGGGGGCATAAAGTCGTCCAATAATTGTTGTCATTAATAATTTAACCACAGCCTCCGTAACGCGGGTATGTGTTTTTGTATGCTGCACAGGTTGCCAATTTTTAATGCAACGCTGGATGCATTTTTCAGATGTAGTTTTTCCCCCACCGATCAAGCGCGATTGGGAGCGTTTTTTGGGAAGTGTTTTCCAATTTTACTGAGCCAGCCAGGGCTTTATAACGCGTCTGGAAATGTTTTGTAAAATGTGTAACAATATGCTCATAAAATGTGTATGAGCTTTTTTCCATTATTGGGTGGCGTGTGGCTAACAGGATAAATGGATCGATTATGGGAACTCCTTTCGGTAGGAAATTGGCCGGTACAAACACAACGTTAATGGAGCGTATTTTGTTGAATGCTGTACCAAAAAAAGGGGGATATTGTTTGTTTTTGGTCGAGGTCTGAACGTACGAGCGTAATCCTTTTGTGTTGTTGTTAATATGTTGCACTAAGGGGAATATTGAATGCATTTAAATGCATTTTACCAGCAATATTTATGAGTTTTGTTGTGCATATTTAATTAGATACTAACCGTGGTATGGTTAAGCATTGAATTTAAATTCAGAATAAAAACTTGACGTGGAAGAAAATCAATCAAAAAATATTTCTTATTGAAACCATTTAAAACTATTACAAAATATAAAAAAAGTATCCTTCTGTATGATATTTATCATTAACAACTGCGCACTAATAAAACATAAACAAAATGTCTGATACCAATACACACACACACCAGCAATGTGTATCCGTTTCATTGACAGCAGGAAAAATGTTTCTCACCACGATCATTAAAAAAGGATATTTCACCACCGCCGCACTTTTTACCCACACGGACCCATAATTTATCTTCACCGGCTTAGCAGTTAACCGGAGCAATTGCAATCCAGAAATCACACCCCCCTTACTCTCCCTTCCTTCCATCCCTCTCTTCGTCCCAACCCGATATGAAGGCAGCTGAGTTGTTTGAGGATAAATATCATTAATCGGATCATTGACGGTCGTCCACCGGGCGTCCCCATCGTGTGGACCCACAAGCATCTTGGGTCGAAACCGTCGACAAACGGGCAGTAAACATTGGTAGCATTATTTTTTGATTCGACAACAAATACGTGCCATACGATGGTGGTGAGGTCGATCGATTTTTCGGGGCACCTCAACGGGGCCCGGGAAAATCCGTCCGCATTGTGGACGGGAAAAATATTTGCCTACGAATTAGCCGGACCGGCAGTCCCGATTTCTCGATTTGTCGATTGTTTTATTTGATATTTTGGCTACGGCAAAATGGTTTATGTTTGTTCGATCCGGGGGACCGAAAGTAGAGGATGTGTGTGACTAAGGTGATCCGTAGCTTTATAGAATACCGTGAGGTTTTGATTGTCTAAATAGCGGTACGCAATAGTTTAAGGGGTTTTTAAGGGTTTTTTGGAAGCAAGAAATATTTTTTTTAACACAACTGAAGCTTTAACGTAAGGGAATTATTTTCTACAAACTTCTACACTCACTAACAATTTTCTTTTTAACCGATCACTAAAAGTGAAAGCATTCGCTTCACAACAATTCATTTCAAATCTTAAGCGCTTATTCGCAATCCCTACAAGTCCCTAAAGCACATAATAAAAGACAAATTGAAGCGAATACAAAAGGAAAAGTCGTAGAAGCACGACCACACAGCAGCACAGCGGAGAAAACAGACAAACGGGCCAACAAACTGTACTCAATTTCTTCGATCTCTGCTCAGCCCACGGTTTTTTTTTTGGGGGGTACTTCGCTCCATCGTGCCATCCGTGCCAACGGTACTGCACTGCCGGAAGCCACCCGCCTTATATCTGTTTATCTTCCTCGGTTCCGTTTCGTTCCTGTCGTTATCAAAATCACTCATCAAATATTTGACGATGACTCTATATATTATTAAGTTGTGTAATAAGACGAGTGTTTAGATTTCGATTTTTTTTTCATTCATACCCAAGCATCCACGGCAGACGCTTCCGCTCTCGACGAATTCGGGGAGAAGCTTTTTTTTCACTATTTTTTGTTCGTTCGCTGGTGGGATTGCTTTTTCTCTTTCGCAAGGACTTTCGTTCCAGGCAAAACCCGTGGTTCTCCGCTTCGTGAAGATGGCGGCAGTTTTGCTGTCGATTCGTGCATTACCGGCCTGCGCACAGCGACTTTCGGTTCCGCTTTTTTCCGACCGTTGGCTCTGGGTTGGTAGGTTTGCCTCATTGATGGGTATGAGAATTGTACAGGAAGCATCTTATCTAGCTCGGGAGAAGCTAGAAACCCGATGAGAGCAGCAAAGTCATTCTCAAAATCGTTAACTTAAACAGCTCGCCAACGCACTCGGTACCCCGGGCAGTAAGTCTGGAAACTGATGCTATATTTAATCTCGGTAAAGAGGAAAGCGTAACTTTCATTGCATGAAAATGGGAAAGTTATATGTACCTTGGTGGTGCTGGTACGGTAATAAAGTTTGTATGATTTATTAAGTGTCTTACGGCTATAAAATTAATATTAATTTAGCAATATTTTTATAGCCAACATATATAGCACTATTTGAATATTAGAATGCATTGTATAAAGAAAAATGACAAAATTTTGCATTAAAATACTAAACTCACCCATAAATGCTCAACGCGCATTGGTGATGCAACTGTGGCACAGACCGACCGTCACATCGTGAGAACGGCTTTCGGAGAGTGATAATGTTTGCTTGAGAAAATATTTGCCAGAAAATGGTATGTCTATAGGATGACGGTAAATAATTTGCCATTCGCGGAAACGATGATGCGCCGGCTCCGTACTAATCTCTCAAGAGATTTGATTCTCCATTTTTTTCCATTTTGTTTTTGCAACTCATACCGAAAGCTGCACGATTGTATGGGAAACATCGTTTTGCAAACATTTTTATGTACCTGCTACTTATAGCTTTTTTCTACGTAATAGGATAATATATTTATAGATTTATAGATTATGTGACATGTGGAAATAATTGGATGACTATTAATGGTCTAACCCCCCGAATAATGCATAATTGTAACAATAGTGACGAGGTGTTAATAATAAACAATTTTCAACTTGCTATGGCTAAAACGAACAGGTGCGATACAGAAATACACTTGTTGTAATGGTTAACCTGTTCTCACTGTTCTTTAAAACAGCCGCTTATTAAAAAGGGCTCGAAATTCATCTTTCCTTTTTGCGGCATATGTTCATACAACCGAAGGACCCTGCCCATTCGCTTAAACGCAACGATTTAAATTCATTGGCCCAATCTAATCAACAAATCATCAGATTATAAATCACCGTTAAATGTGGGCATGTGGGCTATACTCTACGTGCCGGAAGAAAAGACAGACAGTCAGCCAACGCTTGTATTGCATCAAGGACGTTGACGCATATTTAGACGGGATCGTGGACAAGATGGAAAGCCGTCACAATTTCATCGCATTTTATTTATTTTCTTCACTGACAAAAGCATTGCAGCGCGTTCGTACTTCACCCTGCCTCAAATAGAGCGGGTGTTTCACCCCTAAAATTCATGTCCAGGGGGAAAAAAGGAAAACAACATGCCCAACACAACAAACTCACGTTCCGCGAGGGTGTGTGTGTGTGTGTGTTGTATGGGAAAATGGTTACATTTTCCCTTTTTCACTTGGCTCGGGTTGACAGTTATCGGAGTGCTTATCCAAAGGGAAAACCTTTACCGAATTCGTTCCCCCTCAGTAATAAGGGAGTTGGTTGGTTTGTAGATCCAGCACCAAATGGCAGGACGGTATTCGGTTGTGTTGCTTGTAATCGCGACAAATCCTTCGCCAAGAACTTGAAAATAACGAGCAACAACATCGATTTTGTTTAGCCGAATAAGACTGGCACGAAGGTTGGGTGTTTTCCCGATGCGAGTGGGTCGAAAAAGAAGGACGGCTTACGGAGGGAACGATCGTGACGTGAGACGTGAGATGCGGCTGCTAAAAGAGGGGAAAGATGCCAAGAATGTAGCATAAACAAACAAATGCCACAACAACAATTACACTCATTGTATTCTATTTAAATTAATCCACCCTCTCCCACCATGGCGAGGAAGCGTTTGGCATTTTCATGTTTGTCCCGCTTAGCATTTGATCAGCTTTCGGTGCACGGGATTATGTACTGTCCTGGCGAACAATTGTGTACTTGGTTGCTTGCAATTATCAAGCAAAACAGATGCAGATGGTTCGTGTTTTAATGTATGGAAAACAGCACTTCTTTGCTGAGTTTATAGTTAAAATTTAATTGCTTTAGTTTTACGATTTTAGTTACACTTAAGACGCAAACGCTTTTTAGCGTATTATTTTCAGTTCTTTTAAATCAAATAATCATATTTTCAAAAATAAAAACATCTATAAACAACGTTTTGTAAATTAGTATTCATTTGCAAAGTATCTGAAAGGCTGTCAACCGATTTACTTGATATTTTCATCAAATACTCTTTACGAAGTTAATTTATAAAGATAGAAAAACGAAGAAGAAAATCTTTTATTTACCTATCTATTAAATTTAATGAATGAGCAAAAATAAATTACAGACAGGGAAAATTACAATGCAGTGGAACGCCGATTATCCGTGCTCATCGGGACTCAGCCATTGCCGGATAAGCGAATATCACGGTTAATAGGCACAACTCTTTTTGTTGGTAAATATTAGTTATTTAGGTTGTAATGGTTGGACTTTTTTTCTAAAGCTAGCTAGAGTAAATTTTCTTAGGTGCACTTTGCAAAATAAATCTGTTCTATTTGGTCGAACTTGAACAAATTGAATCATTCCCCATTGAGGCTTTTATTTCTTGTCACCACCGGTTTGCAGTTAATATGTCAATTCGCTTTTGGAACTGTCATTTACGAGTAGCACGGATAATGGGACAGTCGGATAAAAGATACTCGCTCCATTGTACTATGAACACTATTCACTAAAAATAACCACCTTCGGCATCGACCACAGCTTCAATCATGCTTTGGAACCTGATGCTACCAGGGATACTGATTCCCAGGGATGCTGATTCCCAGGGATCCCTGGAAAGGGCCTCAAAACTTTTTTTTATTAACATTAACTGGGCTTTTGTATAACTGGAAGTGCGATCGCAGTACCTCTTTCAACTGCGCGGCATAAAAATAATCCATGGGGTTAAGGTCTGGGGAGTTAGGACCCCAAACATTTTGGACTGATGAGACTGATGATTTTGGAGAAAAACTTTTTAAATTTTTCCCAGATATTTGGCAAGTGGTCCGTGTGGCAAGTAACCATGGCAATTCTCTAGTGCATGACAGATTGTTATTACTCTTAGGAGCATTGGACTTTATTTTGATGGCCCATCCTTTCTGACATCTTGTACATGAATAAGTAAGCGATCAAACTTTTAATTGCGTAGTAATGCATTAATGTATTAATGGTTAATATGGTTAGTAATGTACCTAAGGAAATAGCTAAGATAAGAACCTCTTACCTAAGGAAAAATATTAAATAAATCATTGTTTGATTTATTCATAATGTAGTCTACCGGTAGTCTACGGTAATAATCCCTGAAAATATTTAACTTATTTTATATTTGGATAGTTTCAACATCGTCAGAAATTATTTCTCATGTAATTAAATGAGGATACTTCAGTTGAAGATAATCTACATTAATTTTATCACGATAACAGAAAGAAAGCTATAAACCCCGTTTCATAAATCATTACTTATGTTATGGTTTAAATTGATTGTATTATCAAATCGTCCCATTCTTATGACACCCCAAAAACCAGAAACGTATGCTTCACACTTATCTTGCATTTGCCCAAAATGGTCCCCAAACCCAAGCCCAAACCGGTCGCACACCAGCCGAAAATATCAATTTGTCTTCATTCGTACGATCAGTCCAGCTTAACGCCATGCCACCGATATGGCGGTCACGGAATCCTCATCTCATGGCAGTTTCCCGTTTTTTTCCGAGCTAGGGAAAAGCGGTCGAGAAAAAGCTCTTCAAAACGAGATAAAGGATGTTGCAGTCGTGTCATGTTTTTCGTGCCTCGGTCTCGTTTTGTCGGTGTCGTGCGCAATCTGTGTTCGACCGTGTGTCCGCGTGGCACAACAACTGCAGCAGCAATAAAATAATAATGACAGTTATCCAGCTTTAGCGCTTCGGTAAGGGGGTTTTTCCCTGCCGAGATTTTCCAGAATCCCTTCCCGACGTGAGTCTGGTGGCGGGGCGCATGTTCGCGCCCTTAACCCACGGCACAACACGGTCGTGAAACCCAAGTGGAAGGATTTGATTGTTGCATGAATTATTTTGTGCAATATATCCCCGACCGATATGGTGAACACACACACCCGCAGGGAGAGATTGTTTTAAACTCACGCATTTAAGCCTCCGTTAGCCTCGGGGGCGAAGTTTGGTTATGATTTTTTTTTTTGCTGCTGTTTTTTACTTGCTTATTGTTCTGCTTGTTCATTCGATTGTTTTACTTGGCAATAGAAGACATCATCAGGCTGGTGTGTGCCTTTTTCCTATTCCACTGCAACAACATGCCTTTCCAATGCGAACGGAACAAGTGTACACGTTCGCTGCCGTCAATTCGAACGGAATTGCGGAACGGTTCATAAACGGATGGACTTTTGCCTTCGGTTGTAGTGGCTGTCGTACAGGCCAAAGGAACGACTCCATGGCGTTGCGTTTGTATTGCGTTTGTGTGAGGAAATCTTTCTGCCAGCCCATCACCATCCCCCTCCGAGGTCTTTACCGAGGCGGGAGCCGTCGAACCCACGCACCAGCGCCCGTCGTTTGGGAGGGTGAGAAGAAAAACTTTTCAAATGCTAGAGAACTCAAATATTTGTTCAATTGACTATTTATAAACTAGAGCACCTGTTCAAATTTTTCGTTTGCCGTATGGCCCCGCTCGACTGGAAGGCTCGAGCCTTGGTACGACCTGCACACGCGGCTTCACGTTCGGTTGCTCGGTGTTTTCCACACGCTCGCACGCCGATGCACGCCGATCCGGAAAGCGTTTGGACGGGGTTGGGAGGCAAATAGGCGTCTGTCCGTCCGTTCCGATGCCACCCAGGGCATCGAAGGCGTGCTGTTTTACGTGTGCAATACCAGCTGTACAGCAAGCAGTGCTTCTCAGCGAAACAGAGCTCTTTTTTTTCGAGATTCAATAGTCCGAAAAATGGTAGGCGGCATTGCTTTTTTTGCGCTCTTCGCATCAGTTAAATGGCCAACACAGCCCTGCGTGTGTGCAGCCGCATGATGCAGCATCGGGCATCCACTTGACGGTCGATGGTTGGCCCGATGCTATCGTACCATATTGTTTCGACAACTTACTCGAACAACTTACCTACGCAGGACCACTTCAAACCCCAACCCGTGGCAGGTTTTAAGGGTAAAAAGGTTATTTCGCTTCGAGTTTTTTTTTTTGCTTTCCATTATTCCGTGTGGGTGAAACATATTTCATAGTTTAGCATATTACACAGTTGTACTGTGAAACTTCCGGTTATTTTTTTTTCGGGGGTAGTTTTTCACCCCGTAACGGATAACCAGATGGTCAAGCGTGCGCGCACCGTTGACGTCTGATTAACTTTTGCAGTTGCAGCCCCTACCTGGGCCACGATGGGCATGATGGAATAGAAGCGAGAGCCTCGTTTTCGCTTGTTTGTTATTAGTGTGTCGCTTCTGAGTGCCTGAACGATGACGAAGATGACGACAAGTGAGTAGTACTTTATGTCAAACACTGATGTAGGGCTATTTGCGTAAAGGTTTCCTTCCTTTTTTTTGCTTCGTTGTTTTGTTCCTATTTTATCACCCACGCCACCGTACCAACTTCGGCTCTCTAACAGAACGGTTTGCTGAAACCTGATGTCCTTATCGCAACATTCGGACGGATGGGTGGCAACGGGTAGGTTGTAAAGTGGCGGGTGCAACGGCTGTCGTTGGCTGCTGGATGTTGATATCTTTATTTGCTCTAATTAAAGTGCATCCCGGGCAAGGATTGATGTTTGGAGCGAGCACAGCAGCACTTGTGTTTTGCCGCCTGTTTGTTGATGATATCATGCTGCGTTGATAAATGTGTCAGCGAATGCACTAGCTCAGTGTCACCGGACATAGGTATGAAGGAAGTAAGGTTTAAATTTATTATTTTAAATTAGGTACGCAGTTTTGAAAGTATTAAAATGTAACAAAAACGAAGGCAAACTACATGAAATCTTTAATAGCATATTTTTAATGTAAAGATCATATTGTATAATTTAATTTAAAAAAAATTTAAAATTGAAATCAATAAATAATTTAATCAACTTCTATAGCTACATTTATAAGTGAAACAAGCAAAAATATTCTTAGTTGTTAAGTATAATCAAATTGAGATTCATTAAGACATTGAGATTAATATGTAGAGTTTCTCTCTTACTTCTATCATACATACTTCACAAGAGTTCAAAAATATAAAGTGGTGCTTTGTTTATTTTTGTAAATTATTCCTTAAGTCCTCAAGAAATTTGAGAATTTAGAATAGTAACATCAATAAAATTATATTCTGTTATCGAAAACGGCATTAAATCACTTATTCTAAGTTTGATTAAGTCACAGCTTCACGAGCTTTGGTGTGCATTAAACTTCTTAAATGTGTTAAAATCTGAATTACATCAGTTAAAATATTTCACCCAAGAAAATCTTCAAATTACACGGATTCCTCTTGAGCAAACATTTGTTATACCAAAACTTTTATTTTATTTTATTCCAAGCGCTCATAAACTGGAAATCTATTATTTTATTCAAGATTTTAAAACGATTATCTGCTCACCCTTTAAAAAAATCCCTTCTACCGTGCCTATCAATTTCTTCCGACGCACGTGACCGCCCAGTAGCCGTTTGATTTTTGATGCTTTAATTCTTCCACGGATTAAGGCCAATATCCAAGGTATCAGTTTAAAGCGTGTATCACACCGACCGAGTTTAAATGTGCAAGCCTTTTCATTTCCCAACCGAGCAAACTTCAACCACTCGTTTGCATGTGTGTCTGTAATAGCCATTCGCTTCGTCCAATCCTACCCAATGCAGCTGTCTAGCAAACAACGGACAGCAATGCGCAAGTCTGATGCGCCTCAGCGCATGTAGCAAACGATTAATTTACACCTTCCCGCGTGGCGCTAGCTGCTCAATCACTTTTCACCGGCAATCGTCCATGAAATAGAACACATTGCACATTTTGCAGCTTATTGTGCGCCGAGCTTACTACCCTTCCTCGGGTTTCGCGAGAAAAAGATCATGACGGAAACAGTGAGGTGGAAACAATTGCACGATTAAAACCCTCCGATTAATTCGTTGTGACAGGATTATTGCTATTTAGTGTGGAAAGATTTTTTCTTTCTTTCCTAGCTTTATCCAAGCGCGCAGTCCTTCGTCTCTACTCCAAGGACACGGGATCGGTTCGGGCGGGTGATGAAGCGATCGTTCAGTTGTGCGAGGGTCATCAAAGGCGATTGTGCATAATAACAACACCGCACTTTGTAGCGTAAATTTGTGAAACAGACCCACCGTTGTATTCGAACCTTCATCGGCACCCTTCAATTCATCCACCCAAAAATCCCCTTACGACCAAACAAACGATACAAAGAAGGGAATCAAACAGGGAACGACAGCAACAACACACCCACCCTATTAGTCCTGGTATTTGGCACGATAAAAATCATGAACATATGATATAAATAAACTATCAAACAGGCCGCAGGTTTTGATCCCTTTCCCCTATCGGTCATCAAACTCACCACCCCTAATGGTAGAACGATGTAAGGAACCTTACAACAAACCCCTATTCGAGGGCAGGATTTCGGAAGGATTTGCCGGCAAACAGGAAACGCTCGGTGATAATCGTTCCGGTTCGCGGACCCGGCCGATTCACAATCTGTGCTTGGGTTTTGATTTAATGTATTAATTATTTGCTGTAAACGGTTCGCCTGTTCGGCTGGGCGACTTTCACCACCCTCTCTTGGTGCCTCTCTTGGTTGTTCCGCAACAACGTTGTACGTTAGTTCTCGCGCTGATCGAGAAAAAAAGGGGGTGATTTTAATTTGATTTTATTATTGCATCCAAATCCACTGCGCACTACGCACTGTTGATATAGTAGCATCGAAGGGTGAAAACGAAAACCCCGAAAAGGGTGGGAGTATTTAGGCGCCTTCAGGCGTCGAAATGCGTCACCAGCCGGGTTTGTACCTTTTCTTTCCCGTGTGTGTGTGCGTGCACCGGGCACTGAATGCGTTGATTGATCTCGGTTAGCTTTTGCGTTCTTAGCCATCACGCGGCACAATGCTCTATTTTTATGAGCCTTTCGTCGGTTTAGATCGTTAATTGAGTGTTCCAGCGCATTTTCCGAGAAGGTGGCAGAGAGGCGGTTATTTTGGGGTTCTATTATGATTGTGTTTCCCTTTTGACGTACTATATACGAACGGAAGAGGGATGATTCCCGGGAGTTCTGGTGTGTGGAATTGTTCATCCTTGAATAAGGATGGGAACGGAATTAGCACGCTTATTTGGTTATCTTTGATGATGACCTGAATGATAGCATTTGTGGTTTCTATGGCCAAAATATGTGTGAAGTGTGATAAATCAATTTATAGTGAAATAGCTACCGAGAAGGGAGATCTGGGATATCTTCTGACCCAATATTAGTAATTAGCAATAGTTGTTTAACAAAATAAAAAAAATGTGATAAGTTCAATTGGTTCAGAATGTAAGTGATAACAAGCCAAAACAGACTAAATTCTCTTTGCCGTGTTCGAGAGGAAGATGCTCATATTTTGATTTTGGGCCCCATATGAGTGGAAAGACAATCGAAGAACACTTTATTGATGAATTCTGTGAATTGTACGATGAATTAACTGTCGTACAGCGAATTAGACTCACCAAACTCCTGTGAGATGGTTATGTTATACGAATGACACCGGACGACCAAGTCCGTAAAGCTCTTTTAGGTCATCCACATGAACCGAGGAGGATTGGGAGGCTCAAATTCAGACCGATAGCCTCTTTATCAGTGTTCCTTAGACTAAATCGTTCTCAGTTACAGAAACTCAGCCCCAAGCTGTGTTTATTGCCTCAATCCACCTTCACGTAATGGAGTGTCTTCTTCGTCAATTTCTTGAAATTCTTAAATCCTTGGAGATTATGACGATACGTCAGTGCATGTTAATATTAACAATTCTAATATAATAATTTGTAAAACAAGACCAATTTATTGATTTTGAAGGGCGATTTAATCAATTCGTTTGCCAAGTTACAGTAATCAAATTCACATCGACATCCTTATTTTTGTTATCCCTTCCTGATCATTCCTCATCGTGCGCTAGCAACATCCTTTAGCATCGAAATTCTAATCTCTATCTTCCTCTTCCTTGAGAGCTGTCTACATCCCAATGCTTTACATATGCAACTAATCATATGCCAAACCTCGGTTCCCATCGTCACTTTGCGCTTTATTGAGTTCGCTGCTGACTTTTCCTCCCTTCAATTTATGCTTCGCCAGGCACCGTACGATCACCAAACAGGAACCATTGCAGAACGAAACGTGTATATTGATTGAATTTGCTTCCTCATGTACAAACATTTCGTTCATCATCAACGAGGAATGGGGAGCCACATTGACAAATCCCGGCTCCCAACGAGATGATGTGCAAATCATTCCCGCCTCTGCACATGAGGCGCAAAGCGTAGCGCAAATGAAAAACTTCCCTTCCCCCCATTTTCAACGACAAAAACCGGGTGCAAAAAAGGAAAACCGTTTCGATTCTAGGTGCGGTGATAACAAGAAAAGCATCCGAGACAGAGAGAGAGGGAGAAAAAAAGGCGAAATCATAAAATCGAAATGAGCCACCTTTTGGAAATGGAGTAAGGAAGGCAGGATGAAAGGAACTGACGTACCGATGACACACGCGGTTGGAAAAGTGCCAACACGAGCGTAAGCCAGGCGGATGTCTACGCTGCGCTACCGCTGGAAGCTGACAACGGAACGAACCGAACCAATTTGCATGATGAAACAAGCTTCACCGAGCGTGACTCAATGCATCATCATCGTTCCTTCACCACGTTCCCGCTCGTGTGTGACCGGGTGTTTCAGTCGATTGATGTCAATTTGACGTTTTCAGTTGACCCGACGGCGGTGTGGGGTGGGGGTAACTCGCTGCACATCGTGTCCGTCGCTTGTTTGCCAGCATAATCAGACTTTTCGAATGCTTGATTTATCAATATTTTCCAACGTTGATTGAATGGGTTCCCTGACACCTTTCGATCCGGTCACTACGACAAGCTCATGTTGCCAGACTCAAGCAAAAAAACGAGGAACAAAACGATCCCTTGCCGAACCGATTCCGTAGGCGATCCTTCTCTGCTGGGTGTACTAATTAAAATCGTGTTACTTCTTGGACGTGCCCTGCCGCAATCATTCGTCACTTTCCTTCCTCCACCGTAAAGTGTTTCTTTTTCATTATTTTGTTGTTACTTGGCCGGAGTCCGGAAGTAAACGTCCGTAGTGCAACTCTGATCGGTCGGCACCCCGGTCCGGGGTTCAACATTATCGAGCCCATTTGGATGGTGCAAGGTAAACATTGGGAAACTTTCATTTATGACATTCTGCACACATGCTCACACGTAATGCTGGCTCTGTTGCCCGTTGCCCAACCTTGTTTGGAAACAAAGGAATCCCCCGCAACGTATGCTCTGTATGTGTGTGTTGGTGAGGCGCCATCGGACAATTGAAGGATTGAAAAGTGCCCGGGAAAGTTCACGATGGAGAAAACACGCATAAACGATAATTACTTGGGTGTTTTGGGGTGGAATTGTTTGGTTAGGGCCGAAGCCGATAGGGTGAGTTCGAACCGATCATCAACGACTGCACTGCCCTGCTTTGTGCTGCTGTATACGCCGGTCGAGCGAGGCCCAGCGCACCAAAAGCGAAGATGGTGTGGTATGCAGTCGAGTCTCAAAATCCTTGCACAAGAACGTGATGGGGCGCCGGATGGATGCATCGTAAGCTTTTTCATGTAAACGAGTGCACTATCGCCTGTCCCCGGTGTGCCTTTGTTGCAGGCAGCCATCGTTTTAAATGGCGAAGCCCGGTAATGATGGGTGTTTACCTTTCACACATCCATCGGTTGAAACTAACAATGGGGAAAGGCATTCCGTCACGACAGCGCAACAACGGTACAGTGTTGATATGTGCTTGTTTTAAAATTACTGATTAATTTCCTATTGGTACTGTACTGTTTCGATTAAAGGCACAGCATATGAACACAATGTAACAGTGTGGTTTAACGATTGCAGGAAGTTTGATGAAGTAGAGAAAGGAATATTAAATTGGTTCTTATTTTATTGATATAAAATCAACTTTACAGTAGGTTTTTTTGAGCTTTCAGAAAACTAATGAGCTAGCGTGAAATATTGCCCGAGATATAACTCTGAGTGCTAGGCAAGAACTCAGAATTCAGACCCAGTTAGGCAAATGATGGTATCTTATAACGCACTAGGGTTTGAAGCTGATTGTAATATGACGATTGTAGTGTAGAACACTGGTTTTATCAAAATGCACATTTTCTTAGGGAAAGCCTAAACCTTGTATTCTTCGTTCGTTCTTGTACGCAACTGAATCCTTTATTACATGAAACTCTTTGAGCCCGTTGGCTCTCAATCCGTTTACGTCACACGCTCGACGAGTTTAGCGTAGCGTGTGCGGGAGCGTAGTAGTTCACTCAACAACAATTATTCATCTTGGCAATAGTGTTAGATAGTTCTTTTTGATGATTCGTCTATGTTCCTATTTATTTTAACGTTCAATCTTTGTTTGTCAATTCATTATTATTCATTCAGGGTTTGGTCTCATAGTTTCAAATTATTTTTAGCTTTTTTATATATTATGTACATAATATTTTAATTAAATAAGTAAATAAATAAATTTAAAAAAATCAACTAAATAAATAGCAATTGTACAAAAATAAATTAACTAAAACATTCATTCACGTTGAAGAAACATTTGAAGCATTAATTAAATAATGAACCACAACCATTTCTAGTAATTTAATTTTCCAACTCATCTGCTACAACGTGATAATGAAATTGGTCTTAATTGTATTTCTTTGTTTCGTTCACTTTTTGGTTTTGTTGTTCTCATCTTTCATCTCACAAACCAATTATGTTATATAAAAAACCCTCCAATCAAAGTTAAAAAATTGAACGAACGGACAAAACTTGATGAACAAGAACAACTCAACAAACGAACGATGAAGGACTAATTGTTTTTTTTTAGTCGATACTTTTCACCTTCCAGGCTGAAATTCCATGGGTAGAAGGATAAACTTTTTTCTTCGATAAAAGTCCGATAAAAGTACGATCCGCTTTCCAGGGTGCAAAGCGAAAAAGTAAATTATAACGCCATTTCCATTAGACTTTTAGACTGGACGCTAGGTAAGAGATGACTAATTTGTGTAAATTGGATGAAAGAGAGTAAAACGAGGTTCGTTAGTTAGGTTTAATGTTATTCAATTATAGATTTTAAGGGATCGGTTTTTGCTCGGTTAGAATAATTATTGAAGAATCAACGTTAATCGATTTGTAAGTAAATAATATCGTTTTAATTGTTCTTATAATATAAAAGAAAATAGTTAACCCATTTGTTTGTGCACAAAAAGTTCATCATTCAGCACTATTTTAACTTTGAATCAGCTCTTCTTAGCGCCGTCTCTTACTCAAGAAATTCTTGCCTCATTGGCTAAAGGGATGCAAATACAAATCCCCTTGCCGTCCGTGAGCAAACGGATACGGCCTACGTACCAAACACCCGGAAACAGTTATCGCTTATGTAAGCACACATCCGGCTGCACCGATAAAATGGGACACCAAAATATGACCAACTTTCAAACACTTCCCGCTACAAAACCCTGAAACCTCCGTTGCCAGGATATCTCCGTGCTGGGATACACCTGAAGGAAAAACAAATAGCCCCTAAGCAGCATAGATCTCTCCCACGGATAGGCTAGAGGGATGGAGGGATGAAGAGTGTGGAAAAGCAACCCTCCCGTACAACAGCCAATCCACCCTGCTGCCCCGATCGTGCCTCCGGAGCGGCAACCACACTAGCAAGATCGACTACGAAAGTCATTTTATAAAGATTTCGTTTATCACCTTTCAGTTTATTTGGAAATTTTTGTTTATCGAGCTAATATTTGTGTTGAAAATTTTGCTCGTACCAGGCCAGTCGCCAGGGATACGCTTTTTACCCCCATGTGATGCCCGGTCGCAAACATTTCTATTCCTTGTCGTTTTGGTCCTCGTTGACTTGTGCAGCTTCTTGTTGCGGTGGAGGACGGGTTTCGCATTGGATATGCTGCTCGCTCGCACCAAAAAACCACACCACCCTTGGCCGGACCAGTCCGATTCAAGTGGACGAAACTGTGCCGGCGTGTGAAAGGGACAGTTCTTCGTTCAAACAAACGATGGTTGATGCAGGACGAGGTTCGTCATTTGATGCATGCACTTTAGAAGACGTTGGAAGCATTGTGAGGTTAGAGGGAAAATAGTTTGGAAAAAAATGTTTTGAAGTTTTTGTTTGAAGTAGTTTGAAAAAAATGTCTTAAGTTATCATCACAATTATCTGTATAAAAAACCAGTCAACGGCATGACACAGAATTCCAATATGTTCTTCCTACATCTTTTTATTTAACCTCCAAAATAAACCACAATCACAAGCTTCCTATAAAACAAAATATTGGACAAATAACAAGGATTAGTAAGCCCTAAACTTCTCCCTTAGTCAATCCTTTATGGAATATGTCACAAAGCTACACAATTCGTTACGATACATCCACTTCCGTTGATAAAAAATGCATTTTCAAGCTTGTTTTTCCATAAACAAAACTGTGTCTCGTACGACAATTTCCCGAAGCATCGCAGTTTTTTCACTCCAAACCCTAAGCCACTCTTATTGGTCTGGTGAAACTAAGTCTAGTTCTGCCAGATAACCTGATTCTCGATGACAGCACACAACGCGATCGACACAATCGACAGCCAAGGGACCCCCAGGAAAGCAATGGGTGGTTTGGACTGGTACCGTAATCTACAACGAACTTGTACGACGTCCTCCGGACGGTCGTACAACTTCTCCACACGGCACGACACTTTCAGTACGATCTAGAGCAAATAGAGCGAGAGATATGGAGCAGCAGCAGCAGCAGCAGCAACAACTGCAAACGGTATTTGTCGATAAACAACATTTTCTGTTTGATTTAGAATCGATTTTTGTTTGATTTCTTCATAAAGTTGCTGCTGCTGCTGCTATTGCTGCCGTTTTGTTTGGTGCCGTTCGCTTTGTGTTACGCGCCTTGCGAAGGACGCGTCAAGGCGCGTTATAACGTCGACGTTTGGGTTCGAAAGGGAGAACCGGGAACCGTGACATTGGCATTGAATCTAGCCAATCTTAGACCACACCGGAAAGGGCGGGAGGTATCAGATGAGGAATCCATCGGTACACTTATCGGCGTACCGGAATGCAACGGTCTTCGACGATCGAGCGCTCTGTTTGATGCCGGACAATAATGAGTGTCGTCTTTAGCAGTGGTGTTTCGTGTCCGAAAGCAGACCGATATGGGCGAGAGACGATATGCCATTGTTGTTGTTGACCCAAAGGGTGGTATTTATCAAACGAAAGTGATAATCTTTACCCTCGGGACATCGTCGAGGCCCGTTTGTTGTCGTCTGCGGTAAAAGCGATCAAACATTCATACAGCGTGGCGTGCCGCATAACAGATTCATACCTATTGAAGATTGGGCTTATCTGCAGTGTTGTATGTGAAGATTAATTTATTAACACAATGTAAGCGATTTATGAACAGATGGAAACTTATGGACAATCATTATTCTAAAGTATTAAATATTTAAAAGAAA
This sequence comes from Anopheles funestus, assembly GCF_943734845.2. Lineage (NCBI taxonomy): Eukaryota > Metazoa > Arthropoda > Insecta > Diptera > Culicidae > Anopheles > Anopheles funestus. Next base: position 19,374,877 of record NC_064598.1, read on the forward strand.
TTAAAAATGAAAAAAAAATGTTTAAAAAGATCGATCATGTTGTACTGACTCCCACGGTGTAAAGTGGGATGCATCGACGGTTGCATTTCCGTTGCAGTTGCTCAACCAAACAACGCCAACGACGAAACCAAACCTTTTTTACCCAAAACAATACAATCTCGAGAGTGTCATTTACAGTTTGCTCATCACACATCTTCGCTGACCAACTTGACTTCTTAATGTTTCTCAAGTACTTCCTTCCACGTCACGCCACGTTAAATGAAATCATCCTCAATTTTGAAACACCCAACCCAAACTCCAAACCTTGCGTCCGGTAGTTCCCGTTTCCCATTCACCACAATAGGTGTAGCCTCAATTACCGGGCAGCACAAAAGTCGCCACGGAAAACTTGTTTTTGTCCACTCGATCACACCGCGCGTCACATTCCAGTGTACGGTGGAGGCTAAACTGTACCGTCGTCTGCAGAATGCACCCGCCATCGGCTGACAATGTCTTGAAAGCGATTGGGACGGACCGACCAAGAGCTATGATTTTTATGAATGAAGGTGCACTCGTGAGATCGTGTCAGATCGCGCGAAGATCCGTTGCATACGGGGAGGTAAAATCAACACTTCTACCTCCGTTTAAAGGCGTATGTAGTAAGGCACTACTTGACCAGCCAGAATAACAACCAACTAGGAAGAAAGATGACAGTTTCATCTCTATTTCTAGCAGTGGGTGACTTGATTTCGGGTTGCTCATCGAGATCTTTCCAAGTATGCGAGAATCGTGGAGCTCATCAATCACGAGCATTTGTGTGGATGGTGATCGTATGGAAGAATGGCTTTCTTCTTCTTGCGCGAGTTCAAGAGCGCTTTGTCGTGTCGCTGGTCAGCGAAATCCATTCATACGGGCGCAATGGCACTTGAATATGAATGCTCATTTAGCACGCACTCGTTCGTCTGAGTGGGAAATATTAATGCTAATTTGGTAAAGAATTATTGTTAGAGATGGATGGATTTATTCTTCAAAGATTTTTGTTAAATTTTAAATGTTAAAGACTTTTTTAAGTTTCACATTAGTCACACACGAATCATGTAAAAGATGTTTCTCAGACGGCTGGTTAATTTCTCAGTAATAGTAATATCTGCTAAGAGTAATAGCTAGCTAAGAGTTCTCAAACCGGATATTCCGACATTTCTGGTGGATGCATCAACGCCATCACTCTTCCTCCGTCTACGCCTTCTCTGTCCTGAAGAACTTCACGGACTTGGTCATTTGGTTAGAATGACATGACCAGTGCACCGGAGACAAATCATCTGTATGATAGTGAGCTTGCCGAACAACTCACAGAGTTCGTCTTTATAGCGACTCCCCCTCATTGTCCTTCATTGTTGAAAGATGTGATAAAAATCTATCTATTCTTAACAAGATAAGCTCCTGATTCTATCAAGAATAGGAATCTTAAAACAAAGAAACTGAAGCTCCAGCATAGTGTGATCATCAATATATTATTTATTAGGAACTTAATTCAATGAAACCCAGCGATGGAGTCTCGTCTCTACTGCCTATGTCTTAAATTATCACCAATTTCAGTTCCAAGTAAATGGTAAAACTGATTCTCTATATCAAGACTTACAAGGTGACTCGCACCTTAAATAGATAGTGTTCTAGATCTATATTTCGAAGTATAGATTCTCTGTATCAAGACTTACAAGATGACTCGCATCTTAAATAGATACTGTTCTAGATCTATATACCCAAGAATTTAAAGCTCTGAAGAATACCTATAATAGAATTGTTGGATTGTTGGACGTAGCAAGGACTGACTCTCCGACTACATGGTAAAATAAGTCTAGTAAGCCAGAAATAGCCGGCGTGACCTGTAAGGTCGTTAAATGCCAAGAAGAGAGAAAAGAGAGAGAATTTTTGGATAGTATGTAAAGACATGAAGTTGAGATTAAGTAAAATTGAAGTTGAGAGCGTTGCGTTGATAAATCCAACTAATCATCTTGACAAGCATGTTGTTTAGTATGCTAAGGACTCCATAAGATCTGTGAGTAAGATAGAATAGAGTCCTTCCTCCATGTCTTATATACTATCCTTGCAGGGGTGACACTACTATACAAATATTTGCACTAGTTATAAGCTAGTAATAAAATGATTCAAATTTATTATCATCTTTCAATAAAAATGCTTCAAGGATTGCCCTCTATTCATCACGGTTTTGTTTGATAACATAGCACACAGCTAAACACCGAAATCTGCCAGCTAAGCAATATTCCACCATAAAAAGGCCTCCTTTTCATTGGTGATTTTATCGAATCAAAGTCATTTGTTTTGAAATTCGTTCAATAATTTAGGTCATCCCCGATTGTGCCATTCGTTTCGCACGCTACCACACTCACGATAGTTGATGCCCGAACCGTTTACGATCCTTGGTTGTCATAAAATTGCCATCCGAGAATCGCCATCCCATTGCTTTTTATACGTCAACCGAACGACCGAAACGACCCATACTGAGTCGGTTCCGGAGGGATATGTTAATGGGTTTATGATTATGCATAAAATCAGTGACTTCGATTATCTGGCGCTTCCGGTTCCGGGCCGTAACTGTGGGTGGCACAAAAACAGACAAAACAAAGCAAATGGTGGCCAGCGACATTGAACACTTGCATACATTTATTTAAACGCTAACGAGCACCCATTATGTGGGACGAAACCGGGCACGTCAGCACCAGTACCGGCGTGCAGATGCCACAAAATGCCGGGTGAGTGAGTGGAGAAATTAACGAAAATTTCTTATCATTCGGCAAACACCTTCTACATTATTTCATGTGCATGTCATCATAAATTTTCAGCGCGAAGCTGCTTACGTCCTGCGATACCAATTGCCATCTACTCCGGGGGAAGCAGCCAGCCAGCGGTTGAAAGCTGAAGCCCCACATCGCATAAAATATGCGAATCAGTGAATGTGTACGTCTGGCCGAGAGAGTATGCGGGTGGGGAGGGCGAGAGTGATCTTTTTTGTTGTTTTACCCGGTATCAAAATGAAGGATGATGCTTGGCACAGTTTGAATAATGTTCACCATAAACCTGGCAGAAAGGCTTTTTTTGCAGGAGAGGTAAGGAAATATATCGATAGCCTTTGCATAATGCGGCAGCCATGGCAGCCAACCGAAAATCGTTGCGACGCCAGCACTGGCAGCACTGGCCACACAAGGAAGATGGTGGATGTGGTTTGATTTTGCAGCACTTACGCTTCTGCCCGTCGATGCTTTCTTTTACGAGGGAACAGGCAAATGTGAACCCAATGCGGTAAAAGTATGAATTTTCCAACCCTCTGCTGTCAGTCTGTCGGGTTTTTGTTTGGGGTCAATGGGGTTCCGGTGCCCGAACGTTATACCGCTGTTTGCTTTGGTGGGAGCGTACGTGTATGCTGTTAACATAAAACGTCAATTTCGGTTTGACCGCGGTGGATCTATTACATGTCGCATCAACCATTATGGTGCGCTGTTTTGATAACAGCGATTGACGGGCAGATTTGTTTGGCTTTTTTGCTACACATGCCTTTGTTGATGTTGCCATTTATTACTTGTTTTGCTATTGCGCTTGGTAGGAATATTACTAACTAGTAGCTATGTTTGAAAAAGGTTATAAACATTCTAAACTTCTATATAATGGTTTGTAATTCTCATTGCATTATCATAATTTTCTACCATCGAATATTTTCTTATACTGACAATTTCCTGCTCCTTCTCCGATACAGTGCCAAGTAGATAAAAAGGGCATTAAACTAGCACCAGTTGCACTATAATCGCAACCACACTCATGAACACCTTGCGCATTAGATGCATGACGTCGGTGGAAAAGCTTCTCCATAGCGAGAACCTCACGTCAACACGTGTCACAGGATCTGGGGGGGAATTTGGCCCAGCTCCTTCACAACAATCAACCGGCATCATCTTCAACGGTTATCGCCGACAAAGCCCAAAGACACCAAAAACCCTTCAGACGCGCGTGGCACACCGATTGAAGGCACGCTATTTGTTTAATCGTGCCCTGCGACGGCCATGGCGTGCTGTACATAAAACCATACCAGGCACCACTACGCACTATCACTCATCGTCGAATGATGAAGCCGGATGGAAATGTTTTGCTTTTTGCCACGGTGCGTGATTATGACTAGAGCCAGTGGATTAGCCGAAAGATCTTTAGTGGCCAGCACAATAGATACCCACAAACACACACGCACGTGGGATATTTTTAACAGAATCTGTTGAGCGATAAATTTTAGCGGGTTTGATGGGTTTACGGGTTGTTTAAGCGATTGCAATTTGAAGCATGGAAATTAGTTCACTATTGCTTTAGTAGTAACAAGGAGAGATCCAAAAACAAATATAATAAAACATAAATAATTGCTTCATCTCGAGAGCAATTTCCATTTTAATTATCTTTTTTTATTATTATCAACCAAGGACATTTTGTTAATATTTCTGAACGAATTATACTCATTGAAAAATGTCCATTAAAACAAATATCGCTTTTAAATTGTAACTTCATCTTACAACATCAAGTAAGGGCTTAAAAAGTGAAATGAATAAACAAAAAATCTGATATTAAACTTAATACTTTGGACTTTTTTTCTTTAAATAAGTTAAATAAAACTAAAACTGAAGAATCAGGCTGAAAAAGTGTGTTAAAAAATTTTTCGCATGAGATATAAACTTCTAGGAAAGAAAATAAAATCTTGTTTAAATTAAGGCTGTTTTACGAAAATAATTATCAAACAAATGCCATTTACAATACTTTCCCGTAAAAACTAATTTTATTTGTCTTTCTAAATGTCTTTTTGACATTACCTTCCAAACGGTCGTGAATTATATGGTCGTTTTAGTATGCGAGAAATTATTTTCCTCAATTTATTATTTTATTTAAACTATTCTTTCTTGGTCCTTAACACGACAAATTCTAGTATTTATTTATTTTTTAATTTATCGACCATGCCTTTCAAGTATTGATTAAGTCGTAGTCCTTCGTACTATTCGAATAGGAATTAAAAAAAAAATTGAAACCCATCCACCTCCCATATAATGCTCCTTGAAGTCATCAATAGACAAGGTAATAAAAAAAAGGCAACGAAAAATCAAGCAACCATTCGCGAACAATGGAAAATGGTGTCAGTCCGTGTAAGTGCACAACTCGAGTGGTTCGATTTCATTCTGGGCCGAATTGAAGTATTTCCTCGTTAAATAATTGGGTTGCACTCCATATGTGCTGTTTTTGCGCGGCGACCACTTCTTCTCGCGCGCGAGCACCTTATCGATTCCATTTAGCTGCGGAGAGTTTGTCAATTGTGTTCGCTTAGTTCCGTACCCCGTGTTTTTGTCCACCGTCACACATCAAAGCTCTATGCTGCATTTCCGTACCATCGCGGTTACACAATTAAAGGCCAAGAAGATGCACTCCAGCGCATATGGCGCGCACATACATACATATATTGCATGCCACCTGCCTGCCTTGATTGAAGGATGCATCGCGTCAAGTGCTTTGCCGTGTTGCTGATATCGCACGGACATTATGTCGGGTTAGAGGTTTTTAGATCGATCGTAAATGGGTTGCCGATTTTGTCGGTTAAGTGGGGCACGGGGGGAGGTAGTCAAGGTAATGGTTAATGGGTTGAATAAATAAACGCTTTGTGCATAATATTGGACGCGATTATTCATATTACACTGATTGAAATAATGTTTCACTGCATAGAGAGCGATAGAGAGACAGGGAGAAAGTTGTCCCAAACTGATGGCAATAATTATTTATATACCATAACTATTCATCATTTTCTGGCTATCTGCAATTTAAATGCCTCTTTACTTCACCTTTCCATCCGTAAATGCCGCAACATAAGTTAAACACTTCAAATTACGGGGGTTTTCCTTTATGGGGAATTTCTCATACTTTCCTATACACAACAATTTACAAAAACTCCATGCTACCGTAGCGCAGAGATAAATCGTCACGTTTTTCGCCTTTTATTGATTTTTCCCATCAATATTTCATTCACCAACACCACGAACGAACGGTAGTACTGCGGCCACGATATCCCGACCGTACCATTCGAAACAACCGTACGTAGGCAAAAGTGGCCTCTTCTGGTACCGTGTCATGTTCTTCGTGTCAAACACAACCGCCACCAGCCCAGCTGAACGGACAGTGGTTCGGGCCAGTGCTCGTTCGCCAACAATTCTAGCACATCCGGAATTCAATCCAACCTTCTCGTTCTCCCCTTGGAACCGTGTTGGATTTCCGCCATTCCTTATCGACTTTTCCGCCTCCCAACTTCTTCCCTTCTTCCTTCGTCGAAAACCCTCTCCCCAAGCACATTTGGGTACGAATGGTTCAAAATGGACGCGGGAAGGAAAATGTCGCTCACAACCTTCAGCTTTGTAATAAAGGTTTTTCCCGGGAAAAATGCTGCTCCCCCGACGTACGTAGTACGAGAGCGTTGGTAACATTCCACAAATACTAGCGTACAAATACTTACTTTCCTTGGTGTCTGTTACGCGTACACATACAAACATAAGGAGAAAAGTGCTTCTTACGTGTTTGATGGTGTTGTGCTGTTGCACCCCCTTTTTGTGAAAATACACGAATGGAGACGCTTTGCACGACTTTTCCCGGTTTTGTTTCCTTCTCTCTCTCTCTTTTATTTTACTGTCACTCTTACTGTGTATCTCCCTAGCAGGGTTTTTAGCGTTAAATAGTAAATGTTTCATCTGGCGCTTTTTTACGCTACACTAATGTCTCATCTGTGTATTTGTTCCTGGCACTCTGTCTGTGATCCAGTTGTTCGTGTCATTCTCTACCTTTCCACCGGCATCATTCGGTATACCGGCCGGACATTAAATCCCTCCCCCCTCAATTCGTGCCGCAGGGACAAGGACTATCGTTTTGCTGTTTCCTTTCTTTTATCACGCATACATGCATTCTATCGCATTATGCTTCACAACATGTAGCGTAATTTTGCTTTTTCACCCGGGGCACGCGAACAGACCTGGGGAAATGGGGTGGCGGGGTGGAAACAGTATTAAAGTAAGATAAAGCTGTCTGCTCCGATTTTGCACAAACGGATGTAGTGGTGTGGCATAACCCTTCCTTCCCGGCTGAGGTTCTGATCAAACGTGATACGGCCTGGGCCATATCAACCAGCTGCTTGGATAGCTGCGGGCCCTACACACACACATATATGGCCACACAGGGCCCAACAAGATGGGTTGGGTTGTAATCGATTTATGTACCAGCATGGCACCAAGGGATGAAGGACCGTTTTTTCCAGAAATGCGATGATGCGCAAAAGACACTTCTCCAAAGGTAGAAAGGGGGGGAGAGAGAGAGAAAGAGAGCGAGAGAAAAAGGCACTATGAAACATTTTCATTCAACCTTATCCAACCTACCTGGGTCGTATTTCCGAGGCTTGAATCGAGTACCCACCTCTAGGTACGAGGATAAAAATCAATTATTTATTTTCCATTTCCGTACCACGCCATGTTACACTTGCGTGTGTTACAGACGCATCGATTAAAACCCTTCCATGGTGGAATCAAGGAGGAAAAATAGAACTACGGATTCTTACAATGTAACGGAAAACAGAGTTTGAAAAAGGCAAAATAAATCACACAAAAACTTATAAAATAAAAGAAAAACTTTCTAAACATCCACCAGTCAATAAAAGATCAGTAAATAAATATAAGTAAATAAACAGTAAATAAAAACATCCACCAGTAAATACTACAAACCTTTATCCCCACCTGTAGGGAAAAAATAACAAAGATAAAAACAAGAGAAGAAAAACCCACCCATCATATCGAGATTATTATTTTTAAATCACTTTTTATTATTATTATTATCGATCTGCTTTTTTCTTCTTCTTCTTCTTTAAATTTTCCACTTGCTTATTCGTTTTAATCGATTCTTTTAAAGGAAATAAAAATGCCACTAAGTTTCACAGTTTTTACTCGAATTGTGTTTGGGGTTCCGCACATGTGGTCAGTTTGTAAAACCGTCTCGTTTCCAAACTACCAGGATGTTTTGACGTAGTTTTTCCCCGGTAGAAAGCCAACGCCATTTTTACTTGTTTCCTTAACATGTATGTTGGGATTGTTGTTGTTTTTTTAAATTTATTTATACAATTTTTACTCCTTCCTGGTCTTTTTTTGTTGTTACTGCTTGTTTTACTAATTCTGTATGAGTGTTTTTCTCATTCGATTGGATGGAACGTAGCTTTCTACATACGCTTCGGAGGGAGGGAGCGAGAAAACAAGATTTCATACAATCAATCATTTTAGAAGCCATTTTTCCATTAATTTCCATCAACCATCAGTGTGGATGGTTCTGTTTTTTCTTCTCTTCCTCCTTCACTGCTTGAAAATTCGTTCTACATTTAGCTTTCCCTTTATTCCTTCTGGCATTTTGTTTTACTAAGTGTGATCACCCAATCCCGCACGGATAGTTCGCATCGGCCCCCCGCGCAAAAGGTTAGTTGGGGGTTTTGGTACAAAACATACGGAACGATCGTAAATGGTATCCACTACAAACTAAAAGCTATTAACAAATGTACCGGCCTTACCAAAACAAAACTGCACCAAAAATGAGACTGAAGTTGAATCATCCGTGCGCATTTATCTCACTAACGCACTAAAACCCTAAATAGCTAATCGTATCGCACCAGGAAAATTATAGATTTTGTTTTGCGTTTTTTTTTCTTTCGTTTTTCCTCGCTCAATCTTGCTTGTTACGAAAATGATTAGCGAACTTTACGTTTTATTTCATTTGCTTTACTGCTTCCTTAGCCGCGACGCCGCACGGTAGAATGTGTGGAATGTGAATAAATTCTACAACGATCGTGTACGTTTGATTTAGCTTGCCTTAAACAACTTTGACGTTATCACCTTAGCTCGCACATGAGAAAAATATCATTAATATGTACAAAGATTCATTAAATTGCTTAAAACGTACAAAGTTGATTTTCTTTTCTATTTTCCTGTTTTAATCGTTTTTTTCCCTCGCCAACTGTTCGAACAAATCGGACACAGATGTAGTGTTCGCACTACGGTAGTGTTGTTTAGTTTTGATTAGTGGGAAGGTGTTTTCGGTTTAATGTTGCTCTATGGTTGTTGACTATTGGAACTAGATAGAAAGGGGGAAAAAATTAAGCGCGAAGAAAAGCAAAAGCTGAGATACGCAAGATAGTCTTGCTGGTAAATAAACTCGTAATAGCGGAAAAAGAGTGGAAGGTAAATAAGCTAAACTTAAGAAAAAATATGTATAAAAAATATCTTCTATTGTTTCACGATTGATACAGTAACTTAAAATGTATTATAAAGTTTATCTTAAACTCAATATTCGTTTATGCGATAGATTGAATTTTTGTTTCGGCTGTGTTTTTTTTTTTTGCATAGCGAAGAGATTAATTGCACATTACTTTTTTCCATCGTTTCTCCTTAGTTTCTTGCTTCTTGCTTTAAAGAGAACGTTTTGTCACGCATTCGTCTTGATTCGGTTTGTTTGATTAAACTATCGTATCGTGTAGCTGTGCACACAGTTGTGCACTTAGATGATTTAAGAGGGATGGATTGTGGGCCTTTGTTTTGCATGCTTTGCTTCAATTTTCGAGTTCAACGTTCATATTGTTTTCCTAACAAAAAAAAACACGCTGGTCCATTTGGTGACGGTCGCTTCCTAGGCTCTGTGGCCCTTATTGAATGAAACCTTTTCGTGTACCGTGATCTTCACACCGTCATCTTGCATCGGCAGAGTTTACAAATATTTTAATTCTTTAGATAACTGAACACGATAGCTACACTTCATTACATGACCAGGTAAGCTGGGAAGAAAGGCAAGCGACTGAGAGGGAGACTGAACACAGATAATAATTTTCACTGGGCCGCGCAAACCCACAAACACACACACACACCTGATCGTAATGGTTGTCCGAAAGCGTTTCTCAAGCGATTTCAACGCCAGGAAAGTTCATTTCACAGCACACCAGTATCAGTTGTTGTTGTTTTTTTATTGTTCGGAGTTTCTCGTTAGCATACAACAGCTAAACAGCAAGGTTCGATTTGTGTCCAAAAAATGAGACATTCACCCAAGTAACGTTTGAGTGGTGGAAGCACATTAGGAATTCACACCTGCACGCGGTGACGGTGGTAATGGTGGTGATGCAGTTTTATGGCAATTAAAGTTTCTTTTCCTCCCCACCACCCGGCCTCTTCTGCACCCGATGTACCACAAGAAGTTCTTCAAGCTCCGAATAAAACTCATCAAAAATGTACACGAGCGGTTCCGATCAGCATCAGCTAGCTCTACATCCATTTGCAAACACGAGCATCATCTATGATTAATTTTCAATTTCGAAATTGAATCCATTAAAATCCGGCCCAAAACTTTTCACATCCCACCAAACCACTACTCCTCTTCATCCACCGGATCTGCAACCATGAAGAACCAATGGCCCAATGGGGATGGGCACACTAGACATTGCGAAAGTAAATCTAAAGCATCAATCTGGGGAAGTTAAATTGAACTTCTTTTCGGACCGTATACCGTCAACTATTGACACAAGCTGTCACTCTCAAGGGCAGCAAAAAACGACCCCCAACTTCCACCCCCAATTTGGGTGCGAGAGGTAATAAGAGTGAGTGTTTGAAGAGGGAGAAGAAAAAAAAGGTTGATAAAACCTCTCGTATATGGACACATTTTCTCTCTCTCTCTCTCTCTCTCTCTCTCTCTCTCCCTGTCTCTCACGACTCTTCTTTTTATCCCAAGTGATGGAAAACTGGTTAGTTTTAGAATCCGAACACAGGGTTAGACAACCTTATCGGACACAATTCCACCGTTGTTCGTTCTATCGAAAAACCTTCCCCAAAACTGATCATCCACGACATTAGACGACATCTTTGCCCAGGGTCGTCCTACTCCGAAACCTGCTGCTGAGTTGCAGCACCGATCAACCGATTGAGGTCATCAGTTCGGCTTTGGCGTGCGTGTCGTATGAATACCCGTGTAAAGTGACTACTACTCGAATACTTCACAATTCGAGTGCCGCTACCGGGCGCAAACTCCCCAACAGAAAAAGCAAAAAATCGTCACGCACAAGAAGATGGGACGATGTTAGGCCCAAGAAGAAAAAAAAAAGCAACGAAATAAATAAAACGTTCATCCAGTCGAATGTTGGCCCGAGTGTTGAGGTTAACGACAATTACCATTACCAGAGAAATAACAACACCCCGGGGGCCCGGGACATAGACACCGGAACGACACAAAAACCCGTGGGTGAACGAAATTCCGCGCTCAAGCAGCCACTTCGGACAAGCGAACAAAGTGAGTTTGGTTAGCTGGACTTTGACAGCACTCGAAAATCGATTTGTGGCGGGGACAGAAAAGGTTACGTTTTTGTGGTTCTTCACGCAGCATCGTTCCATTCCTCCATCCCACCGAAAGAGGTACAGTTGGAACTGCGGTTGAACTCTCGAGTCCGGATTTATTGGCTTCCTTGGTGCAATCGTGAAGTCGCTGGTGGTTGTTCGCTAATCACGTGTACGAGCAGCAAGCATTTAGACAAACAAATTGCTCGCCAAAATAGAACCACCCAACACGAAGTTGGGGGGGGGGGGGGGAACGGAACAGGAGACAAACAGAAAACGACTGAAGATAAATAAACCATATCGGGATGGATCCTCGGAGGAAGTGAAGTTCATTGAGAAAATTTTTGAGAAACCCTATCTTGATGGCTGGACATTGCCGCTTCATTGAGTGAATGCTGATCATTGCGGCATAAGAGTGTGTCTAGTTGATCTTCTCCAGTAGAGAGGCGAAAAAGAAGAAAGAAAAAAAACGATATCGTCCCAGTGAAGGTCGTCTGTGGACTGTTCAGTCAACTCGAGAAAAAAAACACTCCAAAAGTCGTCCAACCGTTTAGGCTTCCGTTCGGATGGAACCGTTTTGGAGCACGATCGGGGCCCGCTCATGTTCGAGTATCTTCTCAATCAGGTTGTCACCGATCGCTTGCCTACAGCCCAACCAGCATGGTTCGGTGTGTAGCTTGTCCCACTTCGGTACGCTTTTGTCCGCAACCTGTCTCTTCAGTGCTCAGTGCTTGAAGAAGCGAATGCAGCGCGTCCTAAAACGATATATTGTGCGGTGACGTATCGGAGGTACTGCTCGATGACGATGCACTGCTGTTGCATGCCGCGGCAAACCCTCTGCTGCGCTGGTCCTCGTAATCGTCGTCATCCAGCTCGGGACTACCGACGGACACGGTGGATGGCCGCTGTGCCGAATGCTGATCTTGCTGCGGTTGATGATGGTGACGATGGTACACGTAACGATTGGTCTGCAGATAGCTACCGCCGTGACGTGCGTAGTTCGCTGAGTTGCTGAGCTGCGCAAGCTCCAACCATTCCTGGTCGTGCTCAGTTGGCTGCTGGTGTTGTTGATACTGTTGATGCTGCTGTTGCTGTTGCTGCTGCTGGTGCTGCTGGTGCTGCTGTTGCTGCTGCTGCTGTTGGTGCTGGGACACAGTCGGTGCGTCTGCAAAGTGGTAGTAGCCTTTCAACCGCACTTATGCCAGCGGATACTGATGTCACAAGCTGGTCGTACCCGTGGACGCATGGTGGTAACCGAGGCTCTGGTGATAGTACGAGTCCTGCCCGAGGGCGGCCGCGGCCGCGTGTGAGTTGGGCAGCGGGCTCAACCCATTGTAACCGGCGTACTGGCTCATCTCGTACATCTTGATGTCGGCCTTCGATTCGGTCGGTAGCAGCCGCGTAATCGAGAACGGGTGACTAGAGGGTGTGTAGCCGGCCGGTTCCTGCTTCAGGTGCATCGAGTGATATTCACCAAGCAGCGAAGGGTGGCAACGATTTACCATAGCCGTCAATTCCTCCTGCTGCAGCTGCTGGTGCGCCGGATGATGATGATGGTGATGCGTAGGATGGTGCGTACCACCATGCTGTGAATGAGATTGTTGGGCTAAGCATAAGTCGGCCGTCGCGTGCAGCATTGCCAGCGCGTCCGCATCTTTACCGTGCGCACTGTTCAGCATGCCGTGCGTATCGGCCGCGCTCAGCTTCGACACATGCTCCGTCCGGTGGCTGTGATGGCTGTGGCTGTGATGATGGTGATGATGGTGATGCTCCTCGTTCGGATCCTTCTTGTCCGGGCTGCCGACCGCATCCAGGCTGCCGCCGTGCGCCGGACTCTTGTGCAGCGAACGCAACACCTCCTTCTTCTCGTCCTTGAAGCGCTTCTGGCGCCTCAGATAGCACCCGTTCTCGAACATATTGCCCGAGTCCGGATGCAGCGTCCAGAACGAACCCTTGCCCGGTTTGTCCGGTGTGCGCGGTACCTTCACGAAGCAATCGTTAAAGCTGAGCGAATGCCGAATCGAGTTCTGCCACCGCTGCTGGTTCTGCCGGTAGAACGGAAACAGATCCATGATGAACTGATATATCTCGGCAAGCGTCAGCATCTTGTGCGGGTTGTTCTGGATGGCCATCGTGATCAGGGAGATGTACGAGTAGGGTGGTTTCGCGTGCGTATAGTTCCGCCGGTACGTAGCCGCCGGTTTTTCTGTCCGTGCCCGCTGCAGTGCGACCGAGTTGGGTGAGCTGGGATCACCGAGTACTTCCCGGCTTCCGGCTACGCTCGAGTAGCCGGACATTGCTGCCATCGTGCTCATACCGTTGCCACCCATGCACGAACCCATATTGCTGATCGGTGATCCCATCGAGCTGTACCCGATCGGGGTCGAGGTGAGACAGTTACCGGACATACTGTTCATGGCGGCACCCATCCCACCCATTCCCGGGCTGCCGAGTACCGTAGCCCCGAATCCACCGCCCTGCGGTGATACCGACGTCATGCCACCGACCGCCATACCCATACTGTTCATGCTGCTGTACGTGGTGGCCATTGGGCTCATGTTGCCGCCACCGGTACCACCACCGACCGCCATACTACTGCTCGTGTTGATCGAGCTTTCCGGATAAAGCTTTTGCATTTTTTCTTAAATCGCTCTGTATTTTCCTTTTTCTCTTTTCTCCCCTTTTTCCACACGCACACACCCACTTTAACACCACACGCACATACACACACACTGACAAGCTCGTAAATACACTTTCTGATAGCGTTATCCTTGCCTATCACTACGCACAAAGCACAGCGCTAGCTTCTGCTTATCACCTAATGGTGCTTCTGCTCACGCACCATGAAGTCGTACCCGACGTACGGTAAATGAATCATGATCTATGTTCACTCTTATCGCCTGACACTGACTCACATCTTCACATCTATCGCCATAACACACCATAGGAGGGAACTTTCACTAGTCGAGCATAATCTGAACGAATCTGATCCGAATACTTTACCTCCCGAAACACTGGTTGAGTTTCTAGCTGACCGTTTAGACCCTTTCCTTTTCTAATGCTTTATTGTTAGTCTTTCACAGAGCAATGATCTTCCCGCTCACTAAATCCTGAAGGAGCAATTTGTATAACAACTAGTTGCATGGCACTGCATCATCGTTGTCGAATTATTGCAATTCTATTTGGTTTTATTTGCACATTTTGTTGAAATAGGATAACCCAATTCGAAGGTCCGTTTTTGGTCGTACGATTATTTCACTTTTTTTGCACACCAAACTTCACGAGTTTATTTTTTTTTACACGACTCAGAACAATCTTCCACCGATCGACGATCACGTTCACGATCGATCGTTACGCATCTTAGATCACAACAGCGAAAGCAAAAAAGCACATCAGTAAGCTTTTTGCTCGATCCGCCGAACGATTACAAACGAAAATTGCACAATCACAACAACCGCGCGTGATCGACGAACGAATTAAACGCACGATTTCGGATGCGGATTTGCGTGCTACTTCTGGTGCAGCTGCTGCTGCTAAATCCCGCAGCTAATCGTTTTGCAAAAGTACACCCGCCGGGACACTTTGCGCGGGCGAGAGAGCTTTATTATATTGATGTTTATATATTCTAATGTTGAACAAACTTCCAAAGTCGCCCGTGATCTGGCCGTGGCAGACAAGCGACAAGATGCGACTGTTTGCAGAGGGGAACAGCAACTATTTGGCTTTCAAACAGTATTTTCGAGCTGAAGTGCCTAAACTTTAAGTGTAGACCCTGACGCGTTTGCGGCGGTGTGCGTGACGCCCGACTGCGACGACCCTTGGTAGGTGTTGGTGCGTTCGTACGCATCTGTACCTGCCTAAGGGGATGAATGTTTGGTCCAATCGGAACAGACGTTCTGCTGTGAATGCTGCGAAAGGGCGGAGCTACGATCACAAGCCGAGGGGTTGCTTTTCACCTATTGTAATTGGTAAGGGGGTGAATTTTTCTTTTCCCACATATTGGTAACATTTACACGTACACTCAAGTGTGTATTGGTGTGGGTTTGTTGCAGGGAAAATTTCCCGCTTTCTTACAGCACATGCCCATGAGTGTGATGGAAGATACGTTTTGTACGCATGCGAATTGAAGTGAAATTTCACGCCAGAAGCTTTTCCAAAAACCAGATTCACCCTTAGCGTAGTAACACACCACTACAGCGGTAACGCTTCACTGTAACGCCTGGTTCACTGTGTATTTGTGTGGAAAATGGCTGTCCTTATGGCGAAGGGAGGAAGGAGAGGGAATATACCAGGGGTTGGAAAAACATTTCCGTACGTACGCACACTTTAACACACGCTTCCGCGATGGATCCACATTCACACCCCTTCGCCCCACCCTACTGCACCCCTTTCCTGCTGTCAGCGCATTCACCCCCGCTCCAAATTCAAACCCCCTCCCCCCACCGGCACGTTGCTCTACAAAGGAGTGCAAAACCGGAGCAAAGTGAATATCCGACCGGATGAGACGGGTTACCGTTTGTACAGCGGCCGTAAGCTGTGTTGTGGGCCCTGGGCATGCCGGCCTAGTGGCAGGCCCGCTTCGAGGAATTGACAGTTTATCGATGGAAAAGACGCCAACCGCACTCGTAGTGACAATTTTTACGGTGACAGATTCGGTCGCGACAGGAAAATCTACCATCCGGGACCGTGGCAGAACGTGAGACAAAAAAAAAAGAACAAGCCGCAACTTGAGCGATTTTAAATGACGGTGTAGCGAGTTAAACTGTTTCGTCTCCAAATTCTGGTGTATAATTCTAATCGTGTATAGTGTGGGCTTAGCTTATCCACGTTACCGAAACGGTATCACATTGCGGGCAGGAGTTTAGCAAAATCCGAACTCGAAGTTTAGTTTTCAGAAATCAATGCAAAATGGTATCCGGGTTTTTGGGTAGCGTGGAAAGCCGATGGCATATAGTATACTGCAGTGTTTCCGCAAGTGGCGTCAATGATGAGCAGTTTTAAAAATCTGAAGACAGGAAGCGATTCATGGCACACGGCCGATGGGAACATAAATTCCTCCAGGCGCGCCATAAAACGGCCTCTCGAAATGAAACGACCGTTGTAAGGTTTTTGAGATAGTGCGACGGGGTGACGTTGTGACCGTCTGTCGGCCGATCGTGTTGAGTTGGTAAGTGTAGTGTGCACGAGGTGTGTACGATAGTTGTGTTCGCATTTATTTTTATCTTATCGGTGAAGATAGTTTGTTTTATTTTATTTTAAACGTTGTTTGCTTCCTTTTCTTGCTGGAGTCCATTTCCTTGGTCGAGCGAAGGTGCAGGATTAGTTATGGTCCGCTGATGTGCAACGGTTTAATTTTCAGTCTGATTTGTCATCTTGATTGTACATTTTTAGTTGCGCAATTTCAGTGTAAGATGGGTTTTTTC
This sequence comes from Anopheles funestus, assembly GCF_943734845.2. Classification (NCBI taxonomy): domain Eukaryota; kingdom Metazoa; phylum Arthropoda; class Insecta; order Diptera; family Culicidae; genus Anopheles; species Anopheles funestus. Next base: position 19,391,702 of record NC_064598.1, read on the forward strand.
GTTGAATTATTCAGGGTCCTTTAGAATTGCCTTCAGTTTAATCGTATGTTAGAATTGAACTATCTCACTCAATGTCTATATCTATACAAGTACGTATTCAGAACGTCCTTGAATAATTGCATTTATAAGTTTTGAATCCAAATAACAGACAAACGTCATTAACTATCTTAGTCATATTTTAGGATCTCCTGAGATATTATCCTGAGACTGTAGGATTATCGCGAGACTAATAGATTTTAGCTCACTCTACCAGAAATTAACAATCAACAATTAAAAGTTAAAGAACTAAGAACTGAGAACTAAGAATACTCAATTGAGGTATTAATGTGACTAAGAATTCGCTAACCAAAACTGACAGTGAATATGAAGTTAAGTATTAATTTACTTACTGACTGATAGTCTACTGACTTCCTGGGAAGACACTTTCGAAGCTAAATAAGTAATTTTCATTTGATTTGTTAGTAATTTAAGCATTATTACAGTCCACATAAGGTCATGCTTTATAGTTAATAGCTTACTGGAATCATTACCACGAAGTCAACACATAGCTGCTATAAGTAATTGAACTGCGATGTGGATGGGTTATAAATAATAAGAATTGTTGAACAATCAGGCTGCTCCATTTTCCTCGCAGACTCAAAAAATCTAAAGAGATTTTGGCTATTAGATCGAATTTCTGGACACAAAAAAAACTCGATTCAGAAGGTACTAAATGTGTGTAGATATCTGCGGAGAAACGTTTAGGCGAAATCTCTCCTTAGCATTATATCTTAATAGTAATATAGGATTGCTTGAGAAGCGAAATACCTTTATTCTGCCATCATTTTTGCTGGACTGACTTCTTCGTGATTATTTTCTCTTGTTTGTATTATTCATAATATTAGATACATTTGTGAAAACTAGGCTATTACAATAATGTCAGACTTCTACAGTGTAGAACTATGTTTATATGATAGTTCTTTTCCATTGCCATTTCCATGACTTTCAGATTTCCTTTCTTCACATCTTTTCCAAAAACCCACAATTCTTTGTTCTAAGCAATTGTTTTGGATTGGAAAGTAGGTTCCACAATTTCGATAACATCAGCGAATATATGTTGATGAAACTTTATTTTCATTTCTCACTATTATAAACAACTAATGTGAAAAGAGTTTGGTGAGTTTGTTTGTAAGAGTTTGGTGTAAAGAATATTTATCTTTTCAAAAGTTCTTAAACACAGCTTTAGGGCCATTATGATTAAATGTTTAACTTATAACGGCAACTTAGCTTCTTTGATGTCGACTAACTGACTCCAAATCAAAAGGGATCTTTTTCGCCACGACAAGACAAGTTTTATTTCCCTCCATTCCATTCATCATCAAATCTTGTTCGCTTCTTTCAGCTAAGATGCGCCCGCCAATCCCTATCAAGAGAGACCGGCGCTTATCAACTGTATTCCGGGAACGAAACGGCACGTTGCAACGTGTCATGAAAAAAAATGAAACATCAGTTCACCGTTGTGTTAAATCATTCGTCTCTTCCGGCAACTGCAGCAACTGCGATGGTACCGTCAAGCGACGGAAACGATGACATTGTCCTGGGACAAAATCCGACATCCAGCGTGGTTCGTGTAGCCGTCACTATCTACGCCCGGAGCCGTAGTTGGCCATGTTCTTGTTCTATCTTTCGCGCTTATCATTATGCATACAAACGAGCGCACAGACACACCAACACACACGGAGTAGGGTAAATACTAAATAGCAGCAACATTACCTGGATCGTCTGATGATGGCGACAAAAGCCTGAAACGCTGAAAGTCGGTTTAAAGTTCCCCCGGCGGTCCGTAGGTTGTTTCGGTATCTCGAAACGAACCAAATTTATTTGCTCACAATCCACACACCTAACCACCCTGTGCCGTTTTGTCCCCTAGCATCCCATCCAAACGAAGCGCGAGCAACACATTTGAATAAGGATAAGGTCATCACCGTTCGTCGGCCTTTTTTTCCTGTAGACTTTCGATGACTCGGCTGCATGGCTTGTGGAGTTGGGGGGAGAAAGGGGCAGTGGTAGCGAAACGCAAGGTAAGGGAACAGCTGCCTGGTGGCCATTTTATGATGCGTATGCGTGCGTGCATTCGAGAATGTTTGAAGATTGCTTGCTCTTCCCTATGCGATGGGTTTTGCTGTACTGATAAGAACACGGATCGCACCGTATCAAAGCTGCCGGCAGGACGCTTTTCCCTCTTTCGGGAACACGCAGCTAGGGTTTTATGGCACAATGCTCTGCAGATGATCGTATGTTCCTATAAGCGTGTGTGTGTGATTGTATTTAAGGAAAGGCAACGCAACAACCCAATTTGTTCTTTGTGCGTGGCGTGGAGCGAGAGAAAGGCAACAGCGCGACGCCATGACGCAGATTGTCTTCTTTGCCTCGGCTGAGGCTGCCGTTTGTTTACCGAAAGTATCATATAGCGATAATACGTGCCTCGATGCGGAAGGAAAGTACGCTAAGATTTCGCTTTCCCGTGTTCCCTTGCCTTAGCCGGCGCCGACGACAGCTGCCTGACCGGAGCAAGATTCATCCCATCGTCGTCTTCGCTGACAAAACTTCTTTGTTTCTTCGACGAAAACTGCCAACTGGATGGGTAGGCAAGAAATTGCGGCAAAGCTTAGTCATCATTCGTACGATCGAACCGTATGTGTGTGTGTATGTGCTATACTCACAACGGTGGCCAATATGGCTGGTTGTCAGCCCATAATGGTTTCGGTATGAAATCTGGCACGGATCCTTGGGTTCGTCCGCTTCCGGATAAAACTTTTGCCACGCCAGCCATTTTGTACGTACGGCTTGATGCTGAGTCAAACCTATCTTGGGTTTGCTGACGAAAGGCGGCCGACCGGGCGGTTGCAGTTACCCTCCCAGTACGGAGGATACGCAAGAAGTTCTTCGACAAGATTGAAGCGTATCACTTACGCGTTTGCCAAGTGATGGATTAAATGTGCAAAGCTTTGGTAAGCGTTGTTTGTGGCGCTCACGGGTAAATGAAGGTAAACACATGTATGACCGATCGAGCCTAAGGGATGATAAGAAGGGCGAAATAATGCTCATCCCGCATGGAGCCACAACGAGGCGCAAAGCTTTCCGTAAGAAATGATTCGAATGGGCGATTTACATCAGACAATGAGACTGAGAGAGTAAAATAGTCTATTATTAATTTTTGATTTGGACATTTATTATGAACGTTCGAAGTCTTTCTCTAAATTAAAGAACTCATATAAATATTTGATATTAGAAAAAGTTCTCATGAAAGAGCTAGAAATCTCATCTGGACTGTACCTTGATACACAAAAATGAGTAAATAAAGTTGTGAAAAGTTTAAAATGATAGCCCAAGACATCTTGAGGATCTCTGGAACTGCTCACTTCCAGAAATTAATCGATAAAATAAGCAAGTGTTCTAAATTTTGAAATTGGATTTTATCAAACTTCTTCTTCTTCTTGGCTTTAACGACCTTACAGGTCACGCCGGCCATTTCTGGCTTACTAGACTTATTTTTACCACGTAGCCGGATAGTCAGTCCTTACTTGTTTATCCTTGTTTAGTCCTTGTTTTATCAAACTATATTAAACTTTAACTAGACATCAAGTAGAGAAAAACGCATCAAATTTGTGACTATTTTGAACAAATTATTTATTTCTTCATTTAAAAAATTATAAACGAATTCCTGATACAAATTGCAAACAAATACCCAACTGTCTACATCTGAAGACGACCTATACATACATTGATTGAACGAACGTGTTTACCTTCATATTCAATCCTGTGTTTTATAGCACATCATTAAACGTACATGCCCGTCATTATCCATCGATAAACTTATCAGTTCTTTTACAAAATCTTCATTCAAAATTGTCTTATCTAATGAATCCCCTAAAATTACCACAATCAGATATATCAGTGGTTGTACATTTATGTTAACACAAGGGTTCTCTTCTACCTTCTGCCCATTTTGCTGTTGTTGTTTATCTTTAGCTGTTGTTGTTTGATTGGGTTGTAAGTGATAATGGGTGGGTTTATCAAATCAATCGCCACCGGTGGCGTGCCGCCAGTTTTGTGACAAACATCACAATCGATGTGCGTGTGTTTTTTTTTAAATGTTATTAAATTAACCAACGAAAGGAAACCGACATAAACACAGGTAGCTTTCGCTAGTGTTGTTTTCTTTTTTGTTGATTTGATTCGATTCAATGGAGGTGGTAGAGTTGTTTGGTTTGTTTTGTTTTGTAATCGTAACTTTCTTCTTTATCTTTGCACACAATTCCGACACGGTGTGCCTTACTGGCACCGGGCCACTAGGGTCATGTATTTAAAGATTGACTAATTTTGATTTCGATTCGATCGATAACTGACCGGAGACGTTAACCACCGATACGAACTCCTATCAGTGACGGTGCGTGACGTTTTGGCGATTTTTGTGATTTTCTTACTACCCTCTCTATCGATGGGTGTTTTCTTGTTCAGTTTTGGCACGCGACATGCGTTTTTTTGTTGTTGTTTGGGGAGAATGGGACAAACTTTATCTAGGCAGCTAGTAAACGTGCGTAACCATTTACCGACGGCATTTGATGGTTGATTATGATGTGTTTAGATTTATTGTTACCGATGATAGCTTGATTCGATTCGTGGAAATGGCACATCGTGCAGGATAATATTAGAGATGATATTATCGGGGCTCCCGGACACAAACATCATTTTACCATTCAAACACACTAAACCACGATTGATACTGGCTAACCCGGTGGGGAATATACAAAAAAAAAACTGTTTGACAAAAATAATTTGTGTAAAGCTGAGCTTTAAAGCTCTCGCTCTCGCGCATCATTAAATAAAGTACTCATGGGAGCTTTGCTATATTAGCGATGGCCGCACCATTACCGACCCATCGTTAGGGTTAGGAACGGGTGGCAGAAAGGCTTTGGAAGCAAACCACGACCAAAGCCATAGTCTATGGCTTGCTTAGTTGTTTGTTTTCTCCATTCCCGGCATTCCGGCAAATGTTTGTTTTCACAAAAAATCATCGTATCATTACAATAATCACATAGCATCCGACATCCACCGTACCCCGCTCAGCTGGTACGCGAAGAACCGACGGGCTAAACACGAATTAAACAACCGATGAAAAAAAACACCATCTCCCCACAGAACCAAAGGAAGGAAACAACACCGATTCCAACCAATATCCCAACACCGGATTTTAAGGCCTTTAAAGTGTCTACGAGCAAAAGGGTGTTGGGCGAGGGACATTCCCCATCCACCCCACCCGGGAACAGGTAAGTGAAAATGTACATAAATCTCATCGCATCACATCGAAAAAACCATCTCACCTCCGAAAAATCACAGCTAATAATTAAGAAATAAACATTGTTAAAGCTTATCGGACAAACATGCCCCAGGAGGCGAAGTATACCCCGGGCGAAACTGGGCAAGACGCAAGGTGGAAGAATAAAAATTGTTTGTCTAAATATTGTCTCGGTTTTCTCGTTTTCACTCGAAGCACCCGCAAAACACACCCGAACTCGCGGTAGATAATCCGAACGTTTTTTTTTTTTTTGGTGGGACCGTTGGCACGGCAAAAGGTGAGGTCAGTCGTGTGACTTAAGACGGTTGATGTCTGGCCAGTTTCAATGAGGTTTTTGTTTGTTTCTGTGTGCGTCTCTCTCTCTCTGTTTTTGGAGGGATGTAGTTTATGTAATGAGCGCTTCTGACCCTTACCTGTATGATCATCATTGATCGATTCGCTATAGTGACAGATACCCAACGTCAGGATGATTGCCGTACCGGCGTCAAAAGTCACACCACAAACGGCAACGGCGGTGTTGTCCGTTTGTCAGTTTTTAAACAGTGGTGCAGCTGTTGCCGTCCCGCCGATCCTTGTTGCTGACACCCTACCCTCACCACACATCGCTTATCTATATCGATTCCGGTAACGCACCACAAAAAGGCGCAATTCAATTACAACAAACGCCCTGCTGGCATCTTGCCCGGTAAATGCAGCCTTCTACCACACGCCTTGTTTACGAATGGACGAGTCACAAAAGGGACACAAAGGGATACAAATCGTTAGAGCAGGGTTCTGGGGTATTCCAAAACCCCGATCGTAACTCGTGTTCATACGCGTGTCCCAATTAAAAAGAGACCTTCGCTAGCGGTCAGTACTGTGCGTTACTGTGGAGAAACCATAAGGTCGAATGGTAGCAGAAGCGGAAATAAAATGACTTGTCATTGGACGTGTTGGACATTTTATTGGACATCGCATTGATGCAGTTTGACGTGTAGTTCCAGGATCCCTTTATGTAGAGAAGTGGAGGGAGCTTTATGCCGTAATATGATGCAGCAGATTTGATAGTTAGCAAGCAATACGAAACATATAAAACTAAAAGTGAAAGAAACCCTGAAATATTTAATGACATTCTTCAACATCCTTAACTGTTTAATTTATATACCTTGAGATATTTAATATTTGATTAATTTCAAGACTTCAAGACTCTAGCTTTCGTAACCTCTTTTCCTGAAAGTCGCTTTACAACAATCGATCGTTTTGGGGTGAAGAATTCAGTTTCTGTGCACCTGCGAAGCGTGCAGTTTGAAGTGATCAGCTTCTCACTCTCGACACGAAATCGTACGTCCGAGACGTGCTCAAACGCCAATTGCATTCGTCCGTGATATCTTCCACCGGACCACCCAAGCACCCAAGATTCATTCCTTCGAGTGGCCCGTCCAGCAGTATCAAAAGCAGTTAAGGCTGCTGGCAGTGACATCATTCGACGGTGCTTAGGTATTGCCATGATGGAGAAGACTTTATTTATAGAAGCCTACGCCGGATCCGTCACCCACCCCCCCAAAAAGGTAAACAAATTATGCTTAAATGGTAAGAAAAACCGTGGGACAGTGCGTGGCTGGTGAAAACGATAAAAATTCGTCCATGGTTGTTGACTAGCTGAGCGGTTTGGTTAGTTTCCAGTGGTAAAGAAGTGAATTTTTAAAAGACGAAAACTCACCTCCATAACTACAAGAAGAGTAATAAATCATGATAAGCATTTTATTTTTGTTAAAATAACATCTTTTCAAAAATTTTAATCACACTTACTGATCAAATCTGCGTACAGCAATAAATGCATCTTTTGTGTTTGGTTTCTTCCAATACCACTTTTACGGCTCTTCCAAACTTCTTTACAAACTTCACCAACAAAAGAGGATTATTGTAATGAATGTTTACTTCCGCAGATACTACAACAAAGCATCAGCAGACAGGAAACATACATATATGTGCATAAGATTATTAGATGAATACCGACCGGTAGCAACATATTAGGGAACTCGGGGAAAGGATTAACCCCATAATGATATTGACACACTTCAGGTTACTCAAGGACCCCCATTCAGCAGTAGTCGCGTTCGATCGTGTAGCTTCAGGGCTCCGTAAGCTTTCAACGGGTGCTGCCACGGTACTGGGGCCGGATATAATAGCGACGAATTTGGTCATGCATAGCAGATGTAGAACAATAGGACAAAACGCGTACAGTTCCTGGGTGGAAGTTCCGGATGGTGGCAGGCTTTTCAAAGCAGAACACACCTGTAGCATGGCGTACGCTCACCGCTTTTGTTGCTTTCCAGGATTCTTGTGAATAATGAATAATAAAGTAGCATTTTGTAGTACTGAACTTCCATTTCCTTGCCACAAAGGAGCTGGGAAACGACCGATTGGATTCTTTTTTTTCCTCAAATATTTCAAAAAAAAGGCAAATGATGCGAATGCGTATGAAAGGTTGAGAGGCTTTGACCAGCGAAGAAGCCGGCAATTCATTCACAAACCGAGCGTCTCAGCTTTTGTTTCGACCGAGCAGGTCGATCGACGGTAGATATCCTTTCTGCAAGCGAAAAAGGATAAAAAACACCAATCCGACGGTCGCGTTGACTCAATGGGCTGGAAAATGTACGTCCTCTTCTGGTTTCTTTCAATTTCCACTTTTCACTTGAACATTAATCTCTTCCGTGGCATGGTTGACTTCCCTTCCATGAGTACCGTCTTGAGATGGGTTTTTGAAGATTTTATTATTATTTGAATCTTTCAAAAAAAAACCATGAAGAAATGCTTCTTTTTATATGTTGTCCACTTCCTGAAGTTCCGTGGAAGATCGTTTTGTATGGACAATTTGTTTGATAAGATAGCGGTTAGTGATGAGCAGCCTCGTCTTTTTGTTGGGATTTATCTGTCCACACTCCCTCTCACTCACTCTCTCTCTCATACACATTTAGGACCATCGCTGTTTTGTTCGCTTTCCAGCAAACTGGGAAAGAAACGGCAACGAAGGTAGGTTCACCGAAATGCCACTTAGCAGCACAATAACATCGACGGAACGGACCATGAAATTGAAGGCAGTACAATGGATATACCGATGGGTGCTTCCTTACACGATCTGCTTGCTGAAGATGCTGGGGCCCTCTCTACCCGTAACTCACAAACACCGGCGACGGATAGATATCAGTGTACTGTGGCCAGTTTTCCGTGACCTACTCATCAGACCGGCTCCGGTAGACACTCGCGCCACTAGCACACCACACCGCATTACCAATGGAGGCTTTCGTTTTCACCCTCGATGGACATTACAGTCAGTGCGTGTACGGGTTTATCAAATTTAATTAACATGTGATTGTTAAAAAGGAATATTTCCGTCCGCACGGTAAAAGGGGTATACGCCGTATGGCATGGAGGGTTTCGGGGTTGTTTTCCATCCACTCTTACCCCCCATTTCAGTGCCCTCGCACAATGCACGTCCGGGCGGCAGTCATTGATTGCAAACTGCAAAACGGCTCGAAAAGCCGGGGACCTCCGACGATGCGTTCCTCCATCGGTAAGGGAGCAACTGACCAGTTCCCGGTCCCATCGCTTAACACGGCCAAAGGGTGTGAATTTATTCGAAGTGAAATAAAGAAGTGAAGAAAAGAAACGATATGGCTAGAACGTTTTATTGCCCCCTTCTTTGGTACGTACGGTTTACCTCGTGGCGTTAGTTTGTCGTTAAGAGTGTTCGAGATGCATGGGATAAAAGACAAAAGCGTCCGAAAAGTGAATCGTTTTGCCCCGTACGAGGATGGGAAAATAGCGTCCGTCACCGTGAGCTTTCGGTGTGTCTGAGGATGAGGTAGACCCCCGGCTAAAGTATCTTGACGTCGGCATCGATTGAAACGCGCAAGATTTTGATCGATCAAGCTCAGACCCGGGACCCGCGGGTTTGTGATCCATCCCTCCGCTGAAGGACTCTCGGTGAAATGACTCGTCAAGATAGGTCTCGCATAAGGTGAAATTGCACAACAAGTGGACACTTGTTCGGATACGTTCTTCGTGTCTTTGGCGCACACACAACAATGGTTCTGATTGAGCTTTAGAGAGGATCGCATTCTAGACGTGGACCACCCAAGCAGATTCGGATCCGGGCCGAACTGAGGAATCGAACGGTGTTCGGAATTTCTTTCCCAAGAAGCCCGACGGATTACTATCCGCTGGAGGGCTACTGTTGCAACGATGACGATGCGTCTACGCTGGCGACGTGTCAATAGCATTCATTCATGAAACACACCGATACACACTTCACGTGTTTCTACCAACCCCATTTACCAGGTAAGTGATCGTTTGTTAAGTCGGGAGATTAATTTTCTGTTGGTTTTGCATATTTCCTTCCGTTACAAAAATTCGCGGCACCTTCGTGGGGGAAGGAATAAGCGGATGAACGGTTGAAACCTTTCGAGCCCTGTTTTGACCTCCCGTGTGTGTATCTGTCCAGCCATACGTGGGAGATGTTTTCTGCTGTAAGCGGTTGAATGATCTTGCTGTCCGGACCGGTATAGTGCAGTGTGCGCTATGCTCGAAGGAGCGGCCACAACGCGACATGCAACCACGATCAATGGGTCCGATTGTTGCACAAAATTGAGGTGACCTAAAATATTGCTAAACGGCAGTCGATTTTGTTGACGGACAGGAAGTCGCGCATTGTACCTGGTTTATGACCGAGTGAAGAATTTGTACGGCTTGTCGCAGGTCGGAAATTGTTCCGTTCGGTACGTGAACGGTAAACCGTTAGTGCAACAAAAGTGTTTCTTTTTTTTCGGCTGGGAAAGCAATCGATTGTGATGTACGAACATGTTATACCATTTCTGAACATGGGACAAGATAACTAGGGGTCTTTGGCCGTTTTGTACATTTTCATTACAGGGAAAGTTTCACAAACAATTGTTTGCAAGGCAAATAAGATGCATGTCGTACGTTAAACTTTACACAGAAGCTTTCAATGCAACGCAACCATGGGAAGATTTGGAGTTTCTTGATGAATTCGGGAGACATAAAAAAAGTATTCTTAGCTCACGTTAGCTTCAATTTATTGAAAGCTAATAAAATAATATTTGTTTATAATAACAAACTGTTTTATTTTAATATATGCAAAGTATGACTATAACAAAGTCATACTTGCTCACTCACTCACTTTTTCAGGAATTAATTTCTTAAATCTTTATTTGTTTTACTATTTCGTAATAATTTTGATGACACTTTCACATTAAAATTCTATAATGGCAGAAATCCGAAACTAAAAATCAAAAAGATTGCTTTCAAATCCTTTTCTTGATTAAACATATGAAAATGAAAGTTTTAAAGCATCAAATACGAAGTAAAACAGTGCTCCTATGCAAAAATATCAATAAAATAAAACATCACTCCAATTCTGACGTTGTGAATCTTTAATATTGTACGCTAAGAATCCTTCCATTGTTCCCAGAACCAGCTTGTATTACAAGTTTTCATCATAATCTCAGCAAACACCACCCTTTGGAACGTTTTCGGGCACTGGCTAGTACTTCAAAGGGATCATCCCAAGTCCCGGTCCCTGGGTCCCCAACAAAAACTTCGATACTCCGACCGAATAACTGTAATACTTAATTTAATCCACCCTTTCTGCGTTGGAACCCCACCGGAGCTTTCCACCCGCAGCCACATATTCGGGGGCTATTGTTTGTCGCTTCCCGGTACCACTCAGTACCCGGGAGCGAAAATCCTGGCAATTGACGAGTGAAAGACGCATTTACCAGTGATTGCCGACCGAGAACGTGATAATCTTCAATTTCTTTCCAACCATTCAAGTCCCTTTGCCACGTTCGGTCCGTTCGGTCCTCCGGTGTCTCGTTGGGCCCGATAAGGCCCTCGTTGGGCCCGAGCGATAAATCAGCAACCAGCCGCAAAGCGTATACCGTTCGTGTGTTACCCCTCTATGATTGTGGAATGCTAATAAACGTGGCGTACCGAATCGATCGAAGGGTTTTCGGACGAGTTTTCCGGAGGGGTCACATTCCTCTTTGAGTGTGTCGTGCAGAGTAAATGCTTCCGTCCTGAAACGTTTTTGTTTTTCCTCTTTTTCAAACTGACGAAGACGAAGAAAAAAACACGCAAGGACGTCGGTGTAGTTGGTGTGCAAAACCAGATTCCGGACGAACGAGGGCGAAATTCGGTGAGGGTTTCACCCTTAAAGCAGTACACACGAGGGTGTGCGTTTAGGGCAGAATGGGGTGGTACGGACCGCATCGGGTACAGGATATTAATAAACGTTTAAGGATACAGCCAATTGTGTAAGAACCGAAGCCAAATGGTTAAGGATGGGAAACAAATCACTCGCTCTTTCGCTCTTGTTCCTAAGCCGCTGTATGAAACTGAGGTTACATGCTGATTTTATCGAGGGAAGTGGTGGTACTGGTCACGGCTAGTAGACGAGAGTACAAATAGAGCGCCCCAGGTGGGAGGAATTGTTTATGGGGTGCGAAAATGGCAAGTTTTATTACGCCGGACTGACATCTCTATTGTTTCCGTTGGGTTCTAAATAGTAATAATTGCAACAATTCAAACCAAACGTTGACTTGAAATAACAAAACATTATTAAAAGCTTTAGTACGTGCGTATGTCTTTTATACTTTAAGTTTAATTAAACGAATCGTTACAAGACACATTCATTTATAGCTCAGGAAAAGGTACAAATAAAGTCCCTGAACTATAAACTAATATTTTGTGATCAATATCCCATATGTGGCAATATCCTACAGGTTCTCCTTCGCCATCCTTGTGATGAGGATAAGTCTCAACTGAGGATAAGGTATGTGTTTGACATCCTCATTACTTTTCTCCATCTTCTCACATTCCACATGTCTAATCATAAATAGCACAGAAATCCACAAAATCAAAGTTCAAAAACGGGATGCTAATGAGGATAAAAATTCGACGTTGCAATTCACACGTGTAGAATTCTTAATCATTCTTCAATATTGTCCAGTAAGTTCAACTTCTTGGAATCCATGAGCAGATAAGGTAGTTAGAAAGACCCAGTTCTCAAAGCATTCTCATATGACTCTCATACAGAGGATAGTTTGCAATGTCCCAAACTTCGCCAATTGGAGGAAGACGGCATACGATCAGTCAGTGGTTTAAAAGACTCTTACTGCAGACAAATATCACTAAACGGTTGAAAGTGTCGAATAAATGAAACAAATCTATAACGTATTTTTGGATTGATATTCTAAAGAAGAAAGAAAAAAACCCCTCCCTGTGAATCAATTTCAAAAATATTCTCAATTACTGCAAATAATGTTTAAGCAATATTTTATTCATAAATATTTTTAATGTTCCCAACGGTAGCACGCGAAGATAACCTGTTTCGATATCACAAATTCTCACGATTCAATTTAGCCGCAATTGAAGTGCATTCTGAATCAATTCCCATGAACTGTGAAACCGATGCTTTAAGGGTAACAGGTTCATTTTATGCACGAGCCACAAAATTGTCCGCGGAAATACTTGAACGAATTTCCCAACATTAGGGAAACAGCATTGTCCACTGCCTTCCAGGGAAGAATACATCGAAGGGTTGTCATGCGAGACTGACGTTAAAGTGGCGGACTTGGTGAACACACCAGGGAGTTACAGTTCACGATCAGTTTATCAGTTTTAAGATGGTAATTTTTCTTATTTAAAATAAAACATTTTCCCCGCCGCAGTGTACTGGAGTACGGTGGACAAATTATGGAATCATCCGACACGTTTGTTGTTTCGCTTGTAACACTTGTTCCAGTCGTGCGTTGTTTACCTCGGCATCGGAACGCAACACTAAGCGTAATCGACGCCCATGGGTGGCCCGGAGAGGCCGGAGAACGACGACGGGTTGTCTCTCTACCCAATTACTACCATGATTTAATTCTAATAACATTCGCAAATAAGCACCAAGAGTACCTGTTTTGTAAGTGATTGAGCAAATATGTGTTCGTTTGTCGAGCAAACGAGCATGTCAAGTTACAGGTCGCGGGTGTGCGTGTCTGTTGGCCGACGGACGGAAACGGCACCTTTCCTTGAAGATTGGCAAACTAGCTACCAGGCAGCTTCCACAGGAGCCAAGCGGATTAGCCAAAGGGTGGCCGGGGAATTTTTTTCTCTTGTAGCAAATATTTTGGTGTCAAACACATATTTGTATGGCCGTTTTGGGTACGTTGGGTAATGTGGTAGCGGCCGCAAGCTGCGAAATGTCAAGGTTAGACGGATGCTGGGATTGTAAAGTGAAAATGACCAGAGATGATTACGCTGATGGGGTAATTATCATTTGAAGGTGTTAAAGTTTATTTATAAAAAACGAAAAAAGAAATGCGAATATGAACGACGTGTAAGCTTACTTTAAAAAAGCCCCTTTTCGTTCGTATTTATTTTAGGCTGTTTTTTCCATCAGCACAATTTCAATTATTTTTCTCTTTTAACGTGCGTAACGTGCGTGAGTAGCGTGAGTAGCGATGAAGTTTATTAATTTCCTCGTACAATCGTCTTAAACAAACACAAACCGTCGTTCCGCAACAAAACCCTTCTCCCAATCCCCCTAAATGACTAACGTGTAGTTGACGCTATTCTGTAAAACATCGTGCTATAAGTCGTTGTAATCCACATTCACACCGGGGAAAGTTTACATGCGAAACGATCCGATTCGGTATCCCGATGTGGCATTTTCAGGAGGATTTTAAAATCTCAACCCCACTCGGTTGGGCGTATGCTGAGCATCGTTCCCATTGTTGTGATTGTACGGACACGTGTTTTTACTTGTGCATGGGTTTTTCTTTTTTTTGCCTATCCCGAAAACCCCGATGGGTTTTTGTGTGGCAAGTGCGCAAGGAAAACAAAAAAGTCTTTCAGTGCCTTTTTAGTATGGGAAATGATTTTTCTATTATGGTTTTGATTTCCTACTTTTGTGCCGATTTGTTCATACCATGTTCGGACACGTGATAAGCAAATTGAATTAAATGTTTAATATCTATTGCACCGATTGATGAAGGATAAGAGGTTTTGTTGAGAGGCATTTGCAGACAAGAAGCAAAAGGCCTGTTTAGGGTAGGGTTGTTTTTATTTTTATTAATTGAAAGAAAATATTGATATGTAATTGATTGAAACTGAAATGCTATAAGATTAATCTTTTTCATTTAATATTTCAATATAAATAAAATGACAACCTTGTCACAAAACTATTTTCTAAGAAGCTTTACTTTACAAAATTCATGTCATTAATGCCACCATCGAAAAACAGCCACTTTATTTACATAGACACCATACAGGTCTAAAGCATCTTCAATTCCATCTCCTTAAAAGGACGGTCACAGAGCTAAACGGACAGCCAAACGGCACGAACTTTGGGTTGTCTTTCCGTTTTTGTGAACAAAATTATCGCCTCACCGCATACCTGGCTAGTTAGTGTTTATTCTACCAAATCCAATTGTTGTGCGGTGTTGTAATGGAGGAAAGAAGCTAATAAAAAAAAACTGTTCCTTCAACTGCCCAAATAAACATCACGGCGGTCTTCTTTTTTTTGTTGGTGCTTCAGCACAACATTTATGCCGCCATCGTTCAAGTGTGCTGGAAAGTCCCCCAAAAAAGAGCGGCACAGAAAGCTTATTTAAAGCAGGTGAAACATAAAGAAAGTTCCGAAATATGCAAGAACGTTTAGTACCGATCTGGTGTCATGGTGGTCAATGGTGTTTTACGGGGTCGCGAGTTTCCATCCGAAACCGAAGCTTGAAAACTCACCCTCCACCCCCCTTGTTCTTAAGTACGTTTGTTTTCCTTTACCTTTGACGGCCTCTCGTACCGTTTTCGTTGCTGTTTGGTTTGTTTGATGTTTTCACGGTGTCCTTTTAGAGTTTTTTTTAGTTCTGTGTGTCTTCTCTCGACGAGTGTTTCCTGTCCCGTTTTTTTTTTTTTGCTGTAACACTTACACCGGGACGCCCAGATGGTGATGAAGACGGGATTTCTGTTTGTGTGGATTCGATTCCGGTTTTGAATCAGCTTCGTTTTTTTCTACTCTCTCTCTCCTCAAAGTGGTTCCTTGAGGATGGTATTGAGGTTGGTATAGAACTGTGAAGAAAAGGCATCCAGCGCTATCGGTTTAGATTTTCCAACTCGCTTTCTTTCCACCAAATAACCGCCAATGCCACAAACTCGCAAGCTCGCAGGTGTCGAAATGATCGTGTTGTTCGGGTGGTCTCTCCAAGGACCAGTGTCCGAAAAGGAATGATGTGGCACATCTCTACCGCAGGACGACTCGGGAAGAGTCCGCGCGAAAGGATACGAACCCAACAGTGTCGGCGGCTACCGTCCATTGATCGTCCACTCGATCACGTCCTCGTTCGATCGTTTAGAGTGTTTGTGCTAAAAAGGATATAAAACTGTCGGTACTGTGGAGGTGAGCTTTGAAAGAAGGACTTTAGGGATATTGCTTCAGGATGTGACTAAAAAAGTGATTTTTTTCTGAAGAGACCACCCACCAATAGTTTTGAGTTTCATTGGTAGAGTCATGAATTGTTTACGTTTCCCATTCGCTTGCCTGAACGTTCGTATAATGAGTAAAGCAACTTTGTTAGTATTTTTCTTTTGTTGTTACTGGTGGTACAAATTTCCTAATAAGTGTAAATAGAGCACAAGCAGCTTAATTTTCGTGCATATTTTCGAGCGAGCTAATGATGGTTAATGACTGTCTTTGGGGCGCACCATGAACATCTTTCACGCGTTACCAAAAATTCGCATTCGATCCAATGTTCCCACAGCACTTTTACGGACCAGCCCTTCCCGATCGACACTGTCCGTGTACGCGTGTCCACGTGACCACAATAAATGTCATTGTGTCTCATCCTTCCGCTCACTCGCCACCGGTCGGACCAGGGAAAACCAAGCGAGGGTGATTAATTATGCATATGTTGCAGTAATTTTTGTACCTCTTTCGAGGTTCGGTTTCTTTTTTTTTTTCAACCCAAAACATGACACCCAAACGATGCACGGTTGAAGGTGGAACTCAAAAAAACTAAAATTAGGGTCAAACGGAAATGGTTCTAAAGTCGCGTGTCGAACGAAACGAGCGAAAGATCCATCGGTGTGCGAACGGGTAAAAAAATTTCCCTTTCGTTTTGTAACTGACCACTGCTTAGCCATTGGTTTGGGGATGGTTTGTTAAATGGGGGAGACATCGCGCTGAATGAAGGGAACTGATTAATCATCACCCATTGACAAGAGGTCTTCAGGGTCTAATGAGTAGCTGTTGTGACGAAGTGGGTTAAATTTAAATTAAGTTACAATTGTACGTATGAGTGGTGAAAATTGTTTTTTTATCTCATTCCATGGAAATTACAATAAATTTGAACTCTTATGAATATATTGTAATTATTTACGTTTCTTATCACAATATAGTTTACAAAGGTGATTAATTATGTGTTTACTGGCTTATCATGTCGTATTCAAAGAATACGTAGTGGAATTACGTGGTATTATTTTATGAGTCACTTAAAATTTCTTCACAACCAATCTTTGCATTGAAAATTCAGACATTTATTAGAAAATTGTACGCCAAATTGCCAACGAGATTTTGCGAATAATTCATACTAAGTCATAAAGAATTGTCAGCATGTTCGGATTATCTTTAGCAACAGACCTTTTGCTATTTAGTAGTCGAGTTTAGTAATCAGTTTGATGAAAATTTGTTAAAGTTTTTCCTACAGAATATCAATTGAAACGATCAAAATAAGTTGGATCATGACTACCGTCATCAAGAATAAATATTAAACCGAAATGTTTATCTTACTTAAGGGACTAGATTAGTTCAAAACGAATGAAATACCCGAAATGGTATTGTGAGTTCCAAATTATTTATTAAATAAATTGAACTGAAGTTCCTCATCACGACACAAACTCATTTTTTCGGAAGTGACAGCCTGCTCGTCTGCCTGCGCATTGATAGTTGGAACTATTAAATACTGATTCATTTAAAACATTGAGTGCATCGATCAATCGAAAATGGGTTCAACTGCTTGCCGTTGCATTGAGGTACGATAACGCAATGTCCATCCCATTATATCGCAATTACGTGCATACGTCCATCCGGCCAAGACACGCAAATCGAACAACAACCAGGGAATCGAAACCAGGGAGTTGTGCATTATGATTTCCATCCAAAAACTATCTCCAAGTGTGCAGCAACAAGTCGCGCATGTTCACGTGTCATGACGTATCTCATCAATTACTGGTCTGTCTCTCGCTCTAACTCTTCGACAGACAAGCAAGCGAAGTTTAAAAGGGTGCGGTAAACCACTTTAGTTGTGGATGTTTTTTTTATCTTCTTCAAGATTTGTTCTTTTGTTTTTTGTCCCTTTTTTTACTACAACAAATGCAACCTAAAACCTGTGGCGATCGCTAACCAAGCAAATTAGTGAAGGGACTCCTTTCCGGTCACGTGTCTAGTTGGTGGCACACGTTTAGTCTCTCCCCCCTCCAACAGAGTACCCCAAACAAAACTGAGCTCAGCTAGGCTACACACACCCTTCGCAGGGTGACCTTAGCGACCGTTTTTCACACTCGTGTGTGAGAAATAATTTGCTAATGCGCCGATATTGCGATTGCGCACTTGCAATGGCGCTCTTCGCCCGCTCATTTGCTAGATCGGGCCGGGTCGCTAAAATCGGTAATGGACCAGTGTATGGTTAATTTGTTTAAAATTACCACCTAGCTACCAGGACGATGCCGCTGGGTGAAGTGCTCTAAAAGCCACCGTTTGCGTCTAAGAATTTAAATCCAAAGAAACCAACTCATTATCAGGTTTATGTCGCCAACCCGATGCACCCTGGTTCGTTCGATCGGTCATAAAAAAGTCACTTTGCACCTTTGGGGACTCATTGCAAAGGACCATGCAAACGATGCCACCAAGTTACGCTCGCATGTTGCAGTTTCGTTTGCCGTTGGAAGCATTCCCATTGAGGCGAGACATTAATTTTATATGAAAGAAATTCCATTCCTCGCAAAGGCACAACGTGTTTCGTGAGGTGTGAAATACACCTTGCTGTAACTCGACTGTAAATGTCCGTGGCCTCGCGTTGCCGGCCATCAGACAAAGCCATAACATGATCGTCCCGTGTGGAGATGAAAGAGATATTTCGGAGATCCCTTACGATTGATTGATTTCTATCTACCTAAATGAAGGTCCATGTCGGTGGACCGAAAATTCGGTAAGGATAAGGCGAACCTGAAGAAAAGGTCCGAGTGTTAAATAAAAAAAAATCAAAAAAGAGAGAAAAATACAGCTTCTGGTGTATGGTGTTATGTTTGATTAATTGCTTACGATGTTACTTTGGTAGTTTTATGGACCTCTCATCACGAGGAAAAAAAATCGAAATAAAAGGTATGAAAAAAAGAAACATAATAAACAAACACGTAGATCGTCATGCTACCGTCATGCGCGGCAAATGAAAGTGTGATGTTGATATGTATGTCCATGTTTTGATTAATGCTGAAGATATTAATTATGAAATGGGTTAATCGTTTGCCATCCATTCACTCGCCCGAAGTATATTTTGTTTAACCATTCATACATCGTTAGAGATGAAGAAATGAACGGTTGAAGCTTCTGAAGTGTATTTTGAAGTGAATCCTTTTTGAGAATTGGTAAAAAAGCAACGAAACAGGTCAATTTATGCCGCATCGAATCAAATGGATGTAGAAAAAAATTTGAAAAGGTTTAAAAAAAGATATTCAAGTTCAATTTTAAGTTCAATTTTAAGCCTTTTTCAAGCCTTTTTAAAGTGCTTGAAAATGTAACTGAAACAGATTCCTTTTCGTTGTACTTTCGCTAAGGATAAATTGAGATATTTGAATGGAAAGAATCCTTGTTCGCATATCCTTGAAATCTTATCGAGGTCGATCATCAAAAAAATATTAGACTAAGATTTCAACAAATATAAAACATTTTATACAGGAATATCTTTTGTAAGCGATTTTTTTGAAAAAAAAATCGTACAGTAAGCAATAAGTTTTTTGATCGGTGACGATCTTCGAGATTAACGAATGTGAAAATTCATGTGGTTACACGCTGCCAAAAATGAATTTTGTATTATATTATTCTTTGGGAACAAAAAAAATTGTAATTTCGTATCATAATTTATTAAAAACAAAAAATGAAAATAACAACTTCAATCATTCGCTCTCCTTTTCCGTAGATTCAACCGAAACAGAGATCTGATTAAGCAAAAATTTTACCTTCCTATCCTTCCCAAGCTAATCGATCATTTGCCATGAAATTCGACCGCAAGACGCTCCCAAAATATCCGCTACAGACGAACAGAAGCAAGTCAAACAAAAAAAAACACACATAGAACAGGACATCAACATAAATGGACGCGGCACAACGGGCCGCAACCGATTGTCGCAACCGAGCCAATTGCAAATGCGCCTTAAGTTACAGCAAGAAAGCTATCGAATTACTCCTTCTGGTCGACGCCTGATCGGTATATGGGTGCAGCAACCTCGAATTGTCCATCCCTAAAGTGACACGGATCAATCAGAAGGTTCCCCGCCGACTCGCCACCGAAAAAGGGGGCGAAGAAGCTTTTAAAATATCAAATTAAAATGGACACCCGTGCCCTAGTGTGACACACTGCACGCCACGGTCCATTTTCCGGTTAAGGATTAGGTTTTCACCCTCTTCGGGTAGGGTGTTGGTGAATTTTGAACCCGTCCCGACCGGTTGGAGCCACCGGGCCAAAAACCGATGGCGGTATTATGACGAATGATGATGTATGGGAATATGCTCTGCGGACATGACGTCAATAATGCGGGGAAGTTAAGCAGTTCGAGGAGTTCCAACGATTGGGACGAAATTGAATTGCTTGGCACCGTTTGTCCGCAAAACGTTTCTAGCGAGCGATTCACTAGCGATAATTAATGCTCATCTAACACTGGACTGAACCTGGTGGCAAGGGAGTGACCGGACTGGACGTGATCGAAGCGATAGCCGAACCAATATAAGAATATCGCATTCATATTTATCTTTCTATTTGCCAAAGTACTCCGTTTTCCCACAGCATCGTGGTGGTATAGTTTTTGCCCATCGAAAGCATCGTTCATTTTTGCTCTTTTTGTTTGTTGCACGTTGGCCAGATTATTAAGAGTTAGCAGATGAGGAAGCATTGTAGGTATGGTACACGGTACATGTGGAAGGACCGCATTAGCTTGAAAGGATCTAGGATATATTCATTTATTTGATTAAATTTTTGGAGCTCTGTTTACACATCCGATTCCGGTAATGCACACACAAAGCGATACACACATACATGCATGCATGCACACCGATCGGAGAAAGTGTGTGTGTGTATGAGTTCGTTTAGGATGGATTGAGTACGTTTGAGAAGGGTGAGCTGGAAACGCCGCATCAATATGATACATCCGAGCGAACCGAAACGTCATGCAAACAAATATTGTTGTCGGTAGATTTTAGGAACATTTTTTTTTTGCAAAAGTTTAATGAAATAATCAACAAATAAGTAAGTAGAGAACTTACCTGGCACTGGTGTTTTTCTGCAAAGAAAAAAGAAAAGAATATACGCGTGAATTTTACATATTTTTACATTTCAAACATTACATTTCACGGGAACAACGATTTTTTTCTCCAAAAATACATGAAGTAGACATTACAAAGCAATTACAAGGTTCATAAAAACCCTCAACACAGATCAAACAAACAATCACAAATCATGCGTCTAGTTTCTAATTAAATTGTTATTATGTTGGATTCGTGGCTACGATTTATTTTCTGTATTTTTTTTATTAATACCGGCCTAAAAGTTGCTTGGAAGAATATTTTAGATTATTACCATAGCATGGTATATCAACCGATGGTGAAATATCAGTAATTAATTTCAATTTCAGTAACAGCTTCGTGCTTTATATGCATTATGCTCCAGATAGACAAGACCTCTCTGTCCGAATGTTTTCGTTGAATTTGGAATCCTTTCTATATGACACTCAAGAATTGGAAGAAATCAGTTTCCGTTACTCCTTATGTTTAGCAACAATGACAAGTCCAGACCAAGATATAATATAATACAGATAAATACCTTAAATATAATTTGTAAGTTAAAATTTACAATTAATAATTAATTAATTAAAAGTTTTGATATCTTTTGTATCTGGAGTTTGTTCCAAACCATTCACTAGCAAATAAATAAAAAAAATTAAAATTATCTTATTTTTATTAATCAAATAAATATTCGGCTAAATACCGTAATAATTAAATATAAAATAAATAATTAAACAAATACTAAAGCCGTAAACGTTTTTTTCAAAACCACTCATTTAAATCATTAGATATTTTGTTAGCGACATCTATACGTCAAAAAAAGAACATAAGAATGACATCTGTTTGTCATGAAGTGGAAACGCGGAAAAGCGAAAGTATGCAAAACGCAATACGTTTGAATCTATACGCTTTTCGCGAAAATTTTCAAATTGAACATGGCTGGTACAGTTTTTCCAGTGGTCGACACAATCAATTACTCATCAAATTCTTCATAATATTTCGTATAATTTCTACTGAATATTTGTCCTGATGGATGCTGAATTGGAAGCATAAGACAATTCCTTCGAAAAGTTGAGACGGTTTAAAAAATTCAACAACCGAATGTTTCAACTTTCCAAATCGATCTGTTTTGTGAAAAAGTTCTTGTAACTTCTTTAAGGAGATACATCTGTTTTACAAAATAAAAGATTTCACTTAGAATTTTACACATAAAACTGAACTTGTTCTTTCCTAAACGTTGTTTGAAACAAAGCAAAGCTAGATAAACGATTCTTTTAAGTAATTCCCTTTAATTCCATTCACCTTTTGAGTTGCAGCAGTTGATTTTGTTTCCCTTTACATTAATTTTCTATTTACGTAAAAATGATGTCTCCATAGAACAGTCCTTCTATTCATTCATCGGAATCAATGCGAACAGATCGTCAAGCGTCATCGTGTTCAGAATCGAGTCAGCAATCGGTATGCCAACGCGTGAGATAATTTCAGTTACTTCCGGTGCGAAGTTAACCAGCACGGAAGGAACAAGATCCTGGATGACCTCGTTAAGCAGATCAGATAACTCGCCCCCAAGCAGCATTCCTTCGATGTTGTTCTGTGAGCAAAACCAAAATCAATGTACGTCCCATTAGTGAATTGTTTCTCCCTGCGGTGCAATTTATCATAAATTTATACAACCTGCAGCGATCCAAGCCGTACGTTGGCTTTCAGTTCAGGCATGTGAAGATATCCGGACGGTAACTGCCGAAGCAGGGCCGTTCCTTGGATGCGAAGATCACGAGGAGCAACGTTAAAGTTGCCCAACCCAAACACCGGAATCAATCCGAAAAGTCGTCCATTAGCATCATATTGTCCACGTGCGACTATATCCGGGAAAAGGAAATCGTACCGAAACTCCATCTGTATAACGTTCAACGTCAGGGTACCCTGGAAACGATCCAATCCATCGACAAACAGATTGCGCAAAATGGCGGTAAAGCTGCAAATGGCGAAGAATTGGAGTTTGGGATACAATCGTGTTCGAAGCACCACTTGTAGCGTAACACTTTGCTGACCTACTCTAGCAATCCACCCAAGCTTAGGTCCACGTCAAGCTGATCGGTTTGTAGTGGAGCCATTACGGGAATGCCCCGTTCTGGATCTCCCGTTCGCAGTAACTCTCGGATGTTCTCCAGCAGTTGAGCTAGAGCTTCGTCAAGCGTTGCTCTTTGGTCTGGTTTAAGCACTTCCAGCTGCTGTGATTGGAACGGTATAACAGCAGCATGGCTGATGGCTAGCAGCAGCGCCAGCAGAGGAACTACACGACCCATTGCGGTAATTCGGAAACACACTTGATTAGAGCAACTTTCTTAAAACGGACAAGAATTTTGTTCACAGGAGGACTTTACTAAAGACTGCTGAAGGGTTGATTCGGTGATCGTATCTTATATGGAATGGAACCTACAATCTGATTCCTTATCGTAAGTCAGTCGACTGATTGGGCTTCCGTGGGGGTAAGCAGGTGATAAATCGGGTACCTCACGACGCAACGATGCCCTTTGTTCTTGTAGAGATAAATACACAACACAACACGTTGTGGAGCAATAGTACATGAGAAACAATCTAATGGCATTGTTGATTTGGAATAAGTAGAAAACAAGTATCCCACTCATAAGAACTTCTACATCTGGCTTGCACTTTCTCAAATAGAACTTCATAAGAACTTCAAATGAATTGTTCGACAAGCCGAATTTGTGATTTATACTAGAAAACGATCAACCAGACATACAATCCCCTATTACTTCTTACGTACAATCAGCACAAAAACAGATTAATTTGCTGAGTATGTTTCGCTTCTTAATCTTATCGTTGCTACCGCAGACGAATGATATCAGATTTGAAACAGTTATCAAAGCACTTTTTTGTGCTACAAGTCGTTTCAAAACAATTCCCCCGTTGTAAACAGTAGACACGAGCAGGCGAATCGAATCGATGTTAGAGTAATGTAAGACAAAGAAGTACATTACCCACGTAGATAACAAGTAAATGTGCGATAAAGCAAGTTCCATAACAACACGCACGATCGCGCTAAAATAAAATCAGCTGCAATTTATTTTATGTATCGATCAAACATTATTCCACAACGGCTCAATGGTATCATAGCCCTTACGGGAACAGTAAACCCATCAGATCCTCCATCGTGCGGGTAGCCAGGAAGCGATTAGCGATCGGAACAACCAGCGCATTCAGCAGATTTGTCATACCGTCCGGGAAGTTACGCAGCACCGATGGGACAATGTCCTGAATGACGGCATTCAGCACATCTGACAGTTCACCACCCAGCAACAAACCCTGGATATTACTTTCGAGCGAACCGATCTGCAGGCTGATGGAGAAATCGGACAGCATCAGATAACCGTGCCCGTTGTCGGTGATGGTGGCAAATCCGGTCGCTACGACGTCGCGGGGTCGCACGAAAAAATCACCAATACCGAAGATTGGAATCAATCCCCAAAGACGCCCGTTTGCATCGTAAAATCCGTTCGCAGTGATTTCCGCGAAATTAAACTCGAACGGGAACCGAAGCGATGCCAGATCGACCTGCAGCCTACCGACGAACGTATCCAGCCCAATAATGTTCATCGGGGTAAAGCGTGCGTCAAAGCTGTAAGACGAAAATTGGGGTTTGTTAGTGTAACTTCATACGAACAGTTACTGTTTCGCCTTATTGTGTCATACTCTAGCAACCCTCCGAAGCTGGCATTGATGAAAAGATCCGGATTGTTGTACGGGGCCAGTATTGGCATACCGGTTTCCGGATTTCCCGTACGCATCAAGTCACGCAGGTTCTCCAGAATGCGCCGCATGATGGCATCCAGTATGATATTCTGTCCAGCGACCTCTGGCGGAGAGTAGCAATAAACAAAGCGATGAAATTGGATGCTGCGGAATCGAATGCACCACACTAAAAACACTCACCATGTACACCGACGGTAGCCGAAAAGGCCATCAAGACCATCACAATCAAACCGGTACGCATTTTCGGTGCTTTGTTCAACTGGTCGGGAGAGCTAAAATTAATAAAAAACAGCACACTTTTGAACCACCAATTACACGCAGGACAACTTTAGAGGAAAAAAAGCACCTACTGTTTCCTTCCAAAGGTTGGACAAATAAGCCCGGCCATCGGTAACAAGGTAGCATTTATAGGTTTTGAAGCATTATCGTTTAGCACTCCGATACCAGTAGCGCGTCGGTGGTGCTTATCGTGCGCTGGTGACATTTTTGTTTTTGAATCGAAGAGCATGATTTGGGGGCGGGTTAGGAGTAATCGGACAAACGATTCTCTTGGGTGGTAGGTTGAAATCGAAGCAGATAAGCCGATGGCGATTAAGGTAGACTCGATAAAGCTTATACACGTATCGCACCTGGTGAACTGGACAATCGTTTCCAGCTACCGTACTATCGACGGTAAAGAGTACAACACCTGGACAGAATCAGACCGGCCCACCACACAAAGGTAGGAAATAAATATTTTTTAGAAAATGTGTTATGCTTAAAATTAGAACTTATGGAGCTTAAAACAAAAGCAATATTTGATGTATGTTCCACACAAAAACATCCATTCCCTTTCAACGTAATTATGGCGTGCCGGAGATGTTTTGTGGAAAATAAATCAACCCGAACAAAGTTCTTGGCGCCTCAAGTCATAATGTTTTACTTGCTGCTTTTTTTTCTTCTCTCTCTCTAACCGTGCCAGCATCCAAAACTTTTACTATCTATTGCGGAATGTGACCCATGTTCGCAATGACGTCATTGCTTTTGTCATATGACGTCATTGTTCACGTGTTTTTTTTTGCTCTTTCGTTGGCTTCCCGAGCCGTTCAAAGCGGACAGATTGATATAAACATAAATGTGAAATCGGAAGAATCTTACTGCTTGGGTACTGGTGGATATGCTCTGCAAGCAAACGGAGATGAAGCGCGCTTCTCTACTAACACTCACATATAAGAGCGGAAAAGAGAGTGGCCCTTTTATGGACAGCATAGCAAGCATCCTGCGTCAATTTCTCCTCCGATAGACACACAGCAAAATGTGAGGATAATTCACACTCTCCGCATTGTATAAACACTGGACACTGTGCTATTGTTTCTCATTATTGAGTCGAATTGTTATTACAACTTATTCAATTCATAATTAAAACCCCTTTGTATTTTTAGAAGGAAAATTTCGATACCACGGACTGTGCACGATATTTTATTTTAAAAAATAATGTAAACTTTTAGTGTAAAATAAATTGAAAGTGCTTCAGTGACTCCTAATGAATAACCTAAAGGTTGTCCCACCAAAGGTATTGATACGTAGATTGGGTTTATCAGTAACAAAACTGCAGTATGATAAGTAAGCTTTGGTATCCCCACTGGAGTATGATATCGACCTGAAACAATACCTTAGGTCTTTCAAATTTTGGCACATCTACTACTCTTTATTCAACTCTGACAACCAATGCGGCGATACATTAATAAACTTAACATCCTATTATGATTTCCAACAATTACTTAGAAGTAAACCGGCATAAATATTTCGTTAACTCGAGTAATTGAGCAATAAATATGGTATAATAAACATAACTTAGTGTATAAGGGTAATTGTAGTCACCTAGTAAGTAGATGCATTCCTGTACCGGTTCCAAAGAGCACCAGCGGCTAATAGCATTTACTCAACAACTTGAAGTAGCCTACATGAGAGCATACTTTACACCAAACAATGGTGAGAATATAGTAACCGTTCAGTATATTTAGAAGGCTCATTTGATATGTACCGTCGTGTATGTGTCTGTGTCTATATATGTGTGTCTGAGGGAGAGAGAGACAGAGAGATAGAAATGAGCATGAGAAATTCTGCATCAACGTATATACGTAAACGCGATGAAACGCAGCGCGGTGTGAGTATGTGTAAAATTTTATTGTTTTCTTGCTTCAAGATTACACACTTCTCTGACCGAGTAACATCCGAATACTAAACGCTGGCTAAAGAGATCCAGTATGAGATTGAACTCGCTGTGAAGCGGTTGTGGTGCATGCGAGTACTAAGTGTAACGCGGTGCTTTTGTGCTTGACTTCCATCTGAGATCTCGCTCTGACCGATACCGAACCGACTGTTTCCGTGCCCTAGTGTGCAGGTATCCGTGTGGCAGAAAACGTCCTTAACGAACCACTAGAGTGTGTGCCGCAGTCAAAAGTCAAATCGTGTGAAAAAAAACTTTTGATGCGTGATTTTGGACATCAGTGTAAACGGTGTAAAGCATCAACACTTGGCGTATAGCTAGTGCAACGAAACGGTAATAGCGTGATACTACGATGGGAACCCGTCAGAGATGTCTCCATAACCATAGGTGTTACTTTATTGCGTCTCGGCATTCCACTCCAGTTTGTTTTGTCACTTTTGCCGTAAATTGGTGCGTTTTGTGCCAATGTAGGTCGCTTCAAAAAGGAAAACATTCCGTCACAGAAAGGTCACCAAAAGTCGATACTGTGAGCGTATTTTGAAAATTTTCCCTTCTCCCCCATAGTATGTGGCCCGTATTGCATTGTCATGCTATTCCTCTTAAAAAAAAAGAATAGCAGCTTATTATTAAACTTCAATCATCTCATATCCTCCGTAAGGTATCTCTATTGCTTCTTTCCTCTCTGTCTCTCTCTATCTCGCGTTTTCCTACCATTCGGTTGCTCTCGGATTCTCTTGCCTTCACGCTCCTTTGTTCCCAGCCAGCACAGAAACCGAACCGGCGGAACGCTGCATTGCGAAGGCAACTATCTTCGATTCGGAGCTCGCTAGGGACTTCCTGTCTATTATCCTGCGGTGAAGCTGCCCCGAATCATCACTTCCCCCCTTTTTCCAACTGCGTTCCCTTTTTTCGCTGCGTATAGTGTGTGCGTACCTCGTGGGTGCTCCCGTACACCGGAACAAAACCCCGGCAGCCTTTTTTGCAGCCTCCAAATTTTCTTTTTCTTCTTTTGCCCGGCACCAATCGCCTCAAATGTGGCAGAGTGGGACCAAAGCTAAAACGTGTTCCCGATGGTTTTTGATCAACACTTCCACAAAACATCAGCTAAAGCTCCCAAAAAAAAAGCTGTCTAATGGGAATCCTCTCGGCTTGATTGGACGGTGTCGGTACACGGTTGAAGTACTTTCCTACCTTTCGACGCTGGGAAAATGCTCCTCTCACGCTTGATAATCACCGCAAAGATGGTGACGCTGATGATGGTGCTGATGATGATTGTTATTTTGGTATGCGGTTGGTAGTAACTCGTGGTTTTTTGCTGCTTTGCTTTTCACCCCATGCTCACTAAATCCTTGGGTGGATGGTGTTAAGGGTTCCGCACTAGCTAAGGTAGGCAGCAACAAAATTATGCGGCGTGGATCGAGCTGATCATAAACAACAACGCGCACAGAGCGCAAACAGCGACGATCTGGTGAAGGAAGCGAGCCACGGTTATTACGCTCGTGTCCTTGACGATAAGTCCTTGCGCGATGAACTGTGTATATGTTGCGCTACTACAAACAGGGAAGAAAATTTTAACTGTTATCCATTGGTGTTATTTGTTCTTGTATTTAATTTAACATTTAACAAAACGAAATGGAAATAATAGAAGGTTCCATGAAACTTTTGTTCACCAGAAAAAAAGTAACATTTAGAAACAATATTTTGTTTTTTTTTTGCTGAATTTGTTGACAGAACAGTACACCAGGCACCCTGCTAGTTGCGACATATCATCTGCAAGAACGATTTCACTGCAGTAGTTGCTCCGAGACGGCTTCATCTTCATCACGCGTACGAAGGTGGGCCCGGTGGGCTCGGAAAACTTTGCTCCCAAAGAAAGAAAGGAAAGAAAAAACCAGTTATTACCCACAAAACTCTCGCCACATGTGCCACCCGCCGTCGTGCAAAAAGGCTCGTCCTTCGCAGTAGGCACGGTTACCAATACAGCTGCAAACTTTGAATCGGGTTTTCCTGGCAGATGGTGGGAAGTTTTCCTTCTCTCAGCAGTGTGTTTCAATTTTTCCCCAACCACCCCCCAAGTGGATCGCACATTGGAGACACGATGGAGCTTTGTTGAGATACGGTCTCTTTCTATCTCCCGCTTTCTCTCACTCTCTTGATTGTCCTATGCTCAACATACCAACATTGCCCCTTCGTTTTTTTTTCAACTTCTTCAGAGAAAACCGAAAAACTACATTTGATGTTGCTGGTTCTCACTGTTGAAAGGTAGTTGTGAAAAACTTAACCAACTTCGAAAATATAAGAGAGGAAGACTACGCGAGAGAAAGAGCAAGCGAGCGTGAGAGAGAGAGTTAAAAAGACTGGTAGTAGCAGCATTGCTGTGTCACCCGTGGGTCAATCGGTACGTACTTCGGATGTCCTTTTCAGTCAGTTGAACAGTGGAACGGATACGGTGTGCGACCTTAGGCGGTACAGTGTGCAATACATCGGATTGATGGTTTGCACTTGTGTCTCCGGTTGGTTTGTATCGTTTTATCACATAAGTTGTTCAAAGACCCAGGACGTGCTATGGTAGTTATCAGCAAGCTTTTAAGAAAGTTCCACTCGGTAATTTCCGAAGGCAGTAGTAGATTCATTACGAATTTGAAACCGTGATTGAACCGGATCCGTAACGTTCGTTACAAGGATATCAAGTGTTATCAAGTTCAAGTTCATAGCACCGTACGGAGAGGTGAGAAAAAATGTGATTCGTCCTTGTGCTCCTTAAACGAAGCAAGACCCAAGTCTTAGAAAACAATTGTGCTAAGTTCTGCAAAGTTAAGATAAGCTTTTGCTAATGAAAACGCATTACTACCATTGATTAGAATTTCAATTTGATTTTAGATTGCTTCCCGTGTCCTTTTCTTTGTGAGTGGATTTGTGTGATCCGTGTGCGTGTGTGTAACACATCATTAACCGTATTGTGACAAAGTGTTCAACAGCAAACATTAGCAGCTTGGCTACTGCAAGAAGTGAAAGTACACAAAACTTACAGTGCTGCGTACGAAGTTACTGAGCATAATTCTTACGCCGTACAGAATTTTGAAGGTGCCGGAACAAAAAGTAAAAAAAAAAATAATATAAAAAATAACCTTCCGGATATAGCTGCACCCATCAACGGTGCGTGTAGGTGAGTTTGGTGACGTGTAGTTTTGAGTATTCAGAAGTTCGGGCAGATTGTGTGTTTGTGTGTTAGCGATTAGTGTTTTTGCTTGAAGCTGCAGAAAAATTTACACGGCACCGTTCGAGTTGCATTAGATGAGCAACGCTAGTGGATTGTTCTAGTGGATTCATAATACTAAGGTGAGTAGCGATACACTGTTGAATTTCCGATGTTAAACTTTTAAAAATAGTCTTCAAATGTCTATCACACATTCTTGCTTTTAAAACGTAATAAAAGCTTAACCATTTTGCTGCTAAAAAAGTTTAAAAAGAACATTGAAAATTGAAGCGTCAAAATGTTCTGAACAATTGTAAGAATATTGTAGAGATGATCGAAATACTCTTCTCAAAATCTTCAACAATTTCTATCCATAAAAAAGGGTATCATTTTTTTTAAGATTAAATAAAAACTGGAATATCTGCAATGGTTTCTTAAACCCATCTTTTTAGATTGGTACAATAAATCATCGATAAATGGCTATCGTGTTCAAAGTCATTATTTAGTCTTGAGCTCTCGACTTTTGGTCTAATACTCCCAAGGTTTTAAATGGAGTCTCAGGATCTAGTGAGAGACCTACAAAATAAAGATTGAATACTATTCAACATATGTATAATAAATAAATCCAGAAAACCTTTAAACGATGCCGTACAACCAAACTAGCAAGAAAAAGACATGAAAATGTTTCTTCTGTTTAACTCATATCACCTCAGTTTTGTTGGTAATTTCATCCAATTGCCGAATGAAACAAAATCGTGTAAAATACTCTAATATTCTTAAAAATATGAAAAATTCATTTAAAATAACAATCAAACTGTTAACATTTACCTTGCCCTAACGACCTCATGCCTGTCATAACTGGCTTTTAGGACTTATCACATTACTTTTGCAGGTATTTTTTTAAACTTTCCCAAAAAAAAATTATTCAATCTGCAGAGAAAACTATCATACCTTACTCGAGTTTCCATACACAAATAATAAAACATCAACATAAAACATAAAAAGGTAAACAAAAACACGTACATCATGGAATCCCTTAAAGAAAAGTTCTTCAATTTTCAACATTCGCTTTTCCTCCACTCCTTTAATCGTGTAACGCCAAAATATATCTTCCTAGTATTTTTATACTTACGAATAATGGAGCTCGCGCATAAGCAATATCCCTGATGGGTGCAGATAAGTTTGTGAAAAATTGCCTCCTTCCTTAGTGGAAAACATGCATCGCTCATCGTTGTTGACATAAGCGTTGTAACGTACGACAAACACCTCCCTTCCCCCCGCACATTTTGGCTAACTCGATTGCCATGCAAGGAAGAAGCACCAGAAATAACTTGAATGATGTTAAATAAATCATTGTGCATGCTTCAACCGTGGTGTATACCAGTTTGAATAATCGATAAAGGAGAGCGTATTTTTCTGTGTGTCTGTGTGTGTGTGTGTGTGTGTTGTTTGTTGTTTTCCTTATCAATCAGCTTGTGTGTGTAGGGAGAATACACTTTGTCCACGTCATGGTTGCGCTGGTGGTGTTTTAAAGCTTAGCCAATTTAAAGCACCATTTGTGAAGCGCGTGTTACTGTTTTAATCTCAGCCATTCGAGTGGCTTGACTTTTAAAGGCGGCCACTTACACACCGGTCTCAACATAAGTCTATAAGAATAAGACACGACAATACCCGGCAAACGTGCATGTATTGCTCAGACCACGGGGTACACTTTGCTACAAAAGCTTACCTCCCGGAGTCTCCAACCAACCTCCTTAAGCTAGGGTACTACCACTGCCACCACTCCTCACGATAAATGTTTAACCAACGGTGGTTGCAGCGGGAAAACAGTTCACTTTTAAGTATTGTATCGTTTTCTACACACTCCCATTTGCGCCCTGTACTCGTTGGCTTTCAAACCGTTTCTTCCCTACTACTGATGGGCGAGGAAACTTGAGCTTTCTTAAAAAAGCAACTGCCCAGACTTTAAACGTCGAGGCCTTCAAGGCTCTTCCGTCAAAGATCCGGATCGGGCAAATAGGTATGCGTGTATGTGTGTGCAGCATAAGCCTTCCACAAAATGCTACGGGGGCCCCTCCCCCCAACCCATCACTGTCAGCAAGTCACGTACGCAGAAGGACTGTACGGAAGACAAATAAACCAAGCAAGCAAACAAACATCCGTGTACCAATGGGGGAAAAGATAGATGGTGGCACACACATATGGCCGTTTCCACACGGTTCAAGGTTGTGTACGGTGGTAAACCTTCTTCATGCAAACGATGCCGTAGGGGGTAGGTTGGGGCGGATGGTAACCACCCACCCGTTGGAAAGTGTTTAAATTTTTAATCATCAGTCACCCACTGTACAAATGATTATTCACCAGCATTGTACATACAGTAGCAGAGCAGCATATCGTTGGATGGAAATGTGAAAGAAAGAGCAAACGATTTTCCAGGCACAATAGGAAGGTTTCTTCTATCAAGAATTGGCAATCATAACAATGTGTGCAGGTTGGCAAAAGTTTCCTAATTTTGTGATTAGAATATAAACATTTGTTTTTTGTGTGTGTGTGTGTGGGAAAACATAACTCTGCTATCAGGGACGTATTTGCTTGAGAAGTATCAGCAGGATATAACATCAGTAACTGACTGTTGGATGATGCCCTAGGCAAGGATACTAAGGAATTCGACAATTGCGCGACTCTTCAACTTACACTGACTTCAACATTCAATCGTGTCACTGATGAGTCATGACCTCGTAACAGTTCCGAAGAATAATTTATTGTATTTCTTATCAACTAAAATCAATAAACCACAACGAAACGGGAAACGGAAGACAAATACACCAAGTTAAAATATAAATGCAACTCCTAAGCATGTCACGCATTCGAGAACAAAACCTCAATTCGATTAAGCTGTGTGAAGCCTGTTCAAAGCATAAATATGTATCTATTTTTTTATTTTTGTTCCGACGGTTCCACGCATGATGTCTGTGGCTGGTGGATTTACCGTTGTCATTCAGATATCGACGACAAAAATCTATCGAAACACTTTTTTGCACGTATGCTAGAAGAGCTGGAACTTTCTTCCACCTCTACTATTGCCAGTTGCCAGATTCGGAAGAGACACCAGATCAATGCAAACCTTCACTTGACCGTTCGCGTTGTGTTGATCCGACCGGATGAAACTGGTGTAAGTATGTGTGGAAATAATATTAAAAATTTATTGCACGTACTTAATCTCCGCTGTCGCAAAACGCTTTCTGCAGGTCCCATGGAGGGAATAGTAGTGACCACAGTAACGTGGATCACCGCGCTAGCACATGCTGTGACAGTGTGTGAAGAAGGGAACCGGCGTAACAGCGGATTACCCGTAGCAAATGTTTCGATATGGACCACCATGGACCACATAAATGGGAAGAAAGAAACCGAAAAAAAAACCATTGAACAAGGTTCATACGAGATACCCAGAAGCTCGCACGGACATTGATCCGTGAGGACTATCCCCCAACACATATCCGGATGTAATAGAAACGAGCTAGGATTTTTGTCTGGTGTCTGTGTGTGTGTGTGTTATCACTGCGATCCCCGGCAACCATCCCAACTGCTCGCCGATGAAGCCGTGAGGACGTAGACTAGGGATTTGGAAGGATCTCCCTTTTCGGACGATACCAGGTGCTACAACATTGTAGCAAACACAACAATGTATGGTTCGAAGATGAAGTCGTTTTTGGTTGGTTTTGTTGCTGCCCCCTGTGTGATTTATCGTGGAATGGAATGGTCGTAATAGGATACACTGCCGGATGTAGTCTTTTTTTGTAGTCGTTTTCTTTTTTGAGGGGGGGTTTTTACATTTTCTTTGCTGGCCATAAAGAGGACAAATAACTTTTCGTATCAAAATGTACGGTATCTTTTCACTTATCTTACTTTATCTTTCTAATTTTGTTGATTTCGTTAAACACAGTTTTTAAGGGTTTCTTTGCAATTTTTGAGGTTTTATCTAATGTTTCTTTAAAACTATTATACTGTTGAGTTTTTGTCAGTTTTATATGATTTTGTGATAGAACACTTTGTTGATAGTTTAATATAAATACAGAAGAAATTTTCATAAACTTATAAGATAACTATAAAAATGTTATAATAACTATAAAAGTGAAACGAGTTGTTTTTTGGGGTATTTTTCGACCATCGTACAAAGAGAGCTCGTAATGAACAACCCCTTGCTGATCCCACCAGTATTGAAAATATAAATTTCTGTTGAAGAAACAATTCTCTTTGGAGCACGAAAATGGAATAAATTCCATTAAATGAATATCTCTTTTCGTGCATTCATTTTTGTTGAAAGTTTGCACATGTAGCCAGATTTGTTGAGCTTCCAAATTCAGTGAGCATTAGTGAGAATAACCTAACAAACTCTCAACCACATATCTACGTATTTTAGGCGAGAAACCCACACATAAGAAATTGAAATAAATTATGTGAAATCTTAAGATTTTCTCTTTTTGCTTAACACTAGTGCCTCTTGGCTATTGCCTACCATTTATATTAAATTTAAGTTCACATATTTAGTTTTACTTCCCTGATGTTGCTACACAAAACTTTGATTGTTATGTGATCTCAAATCCCTTGTGCTTTTGTATTGGAATTGGAATAATGCCCACAAATAGAAAACGCAACTAAATGCTGTTAGCGAAACAACTATTATTTTATTTACACTACTGTTGTTTTTAAGTTCGGTGTATTCTCTCCCAAACACACTAACAACAGCATGTACACTTTCGTCTCATAATTTGCCAACCGCGCGCAATAATTTGATGTCGTACTGTGAAACATTTCAGCACCATTTTAATGTTGCCTAAAACTCACCACTTCATCAACTATTCTTCTTCAAAGCACACCAGTTCTCGCTACGATATCTTTCCCGTTCGAGTTGGTTTATGCTGAGTGGATTCGTTTGCCGCTACGTTCATTGCTCCCTTTGCGTTAATGAATCGCAAATATTTCCATTACGAAGTGCATTACGATCGTACCGAACTGTTGTCGCTTTCGGTGTTAGTTTTGCTGGCGCGCTTTACGAAGGTAACGTCTTTCTACGGCCCTTCCCGCCTACCTCCTTTGCCCCTTGTGTACGGTTTCCTTAATAAAGTCAGCATTAAAATGTTGACGTCTTTCCCTTCACCCGGACGGTGTCTCGCGATGTAAATTTACGATCTCGCTTGGATTAAAACATAACGAGAAAATATTTCCTTTCCTCTCGAATGAATCGGAAGGGGGGCCCGGGTGCCATCTTCCACCGCGCACCATGTCCGTCCGCATCAAATGTGGGTAGAATTGTGCAAACTAACAGCGTATCCGCAGGACGAGCCCGAACGAACTAGTGAAAGCCCATTTTCCGCTGACGAGAACTAATCACAAACAAGCGCACCGGCTGCCGTATCAGCTCACCCTGTGTTCCCCGCGTCAGCATTTGTTTTTAGCGTATAGTTAGGTCCTAAAATTACCGTTTCAATGCCACCAAAGCAGCGGAACCGAATGCTCGGAAGAAGGATATATGAAGTACGGCGCTTGTTAGTTGGAAAGAAAGCGAAACCTTCCCCACCGAACACGGAATGCTTCTTTTCTTGTGTACCGAACACAGACAGTCGAAATCGTTTCTCGCATATCTCGGTGTAGGGTATGGGTAAAGGCCAACAGCGAAAGCATACCTTCCTCCCCAAAAAAAAAAACCGTCCGCCCTACAACATGACAAGCCTTCACAACTTCACCGAACACCGAGCAGCTCGAGGGATTGGTTCGTTCCGATGTAAGCGCCAACGTTTCTATTAACGAGAAGGGTTTTGTGTTGTATTTTTGGGGCGACTCTTTACTGTCGGTTCGTTTGCCAAAATTCCAAACATTGCTGTCTAAACGATAGAGGAGTGTCGAGCGAAAAATGTAATACGTGCCATGTTAAAATGACTCACTGCACACGTATTTCCGAGTGTCGTAAAGGGATTTTTGTTAAAAATAAAATTCTCAATTTTTTTTATAAAAACAAAACAGTTAAGACATGAGACGCTGCAACATTTTATTCAGACTGAATTAAATAATACAAATCATTGTACTTCGGACTGTTTGTAGTATTTATTTTTGAATTTTTGTTTTGGTATGTTTTCAATCCAATCTTTCAAATATTCATTAAATCAGTAATAAAAGAGTAATAAAAGAGTAATAAATTCGAGCATAATAATCAGAGCATAGAAATATTTGCATTAATTATAGCAAAAGAGCTGGGAATAAAAAAGGACAGGAATTTAAAAAGAAGCAGACCAATAAAAGCCAAAAGAATAAGTAATATAAAGGTATCAAAATTGTTAGTCAATTTTTCCAGCTTTGTTCTTTCCAGCTACCAAACATTAGCACACTTATGAATATGAAACATGTTTAACAAACTTACTTCGAACAACAACAAAGCACCGCGCGCAACGTCCTTAATCACAAATCGCTCCCAAAAATTTCGCTTCATTGTGAATTATTTCACCATTTCGCGCAAGGTGCGCTAAAACAATTTTTTCTCAAACATTTGATTACTTTCGAGTGCAAAAGCGCGTACGCGTGTGTAGAATTATTTTGATTTGTTTTTATACTCTCGACTCATTTTTTTCTTTTTCGTTTCTTTCTGTTCGCGATTTGATTTTTTTCCAAATAAATTATACCAGCAATGGTACGCCACACTTTAAACCCAATTTTAGAGGTGGAGAAAATAAAAAAAAAACATCCTTAAGACAACGAGAAAAAGCACATTTCTCCATCCGTTTTGTTTGTTACCAGTTTTCTTTTACGTTTGCCTCTCTTTTTCTTTCTTGTTCGTTTAGAGTTTTTTTTGCTTCCCTTTCTAAACGAATGAGCAATGAAATGGAAAATCCACCTTGACCAAGGTACATGGTTAAGAAGTATGTAACGTAGCAAAATACAAAACCTAGTAAAAGAAAAAAACGGCTTCCCATCTCCCGAGCGGAGTGGAAATTGCTAATAGCCTTCAGGCGAGAAAATGGTTTTTCACTGCGCCTTTAGCACGAATGCTGGAGCACGTTGGAGCTCCACAAACAAGAAAAACAAACTGTGCAAAAAAAACACACCCGTAGAAAAGACAACTCACGGTAAGCAAGGCCACTTGGAGAATCATCCTGCAAAAAAAAAACCGTACGTTCCGGGTTGGTGAGCTGGTTTCGCTTTTCCGGGCAGCTGATGGAAGGCGAATGACGAGAATGTATTTAGCTATCGTTGCGGTAGCTTCCCTCATTTTTTTTTCGTTGCGTTTGGTTATATCTCTCTGTTGTCTTTCACAGCCACCCCACACAGTCATCGGCCGTAAAGATGCGGCTTACCGAAGCAAGGCCAAAAAGTTATCCGCTCGGTGTCCGTCGTAGAGCGGAAAAACCCGCGCAGAGGAGCAAGAGAGAAAGCGAGTGAAAACGAACGTAAAACTGAAACGCGCACTTATATTACGCGCGCGGAGGGATTTTTCTCAATCATCATTCGACTGTTGTTGTTGTTTTCCGTGTACCGTACCTTTTTTTTAAGGCGACCGACTGTGCGCCTACGGAGGCTTCCATAGTCCGCGGGTTGTTTTTTTTTTTTCCTTAACCGAGTACACCACTCAAGCCATCGCGGCGGTGTCCATTTTGGGGGCTGGCTAAAAACCCCAATGGAGACCCAATTTCGAAAGAATGAAGCAAAAAACCTTGGAGAGTGGGACTTGCGCCTGCATAATTTGCAACCACGCTGTCGAGCTGCTCACTGGTGTCACTGTTTTACCCAGGTCGATACGCAAGTTAGGGCAAGATTTTGGGCCAGGTCAGCAGATTGGCAAGAAATTGGTGTGCGGTGTAGCAAACGATAAAGCAAGCTCACGAGCCAACAAAAAAAATCATGGAACCGGGATAATAATGGAAGTAATAAAATTTGCTAAATTGCGCTCGAAGCAAAATGAATCAGCGCCCCCTTTGGGGAATGATTGGGGAATGGGGTGATGTATTTGAAATGGATGACCATTTCAAACTGAAGCAGTTCGATTTTTGTGTATTCGATGAGATGCGAAACGATACAAGTCGTACATTTGTTTGTACAAAATTTAATCGAAATTGAAATATTTTTTTTACATTTAATTAGCATTGATTTTTCACACGCTAATAAATTTATTCGTATCAGTATGAATTTCGAAATGAGTACAGATTAAACGAAATCTTGGGTAGATATTTGATTGGCAGTGATGAAAAATAAAACATTGCAGTTTTACCATTCAACACGAAATATCGAAATATCGAAATTATTTAATTAATTTATAGAATATATTTATTGCTTTAAAACTAAAAACAAAAACACAATAACAAATTCATTTTACAAAAACCTAATCAAGTGTTGCAAGTAAATGGAAAAAGCGAATACAAAATGTCAGACAACATTTAATTAAAACAAACTTTTTATCATCTCGTCGAATCAAAATGCGGTGGCTTTGCTTAAGGGGGTAAAATAGGAACCGTCATTTTGGTACGTTTGTCCTACAAAAATATAATTTTCGATTGCTGTGAGATACTTTTTTTTGCGACTCGCTAACAGACAACAGTACTGCACCAAAAATAGGACATCACCCGCGGCCACAGCCCAGCTGGCTGCATTTAGTTGAGAAAAAAAACGAATGAAAAAAAAAGATAAGTAGGGAGAAATATGTTTGCGACAAAAAAAACAACGAGTAGAGTCACTCGCGCACAGTAGTACGAAACACACTCACATAAAGACACTACCCTTCGAGCGATGGTGTCTTTTTCGGTTGCGATGGTTAAGAAGGGAAGATCTGCCAACAGTGCAAAGCCAACGAACCAAGGCCGGAAATCATTTTTATGAGCCCCACCGTAGGCATTAGTGGTGGCATCGACCGTGTTCGTTGCAAGGCATCGGCCACACCAGTCATATCTTACCCGGGCCGGGCATGGGATAAGCGTAGGAGTGGGAGGAATTTTGCCGCACTAAGGAAGGGATCGGGTCGGGGAGGGGATGGGATGAATTTTTCATGCCCCGTGTGCCAGCAAATATCTGCTTTATTATTGCGTTTTCTTTACACCAACACCACCTGCTGCAATACGCTCCTTTTTTGAGGGGCGGCTTATCCGAACACCCAGGATCGAAATTCTAGCGGGAGGTATAAAATAAATTCGTGATCTTTTTTTTGCGTTTGCGTTGGATTGTATGCATCTCGCTTAGAAGTGGATTTAAAAAGAGTTTTAGAATTTAATATTGCGTATATCAGCGTCATATTAAGAGCAATGTTTTCTGTTGTCTCAACAGACAAGAAAAATATCCATAAACTTATGATTTTTTAATTCAAAAATTAAATTACTTTCGTCATAACTTAATGTTTAAGATCATGTTATACATAGATTTCTGTTCGTGCATGGAAAAGCAAGAAACGAATTGATTCTTGAATAACAGTTCAGTAAAATACATTTTCCAGGAGCTAATGATTACAGATTGTTTCATGCAATGCAGATAATTATTTAAACCCAACGTAAGATGGTGAAAATGTCAACGCGTAACTCATGCGTCTAATGCCATAGAGTTCTTCATAGAGAAATAAAAAGAACCACCTGGAGGAAAAAAAATGTTTTCCCAATTTTCACAACCATCCGTCTCCTTTGTAAAGAAGCAGATAAAGATTTAGAAGCAAATAAAGGAGTGTTCTCGTATAGGACGATGATGCCTACATCGTACCTCAAATTTCATTTTGCAATATTCTTTGTGGGCCACAACATCGAGGAGAAAACGGTTCTACTTCTTCAAATGGGTTGCAACTTTCAATAATGTTTTTTTGTGTTTTGCTTTTCCTTTATTTTTCATATATCGTGCCACGGCACTATTCCGTGTACTACTGGCTTTTCGATTAGTTGGCACATAATGCAAGTATGTTGTGGTGCCTTTTAAACGTCCTACCAAAAATCTTCAGAGAAGAAAGGTGTACTTACGTAAAAGGTGTAAATCATTAGTTTTCCTTTGAACATTGCATCGCATGCAAGGGAGCAACATAATTCGAGAAAAATGTTCAAATTCGCCTTACACGTCATGATACGTGTTGGTAAGTTGCATTTACTCAACAGTACAAAGCATGATCACGAAAGTAAATCTTTCATCCTGTTGAAAATGGTATTGAAAAGTGAATATAACAAAAATTTTATCAGTACTGTACATTGGTGGAGACGCCCAGTACACCACAACAATAAAGTACCAGGCGTCTCCATAAAAATTTCACCGAAATTAAATGTAATAATTTCTTTATAACTGAGTTCAAGTCAGCGTTTAAAGCGATTTCATTCATAACTGGTGCATACCCAGAGCTTTAAAAAATAACAAAACACCACCGCAAACAACCTATCACAGTTACCCCCTTCAATTCCGTGGAGAAATCAACCCTGGGACCGAATGTGTTTCGGAAAAAAAATACAACCGATAAGTGTCCATAAACGTGCCCATAAAAGCAATATAAATCACATTCCATACTTATCACACGACCATCCCTCACACACACATCAGTTTCACTTAAGTCCCTACGGGAACGGGGGAGTAATGGTTAACACAGAGAACCACACCGAGGCTAAGGGTGAAAGCATTTAAGGGAATTGATTTCACTCGTCACCCGTGTGTCCCTTTTCGGTAGCTAAGCCATTTCCTCCAAACCGCTAACCATATATCATCGTGCCGGACCCGTCGTTTTGACTTCCTTTACCAACGACTAAAACAAAACACTGTCCACGTCAGGTGATTTCTAGTTTTTTCACAAGACGAAAGCTTCCCCGTTCGTTAAATGGTTTCCGCACGCTGATTAGCATTTCGAACAAAATGAATTATGACACGCGAGATGTTATAAAATTCTACGATAGTTATCGCCCCTCCATGGCGCTACTGATAGGACAGTTTAAACATGCATAGTCGTTGCAGAAAATACGTATCCATTGTGTGAAACGGGCTTTTTTTAGTGACGTGAAAACAAACGAACCCGGTGCAACACGCAAACAACGGCAACGAAACTACCACCCAAGAACAATGCACAGTGGATGAATGGCGAACAGAAGGTGGTCATAATTCTTCATCAAAAAGTTTTTTCATGTTTTCAACTAAACTATGATACAAGATATACAGAAAATTGCAAACATTCTATGATGCATAAGCACCTCCTAAATTATATTTTTTCAATCCACCATTTAAAAAACATCTTTAAAAATATTAAGTTTCCGTTGTGTTCAGTTATAGGAGCCTACAGTATGCCATTTTTTCATCACTCTTTCTTTGGGTGCACTACAGCACTACACCATCATGAACGAACTCTTTAGAGGCGGACCTTGGAGCCACGACCTTGGCCATGGTTAAATCATAGCTTTCTGTATCCTTCACCCTTATTTATTTTTTCTTTGGTTTGTTACCCTATCCGCTTGCCTACATGAAATTAAAACTCGACAACAAACTGGTTTGAAAATGTTCGAAAAATCAGTTTCGAGTTCCTTTTTTCCCATTACCCGTTTCAAATGAAAAGCGTAAAGCTTTGTACGAAACAATGGAGTACCCCGTATTTGGAACCGTGAAAAGGAAAAGGAAAAACACACACACAAACACATTTATACA
Source organism: Anopheles funestus (assembly GCF_943734845.2). Classification (NCBI taxonomy): domain Eukaryota; kingdom Metazoa; phylum Arthropoda; class Insecta; order Diptera; family Culicidae; genus Anopheles; species Anopheles funestus. Next base: position 19,433,442 of record NC_064598.1, read on the forward strand.
AAACAAACAACCTTTCCACATGACAAAGAGAAAACGGTTCCAAAGAACGACTTTGACTTTTCAATAACCTTGAACACGTACCAGGTGCAACCACGTGCTATTACGAGCCAGAGGTTTTTCAACGCTCGTCTACACACCCGGACATCCCAAGATTAATCAAAGTAAACTGACCTCTGTAGTAGCCTTCAGCTCGTGCACGCTTACAGGCGCCTGGAGTTGTATGGGTAAGTAACAAATGGAGTAAAAAGTTTTCTTCCCATTCTTGGCTAGTTTTTTTTTCTTCTGTCGGAAGCCATTTTTGGTGAATTTTTGCTCGTTTTTGCGCGTTAAGCTGGATGTGTATGTGTGGACTGGCTTTCCCGAATACTATTTGCCCGGACCACGGGGGTCTGATGGGGGTACACGGTGCCTCTCACTCGTACCACACCACCCGTCGGACAAATCCGATCCCTCAAATCGGATTAGATTCAGCAATAAAATTAATTGAATTGACCTTCGTCTTCGGAGACTTTCGAAAGGGAATCGAAGCCGAACGAGTACGGTCAACCACCGGAAAGGAATGGCGAGAGGCGACAAATAAGGGACCGAATCTGGACGAGAAAAAGGACGACAACCGTTGGCCAAAGTCAATCCTGGTTGATAAAGTCTTGGTTGATTTTTTTTTTGGTTTCGCTTTGTTTCTATTTTGCTGGTTTCAGTATGTTCCACAATGGATGTGTTGGTTTTTGTTTCTTTCTTACTTTTGCTTTCGATTGGTGCCGAAAATCGCAGGTAAATCAAACCCAGCCGTTCGTGTACTTTAGCTCACGAGCACACGAAGGTGCTCATTAATCTATCTAATGGCTGCCGAGTTTAGGCTTTAGAAAAGGCGTTCGATATGTATTTTTTATAGCGCAAAGCCTCACTTACGCTCGGAAAGGTACATTCTATAGTGTCGAGTCTCCGTCGAGCTTTTCCACTGACCACTATTGTTACTTCTAAAAGCTGGTTTTTATACCAATCACAACTTACTCACTTGTCATGGTCTAGATAAGATCCTTTGCAATAAGTCGTACCTAATCTTTGAATTTGTTCTCAGTATCGCTTTACGTTTAATCGACGATTAGGTGAAGTTTTAAATTCATAAAATATAAAAATATGATATAGAATAATTAAATATCAAGCTCATTTATTAATATATAGTACATTTGTTATATTAAATGTAGAATAATTTGCAATCTACAATTGCTCTTTCAAACAGGAGAAGCAATCAAGGAAAAATATCCAGGCTAACATGTGAACTGCAGTCAATGCATTATCATTTATCCAAAAGAGATTAAATTTTTACCGAAACAAAAGAAGTGCTGCAAAAGAAACAGCACCCATACACATACACTAACTGTAACACAAATTTAATGATTTATATGAAATGCAGCACACGGGTTGTTTACGTTTTACAATAAAACTCTAAGGTCGCAATGTTTGCTCTCACGCACATTCTCTCATCAGTCATAAATCTGAAAACCCCCTTGTAAAATATACTGCATGTGTTACACAAAGGTGTAAACCATTTACCACCAATCCGGTGTCGAGAAATGGCAAAACAAAAACAGAAATAAACGAACTCGGCTAAAGCGCGACATTGCGGCAGGAAATGAATAAAAAGACATCATAAAATAAATAAAACTTTTAAAGCTAAAGTGAAAACAAAAAAACACATTACAAAAACATTGGCCTACCTCAGTAGCAAAGAAAAGAAAAAAAAACAAACAAACAAAATATCAATACACAAAAGCGTAAAACGAAAGATAGAAATGGTAAATGGGGAGCAAATAAAATGAAAGCCAGCAACAACAACAAAAAAAGAAACAAACGAACAGAGAAAGTGAAGAAGAAAAATTGTGCATAACGCACACATGCACACGCTGGCATACAAAAGCGGTGAAGGAAATTTATTACAAATTAAATTGAATTTGCTGCGTAAATCAAGTGCTGGCGTTTGCGCTAAAGAACACCGCACCGACGTTTTCAGCTGCCATCACGCATTTCCAGTTAAACCCTTGCGTTAGGCAACCGTTACCGGTATTTTTGTCCCTTTTTTTCTTCTTTTTCTCCCGCTCGCTTTCTCTCTCGTTTTCACACTTGTATCCTCCTGTTTGCAAAGGTGCAAAAACTTCTGCGGGTCTTCTTCCATACAGACCTTCACTGTCACACCCAGCCGCTCCCATTGTGCATGCCAGCGTTTTATCGTCGCACCATTGGCTTTGAGGGTAGGTGGCAAACTCCAGGGTATGCTAAAGTTTTCACTGCCAGTCTACAGCACACTAGGTAACAAAAAAAACAGCCAAGAAAAAACAACGAGTAACAGTATATCATCCCCCGGGAAACGAAGGTTGCCGGTTGTCCTTGGTGCGAATGCACGGGCTTTAGGACGCCCGGTCGCGATCCACAAAGATGTGAAACCACACGATGAAGAAGTGAGGAAGAAAACCAGTTCTCAAAGCTCTTGCTGCTGCTGCCTTTGATTGTCCTCCCTTCCCCCTTCCACCAACCCCTTTCCCCCTTACTGGTGTATTACCGATCGGCAGGCACCGAAGGTTTGAAGTTGACTTAAGCCCCAACAAAAGACAGGTGTGACAAGCTATTGCAGAAAGCTTTTAAACTGTTTACCTTGTCCTCGGTAGCGTTAGGGAGACCCTGGTAGTACTCTCTCTCTCTCTTTTTCTCTTGATTTTCTCTCGCTCTCGCTTTCTTTCTGGCAAACGTAGACAATCGCATACATGCATACACACGTTCCTCGGGTGCAGATTCTTGGTGAGAACATATTACTGCAACACGGACGGATCGATGAAGAGGCATTAAACTGGGAGGCTTAAAGAGGGTGTAGTGTGTGTGTCTGTGCTTGTGTGTGTAGAACATTTTATCGAAAGACTGCAGAAAGCCCAAAGGCGAAACCTTCTTACAACCAAGTTCCAAATTTGTCCAAGCACACTGAATAGAACTGAACCCGATTGTTTGGATTGTGGAACGAAACGAACTGGAATGCGTAATCGTTTAAAAAAAAATACACACACACGAACACAATCTATAAAGGAAATTTCTTCAGACAGCCAGAAGCAAAAGGAAAACACTCGCCATATCCCATAGGGATGTCGACATTCGGGTATAGCGAGGAAAGAGGAAAAACAGTTTAGTTTCACATCCATTTGTCGGATGCTGTCAATAGGCAGCAGCAGGGGTTAAGGATCATGACGTTTTTTTTTGTTTCGATTTCATCTTAAAACGCCTCCCTCCCGACCCCCGCGGTCGGTGAAGCTTGATTGCCGAAATCTTTGTTTTATTCTCTCTACCATTCAATCGGGCTACGATATCACGCCGAAAGGATCATGTTTGAAAAGGTGTTCGAAATCGACAATCCAAAGTACCGGTTGGGGGTAGATAATATTAAGAGTAATCTAGAAACAGGAAAGAAAACATCGAACACAAACATTTATTGTATGCTGGGTGTATCGAGAATGGGGTTTTACTTTGTAGTAGGTAGTAGTGTGTATGTGTGTGGATTTTTTTTTGTTCTATTATCTTAACATGCTAAAGAAGAAAAAACAGCATACAACAGATAAATGGGAAGAGCAAGAGAGAAAGCAGATCAGCAAAATGATAGGATGCAGGAATCCGGGATACGATACGGGCAAGCTGCGGATGAAGTTAGCTTTTTGCTAGCCCAGCACAACCCGTATTGCGGTTTATCGATTTTTCTGGCACCGTTTTTTTGTTGCACTTTGGTAGAAAAGCTTATAGTTTGGTTTCCTTCACTCTTCCCCTCTAATCCCTTTTTCCCTTTGCCTTCTCCACCCCTTCATATCCTTCAGCTCAAGCTATACACTCGTATCGTGAGGCATCAGCGTCATAGTTTGCGCTGAACACAGAAACAAACAACAACCAAAAAAAAAAACAACGTAAAGATATTGATGATTTGATTTCACTAAACGCTATCAATGGGATTTTCGCTTTTGCTTTACCAATTTAGAGTCTCACGGTATGGTGTTGTAACTGACATGGGATTCCACGTTCACTTTGCTGCTCTAACACAAAGGTGATGAATGTTGAGTGACATTGTGTTTCCAGCTAAGTGGTTGATCTATTTCGCGTTAAAAAAATGGTATGATGTAACAATTTTTTAAACTCGTTTGTTTTGTTTTACTTTTTGAAGAAAATATATGAAATGTGATGCTCTGACAAAGCTTTATATTTTAGTTCTTTTTGTATTGCAAACAAGTATGATATTCGCGATAAATTCTACTGAAACAAAAAGATGTTTACTAATATTTTCTAAATTAGATATTGATTCGTGTACACAATTTAGTTGATGTGAAGTTTCAAACTATTTTTAAACTATATTTTTTTAATTTTTTGTATAAAACCTGCAAAAAAAACCGTTGATAGATGCTCATAACAACAGCAGCAGCAACAGGAATGATAAAACGCCTAAAAGTATGCAATTTGCACGGCAATACACTGTGTTTAGCACTTCTTACCGTTATCGAACATAAAAATAACGTCAAACAAATGATTTTAACGTACATTAAACTAAAAAATACTTTTAAAGAAAATAATCAAAAATTCTCTTTAAAACATAAACGAGAAAAATGCACTGCTTAATTCGGTCAACCAGCAGACCAAAGGCACGGTAGCACACTTTGCCACTTCCATAACAATAAATGCCTGTGCATACAAAACCCCCTGCTGCACAGGTAAATGCGAACCCGATGTTCGCACGAATGGAATGCAATATTAAAATATGAAAATGAACGGAACGAACCGACTAAATGGACTTACCGTTTTCCGGCTTGCTTCCAAAATTCATGCGGCAAAATTAATTCACTTTACTCATGAAACTACCAAACTACCACCCCGTTTTTTCGAACTTCTCCAACCGGTTTTGGGGGCACAATTACTGCACCACCACCACCGTCGGCTGGTTCTCGAAAGGTCAAATTAGGTCAAACGGAATCCTTGCTTGCATGAGATGTGCGCTTTCCATTCCTATTTTACCCGCTCAGCCGGGCTTGAAGCGAAATAAGTCACGAGTAAGACTGTTCGTTATGTTTTCCTCGCTACCACCGCTACGGCACTACTAGTTTTCCCACCCAAAAAAGGCAACCCTTTTGACTTACTTCTCACTACCACCGTTGCCTCACGCTCCCCTCTCCCCCATCCCTCCATAACGACCAGAGAATCGTTAATAAACTAATTTAAATTAATTTTGTTTTAAAACACTTCACTACGGGGTCAGGATTTTGGAGTTTTGCTTCCACCACGCGCCACCGAGTGAGCGAGAAAACTTTCGCGAACGGGTGGTTGAAGAAAAAGTTTGCTGCTGCCGGAAAATGGTACCGGAGTTTGTTCCTCCCCACACCGTTGCAGGACGTACACTTTCACATTCACAGGCGGAACGGATGAAACGGTAAAAGAGCCGTCACAGGCACAACCAAGTCAAATAGCATCAAAACCCGCACGGCCGCTGGGTTCGTGCCAAACGATAATAATCGTGACCGGGGTAATAATAATTTACAATCGAAATAATACCATCCCCTATCCCTTCGCGTCCCACATCCCAAACATTCAACCGGGAGAACCACAACCGGTCGATGAGAACTTCATCTTCATGCGCCCAGTAACGACCGTATATGGGTGAAGAAGGTGGTAATACATTTTCGTATCCTTTTGAAATACTATATCCGGTTGCCATCGGACCAACCTTAGCTAACACAAAACCTCCAAAAAGCAAACGACCAATCACACGCAGCATTCATCGTCCAAAGTTTCGGTGATTTCGGTTGACGTATCGTTTGCCCATTCAAAACTCTTCCTCCCATTGTGATCACCGGCACTCCTCCACCGGCAATGGTTATCTCAGCCATTGATATTAAACAATAAACGTCACTAGACGGTGCTGCTTTTCCTTTTTGGTTGCGTTTTCCTTACACACGCGGGGCATAAACTGGCGGTGGTGACTGGTGATAAAATAAATCCACAAAATGGCTTCTCTTTTGTTTTCTTCCTTCAAAAAACCGACAAATCGAAACGGTCACGCGGATGCCGATAAAATCCATGTTCACCTTTTCGGCAAACGTTTTTTGCTGGAAAGCACAAATCGTAGAACCATAAACCAAACCGAATCGAAAGTGTGAACACAGAATCGTTCGGAGGAGTTTGTCGAACGTGGCGTAGGCTTTACTGGTAGATTGGAAATAAACTCATCACACGGTTGAACGGTGGTAGCCTAAAACAAAAAAAGAGAAACCATTTTTATGTGAGCTTCTGAGTCGCTGCCCAATATATTTATATTTGTTTATCCGGTTACGCGAGTTAAGCGTCACCGGCAAGCAACAATAGTGAACTTGGAAAGTAACCATAAAGCTCCTAGGCGGGTAATGTCATTTTCGTTTCCAAATGGTTGATATCATAATAATCCAGATAAAGAACGAGTTATATTTTATATGGCAAAATGGTAAATGCAGCACACGATTGGTTCGGTTTGAATAACGTTCGAGCTGTATAAGCTGCTGTGCATTAGAAATTACACGGTGACATTGAGTTGGCCTCGTGCTATATTCATCCTTCAATTTGATCGATCAGCATTTCCATAACACTCAACAAATGCCCAACAAAGCTACCATAAAAAAAAGGAGTAAAGGATTGAACATTCTTTCTTTAGCTAGAATCTATAAATGGGTGTCGTGAACAATCGTCTCAGAAAGAAAATATTTAGTTTGTCTCTATACATCAGAGAAACACTTTAGCACGAACTTATAACCACAGAACGCTATTAACTTTATCTGTGTCTTTTTTTTCTTCATGTTGTTACTACTGTCGTATAAAAGAATTGCCCTTTGCTCCGTTCTATTTATCTCGATGTAGTCTGATTGCCTTGTGCTTACCATTCGCTTCCATTTACCATGTCCCTGGGTTTTCCTCTTCACCTTCTCCCGATAGCCAACGGAATGCAATTGCTTTGGAACATCATTCCACGCCCTCCAGGCACGACATACACGCGTCATTCGACCACATTTGAAGGACTGACGAAATGTGACCGGGCAGCTTCTGACGTTCGGATGGCTACCGGGACTGGTCGTCCATCACGGATCAAATTGGTTGTCCAGTTGAGTGTGTGCATGTATGTGTGGGCTTCACTCACGTCAATGAATGTTGGGTTTTCGGTGCGTCCATTTCTACTTTTATACGTACAGCACAACAATACACGCTGACCGGAGACCCACACACACACGCACACACGTACACAATAAAAACGGATCACAATGGAGAATTGCTTTCAATTACGGATACCATCGGTTGACGCGAACGAGCTCGCTGCCAAAGCAAATCCAACGGCCAATGTGTGGCCATGACTCTTTGAAAGCTATAACAGTTCATGACCCCAAAAAGATGCAATGAATATCAAGAATAAAAAGAAGAAAAAATAACGTGCACACACACGCACACATAATTTCATATTATTCTACGAGAACAAGAAATAGATAAAGCTTGATCCATCCGCTAGCAAACACCAACCGACATCCGTCGTGTCTTGAAACCCGTTTGACACTTGGCGGAAATGTCAACCTTTGACATTTAGCCTTTAGTGTGATTGCGTGTGACAGATGGAGATCGACGAGATGACTCCATTCACGACCTGGCTCACGGCCCACGGGATAAAAGATTGAAGTATCATCTTTGGTTGATTTTTCGCCTTTTCCACCTTTCCGTCTTTGGTCCTTACATACCCCCCTCCATCATCCCTTCTCCTCCTCACCCAAGTCTATTTGGCAAACGAGACTTTTCGCACTGTCAATTAAGACCCAAATCGAGACCGGAGACTCAGACGGATGTTGTTCCTACCCTTGCTCTAACGCTGGTTGAGGCCGGCGATCGATTGGAAACTTTTGACAACAGTCGGACCAAACTCTGACGTCTGCCCATTATTCACTCATTTAGGGGTTCAGGACCGGGGTGATATGCCGGGGAAGGGGGGTGGGAGATGATATCGAACCTAGGGTTGTGTGTTTTTTTGCACGCAAAAGTGGTTTGAAAAAGTGTTCCTTACCTACGGTCGGTGTGAAATTGATAAAGGACGATTGGGATGTCTGTTGTGTGGGCCGATATGGTTGAATGTTGTTAAGGTCATATGGTGCTCGGTAGCAAGCTTGGACGAAACCAAAAAAAAAATACACACCAGAGATCGTAACCGTAACGGCTTTATTTTTATCTTCGGACGTACGAAAATTGAGACCAATTTCCGTGGTGTGCGTATTTATTCATAGCGAAAGTTTTATAATTACGTGAGCTCACCTTTGGAAAGTTCCGAGAAGACGAACAATATTATCCTTGGATTATCCTCATATCCTCTCTTTCCTTTATCGATAAACTTATCAAATCAAACGTGGGTTTACTGAATTGAATGCTTCCGCAAACAATGGATCCAACTTACGGCACGCGCATAAGTGGTACTCGGGATGAAGTGGTGGCCCCATTAAAGCTCTTCCCAATACGTGTCGCCAACGAACCGCAACCGAAGTGCAAATGATAACGGAACGGACGCATCATTAGGTAGAAGGTCGTCCTGTCTGTCGGGCTAGAAACATGGAAGGGAATTCACTCGATCGGAGATCCGTTGGTGGGCCAGTGGTAAAAAAATAAAGGTGAACAAAATAACACAAAAAAAAAACCACAAAACACTAATGATGGATGATTTACGATCTGTACACCGATACGTTATGTACAGCTGCATTCGTTCACATATCTCCATAACCAACCAACGCTGTAGGGGCGCGTACGAATATCGATGTGACGCCCGTTCCATGGGTAATTACTACTAAATGTTTCGCTTTTCCTCCAATTACTACACGGAGTGTAAATAAATTAATCAAAACTAGACACGCGATACTTATCGTGGCGGAGTGGCTCGTCAAAACTTTTGCCGTTTCCACCATGCTTTCCGCATCACGCACCGGAAATAGTTCGCCTGTTACTGGGAGGAGAAATATTCCACCCTCGCCTCGGCACACACACAAAACTAGTATTCGCTTTGTGTTAATTTGAACCAAACCGTCCAAAACTAAGGCTCCTTTTTATGACAACTATTCAAGAAAACAAAACACAAAGCGTTGATAAGAAAAATAACAACAACAAAAACGGACCCCTTTGCCCAAGGGCAGAAATGGTACGGAATGTATAAAAGCAAAACCCCTTTCTGGATCACTAATGCCTTACAAACGCAAGCACTATTCAATCCGTAACCGAAGCACATTAGCGTTAAGGTCAACAAGCGGTAAACGCCACCCTGCCGGACAATGGTTTCCGGTTACGGTGCCTGTAGCTGAAGTGGAAACTCAGTTATATGGAACGCCTTATAAACCTACACACCCGACATCGTCTGCCGGCACATTTGGTCATTTGGTGGCCCATTGTAAGAACACTCGTGAACGGCGTTTGTGGAGGCGAATGGTTTTTGATCTTATCGAACCACACACACACACGCGCGTAACAAACCATCAGTTGGCGAAGGTGACAGTATGGAAATGATGGCGCCATCGCACAGCTTTAGATCACGTCTCCGATAACGGTAAAAAAAAGTGGAGGCGGGTGGGGGCGGAAGTTACAGTACGGTGTTTGTGCCATTACTCAATAATGACCCATTTTATGATATTTTTAGTTTCGCTTTTGTAACCTTCGTACGTAGGTACTATAAATAGTTATGCCTTGTTATGAGATACTGTCACGCGGCTATTACAACTGATGACTACGTTCATACGATCTCAAAAACAGATTGTTTCGTAATATAACTTTGGATGTCCTTAATTTCCACAGTAAACGAGACTATGTCCACATACTACAATTATGGGTAAAATTAAGTTATAATAATGTGTGAAAATCTCTCGATGTGTTGACTGTAAATTATCGGAGTTTTCCTCCTCGCTGATGAAGTTTATGCTTTCACAAAAAAAGAAAAAAACCTTACAAATGGTGGGAGCAGAAAGATATTATAGTCTTGACTTGACATTGTTTGTATTAATGGACACAGAAAGCTCCTACTAAAATACAGGAATTACAAGATGGCCCAACACGTTATTGAGCTCAACAGAGGTGGTGTATGTGATAAACGGCGCCGGTCCACACGTAGCAAGGACTGACTATCGGCTTCGTGGTAAAAATCAGTCTTAATACAGCCTGGCCGTTCGAATCAAGCAAAAAAAACTTTTTCAAAAGTACTAGGCGTCTCCATCGATAATTATTTAGTATTTCAGTATAAGTAATTTTATAAATAAAGTTCCTTAAAATTAAACAAAAGGTTGAAATTTCGTATTGCAAATCGTTGTAATTAAAGCTGTATTATGCCTTGTTGTGATATACTGTCACGCGGTAACTAACCAAGCAAAACACAACATTTTTCAAAAGTACTAGGCGTCTCCATCGGTAATTATTTAGTATTTCAGTATAAGTAATTTTATAGGTAAAGTTCCTTAAAGATAAACAAAAGTTTGTTTTTTAATCTGATAGAACGGCCTGAAAAACTTTGAAGTTTCTTATGGAATATTTTTGAAATTAAAACTGTAAAAAAATTCTCACAATGAGGCTTCCAATTTTGAGGAAAAATGCTTCAAACTTGTTTGTATTTCCAATATTTTTAACTATTATATTTTAATGCAAGTGTTTCTGCTGAAATTAGTCACATTCTTATAATCGTTCATGAAATCGGTTACGCTTTATTCATTCCTTTTTTTTTCGTTTGCTCAATTTCAATTTTCTCCCGAATGGTGGTGAAAAATGCACTAAAAATCCTTTCAATTTCAACTCAACAAATCCAATCAGCCGGCGAGTGTTGAGAATGCTTACATCCAGCAAAAAAAGCATATTTGCATATCTTTACCCATCGGGACCTATGTAACCTCTGCATACGATGTTACATACCCTTTTGTGGTTTGACTTTGGTGGCCGGAGTTTCCAATAGAGAGAAGAAGCTAGAAAAAAAACCGAATCTCGCCTATCGACTAGTTCCATTTTAATCGAATCTTATCCACACACACCTTGTTCCCCTTACCTTCCTCCTTACCTTACCTTACCTTCCTCCTTTTTTTCTATGACATTGGCATTCAAGTAGCTTTCGAAACGAGGCAACAGTCACGTAAGGCACGATACCACACGTGATGTCGAGAAGATAGCATACACATATACATACCGAAAGAAAAAAATACCGGAATAAGCTTATCGAAGAAACGTCGAAATATTTGCCCGCAATTTCTGCATTCCTCTTCGGTAATGTGCTTTAGCACCGTACGGAATGCGGAACACCGTAGCACGAAAAGAAAAGGCTTTGCTTTCAAGCCAGCAGTTGGGTATGGGGCGTGTTTCTTTATCATGCATACTTCCTCACATTCACATGTGCTGCTGCTAATGTTCATTTCTCTCTCTCGCTCGGCACATTATTCCAGCGTGACGTGCGTGCACCATGCACCATTCGGCACGAATTGGCGCCTAATATGACCTCACCCACTCACACTGTCAGTACGCGTTCGGCCATGAGTTTTTTCTTTCTCTACTTCCTTCACTTGTTCTGCATCGAATCTCCTGGGGAATGTCTTTGACTTTGTGACCTTTAGACGTATGTTTATGGAAGATATTATATGGAAGTTGAAATTACAAATAATCTTATTTTAGCCAAAAAGCTGAAGCATTTGAAGTACGTTGCTTCAAACCGGTAAATTAAAACAATCTAAGAAAATCACATTCTTTATATTTTCGATACCATCACCGCTCATTCAATCGTTTAAGCTCACTTAACTATTCTTTTGGTGGAACCTACATCCGTATTTTCCTATGCACAACCCGAAGTGAGTTACCGGGCATCGGATCATCTGTTTAATAATCAAACACCGTGCGCAAAGTATTGAGCAGCCACTGCATAATCGATGCTGATCGGTTACCGCCACTCACGCAAAAGGATTTTCCGCCTGTGAATGAAATGAATATGAACCCACCAATGGATGATAGTGGTCGATTTTGCATGCCACATCGGTACAGGATGCTTCGGAATCACTGCCCCAAGACACCCCGGTTACGAATCTTACCGAACAAAACAATTCCCTTTTGCGTAAGTGGTCACGTTTCCCTGCGTTGATATAACTTTTTTGTCGTGTGTCGGCTTTTTTTGTTGTTCTTGTCGTTTCTGTGCCAAAAGAATCTTATATCTATGCGAAACGCACATATGAAACATTTCGTGTAGTGCAAAGCTTGAAAGAAGGATATTGACTGAACAGATAAAAAAAACGCAGACCAACCATATTATGTCTGCCGGTCACGGATCACTTTTCTCAGGGTTGAATTGCTTTGTTTCGTATATCTTGGGCTTTTGTTACATGTATTTGTTTTGTCTATACAGTTGGGATTTTTTTTTGCAGGATTAGTGTACGTTGCTTTAAATCAGACATATATTTGATCCACTGTGAAGGAAAAGATTGTGTCCGAAAGCTTAATAAAAACACGTTTCAGATCACTTCAACCAAGCGTTAATCACTCCTTTTAGAGAGTTTTTGAATTTCAATTAATTTGCTGCAGTGATTAGTTATTTAATTCAAATCTCTTTTTTGAAAAGCTAATGTATTTGAGTTTTATCATTCGCTTTTTTCATCCAATGATAAAAACAGAGTGTAAAAGATTGATAAAAAAACTTTGATGCTGAGTTAAATCCTTAAAGTCACAAGCAGAAATAAATTCACAACCTTTACCCAGTGTCTTTATATTTCTGTATATGTCTGTATATGTCCATACATAAAGTACAAACTGTGAAAAGCCAATAAGTATATCGATTTATTGTCGGCGACCAGGCGCCTCCATCGCCTTAAAACCTTCTAATATTTCGAATCGATATGCATGATTGAACATTATTTTTATATTATTAATACGTCTATTTTCGCTTATTATTATAAAATGTTTTGCAAATAGTTTGGTAACGATAACGGACCTATAAAAATCAATTAAAACTTTGATTATTCAAAATACTTCACCCTGCCAAGTCAAGTTTTTCACTTTTGGTGTCCAATAATGACGTCAGCTCAGTATCGTTGTACTTGTAATCGGTTACTAGATCAACCTTTTACAAAAAAAAAAACAACAAAATTTTCAAAAACTTTCACAATGAAATGGACACAATGTTACATTCTCGCCATTTCACTAACACGTCTGAAGTGCACTCAAACATAGAACCTTTGGCAGCGAGTTTCATACCGTACACGGGTCGATGACGTAGTTTCACATCACCACCGGCCTTAGAATGTGCTACCGTTACACGAATGAACACGAAGAAACGTCCCCAAAAGTTCTAATTTTATCCTGACCAAAATATATAAAGCTATCCGGCTCCACAAAACGATCACACCCCCCCCCCCCCCCCTGAAACGTTCTCATTTTGAAAGACAGGCAATTAGTGTGATACTCATCTGTCCGGTGCAAACTTCCACACTACCATACACATTCGTGCGCTTTCTCTCTATCCTTCCTATCATCTAAATGTTCGCCAATGTGGACGAAAATAAAAATGGAAAACGTAACGACCAAACGTCCAAGTTTGAAGAGCCTAATTCCGCAAACATGGTCGTCCAGAATGAAGATTGCTGACTAATTAAATTATTTCGTTGAACTTATTTGTGCTTCTCTCTTTCTCTTTCTCTCCTTGTCTTCTTGTAGGTAAGCTGCTACGGACCAGGATTGCTGTACAGGTCACCAAGCTCGAATTCGCGCTTCTATCGTGAAAGGTGCGCTTTCCGGGTTTGGGATGAATAAGTGTGGCAAGATCAACCAGCAGGAAGGAGCATACAGAAAAGGATCCGTTTGCCGGTTGAAGCTTTGTTTGGGGACAGTACTTCAGCCACTGCTCGAGTGCAACAGGCATACCAGGCTGCAACTTGCTGCATTCCAAGTTTCTAAGGGCTCTTGTAAAATTATGCGCTTTGCACAAATGTAGCTCAATGAGCTACACCACTCGACAGTTTGCATCGATGGGGTAGGACAAAAACAAATGGGATAAAAGCACAAAAGCACCATGAACATGTCAGTTCATCGAACGCTCCGGCCCTCAGATCCTGACGAGCTCAGGTGAATCGTAATCGGGGTATTTGAAGTTTTGCTTTGTTGTGTAGTCAATTTCATTTCTTTTCATTTAGTAAAGCTTTTTGTTCCACTTTTCTCAAGACTCTTGTAACATCAAGTGAGTTGGCGAAAAAAAAACCCCAACATGATGAAGAGCGACATCATGTCGACAGCTTTCATCCGACAACATTTATTGCTGTGGTGCTGCATATGAAATCAATCAAAATTTGTCATACGTTAGTGGACAACATGTGTGTACGTCCTGAATGGTGTTTGGTGTCGGAATAGTCGACAAGTGCTTTGGATAAAATTCACAAGAACATCTTCAGCATGACCAACTGGTTGCATCTTGATGGGTTTTTGTTTTATTCCTCTCCAAACACACACACTTACAAGCTACGTATGATCTAGGTCGAGATGGGAGCACAAAAAAGCACTCAAGCCAACGTCAACAGGGACGAGAAAAAGGGTCGATTTGAAGCGCCCAAAAGGGCTCCCTCGCTTTCTCTATCTCTCTCTCTCTCTCCGGGAGACAATCGTAAGAGGATGAAGAGTGCACCGACGACAAGAAGCAACAAAAAAGCACTGAAGATGAATGACACATGAAATGGTGCAAGTGGTTGTGTCATTAGTGCTGTTCAGCTCGAGAAGCAAAGGCAAATGAGGTAATGATTGCCGTTAGGCTCTTGAGACTCTGTTTCAGTGCAGGTCGACCAGAAGGTAGACCGGTTCACCGATGGGTAATACGTTTCCATGTGTGAAAATTTGAACCTATAACGGTGCAGCTGCATATATCTTATAACTATGCCTTTGCGCTACCTTTCTTAAAAATTAGCGACGATTTGTACTCGCTTTGTACTCGCAACTGAATATTTTCCTACAGTTTCGATCAGCTGATCGACAAATTTCAAAACAAAGCATTTTTCCGAGAGGGCTGACCACTGAATTTATAGGTTTAAAAATGCTATTTATTTATTTGTCCTGTTTGTTATAACAGGGAAAGCTTTATGTACTGACAAGACTTCCATGGAAAAAGAAAAAGTCTTTTATTTATAAATTTATATATTTTTTTAAATCATCTATTTTTTCTTCACTTATTCAAAACTATAATATAAATGTTCTACTTTAATACTAAAGGAAATGAAAAAATACAATTAAAAAAAAAACAAAATAAAATTTAAAAAATATATATAACACTAAAATAAAAGAAAACATAAATAAAACGACAAAAAATGAATAAATATAAATAAAAGGAAAGAGACGTTGATGATTATTTAACCCATATTCACAGTTAGACCTCTGATTATGACACAATCTGTCATAACAGGAAAAATTCGGTCAAAATTTTACACAGAAGAACTAACACAAGAAGAAGACAACAGAACGGCCATATTTCCTATATTCTGAAAATGTAAACAAATTAATTATATATTTGAGACAAATCTTTTATATATTTACACATCATTATTTTAATGTATTTATAAGCAAGCTAAATCGAAACATGTACCACCTGAGAAACGTTCAATCGTTCCTATTGTTCCTATAACAAGAGCATACAATACATTGCCGTTTTGAGGGATGAAATAATCTTCTTTCCATTTGCAAAATCGATCATTGTTGAAAGAAACAAAACCAAACAAGCAAAAAAATACTTCCTTCTTAATACTTCTTTCATGGAATGTATTTTCAGTTCCTATTTCTGAATCAGCTTGAATATGCAATTGGTTGTTCGTGTGCTTTTTTGCATTGCCATGCATAAAACACAAAGCCGAAAACAATCACCGATATGATTGCGTCTTCAGCGAAACATTTGTGGCTTGTACAGTTTGTCAGTTTCTTTCTTTTTTTTCTTTCTAAAAATGAAACTTAAACAAAACAACAACAACAAAGTTAAACCTTTTCTTTTCACCTGAACGTCAAAAAATGGAAAACCTAACCAATCTCAATGTTTATGCTAAATTCACTCTACTTTTATTCGAATTTTTTCCACCTCCATCGGATTGTACTCGATTGTTCGCTGCCAACTTCCATCGGGTTGAACCAACCCCTGCGGTAACCTTGTCCCGGTCATGTAGGTTAAAGGAAAAATGCAACAACAACAAAAAAAAACAAGACAAGGCACAACATGACACGACATAAGCCAGTAAAACGCCACTGGTAAAGCTTCTGGCAAAACCGAGCGCACTACGAGCGCATGTTCGAATCGAGAAGTAAAATCGTTCCACACTGTTTCGTGTTTCGGTTGTTACCGTTTTTATATGCTAGAGCAAGGAGCCATTCGTGCCACCTTCGCTAAACTGGTGATTTATATGCAACATTCGTTTTTTGGTGCAGTTCGAGGTCAGGTCAGAGACCGCCGAGAACGCGTACACCCCCTGCAATCTCGCCCCGACTGCAGTGAACTTGATGCAGGTTGCATACTGCTGCATACCCCAACGAGAACAGTACAGTAGTAGCGAAACCTACGATGACAATTGTGTTCGAAGTTTGGGTCAGGTCGTAAGAAGGCCAAACAAGGCATGTCTTTCGTGGTGCATTGAAAGAAAAGAAAGAAAGGCGGAGAAAAGAACATGACACAAACATGCTAAGAAAACAAGAAAATGCAGTTCGAATGAGGCTGGATAGTAGTAGTGCTTTTGGATAGATTTATGCCGTGTGCAAGCGCAGGCACGATGGAAACATTTTACGATTGCAGTTTTTTGCATAAAAAATACAACATTTGTAACGTTCCTGAGCTTAGTGTCACGTGCTGGATTTACTGATGGTGCATTTTTTTTGTTGGGCAGAAGTAAGTAGGGATTTTACTGCCACTACAGTGGAAAGTTTATTACAAGCATACATTCAAGGTGGCCATAGTGCAATCAATATTCTCATTTTGGATTTTCATCTTTATCGGTAAGGTGCTCGATTTAGTCTATATTATGAACATTATTTTATAGTTTATAACATATAGATAAAAATACATGAGGGCACAGTCGGTAGTGTATGTGATAAACGACGCCGGTCCACACGGCTGGACCGGGAATCAACTGCCGTTAGGACCATACCCTGTAACAAAGACTGATAATCCGGCTATGTGGAAAAAGTAAGTTTTAATACGGCCAACCCAGGCGTTGGCCTGACCTTAGAGGTCGTTAAAGTCAACAAAAGAGAGGGCATAGCCGTTAATTGGTTGGGATTATTATTCTTCTTCTTGGCTGAACGACCTTACAGGTCACGCCGGCCATTTCTGGCTTACTAGACTTATTTTACCACGTAGCCGGATAGTCAGTCCTTGCTACGGGGGACGGTCCGGATGCGATTTGAACCCGGTCCGGCCGTGTGGACTGGCGCCGTTTATCACATGCACCACCTCTATTATTATTATGCTCTTTATGTACTACATGTTTATTCGAAAACATCGCGGGTCTTGAAAAAAACTTATATTCTTTTTTAAATGTTTCTCCCAATAATGGTTGAAAAAATACTATTATTTCATTTCATTTTAAAGTAACAAAAAAAAACTCTCGCCGGAGTTATATGTTCGTTTTGTCTTGTGTTTCTTCCCCCACTGCATTAGAGCATTGCATGCTTTCCAACTCAATTAAGCCGTACCTGCAACTTGCCTCGACCCAGCGCAAGACCAGCTGCAACTGGAAGCATAATTTCGCACGCGTGTTTACACACGGAACAAAAAAAAAGTTATTTATTTTAATTTTCCATACCGGTACAGCTTAATTAAATGCGACACATGTTCGCAGGCCCGCAGCATTTTGCATTCCAGCCACATTCCCAGCGCACCCCATCCCGGTCGTCCCGGCCTGCCACAAGCTCACTCCAACCCACAACAACAAAAAAACCAGATGAAACGTCTATATTATACGATCGATAGTGTTCGCGTTCATTTGCACAACATTGTGTTTTGCGGGCGCTACCATTTGCATCGATTTAAAAGCAGTCAAAACAAAAACCGTGAAACAAAGAGTGAAACGGTTTTTTTTTTAAGATATTTGAAATAAAACCAACAGCAAAAAATTGCCAAGTATTCAAGCGATGCTGCTGCTGATTGCGTTTAAATTACTAGCCATTTACATGACAATTTGTTTCATCCCCGGTAAAATAGGGCCCGCAGTGCAACACTGTCCACTACCGTGTTGCGGATGTTTGTGGTCGGTGTGCACACATTTCCATAATAAAAACATTTATAATTGCAATTACATGTCACAATAAATTTTAATCGACCACCCGCCAGGGGGGAGGCGTGTCAGGAAACGAGTGTTTACCATACGTTTGACTGCTGCACAAGCTGCTACCAGCTGTCAATTGCATCAGGTTAGCCGTTTTGTATCGGGGTCCGCGGGAAAAAATGGTAACAATGAAATTCGTGGGAAAAAATAAACAAAGGTAAAATTAAATACAAATGTAAAGAGAAGATTACTGCTGCACAAAAAAAAAATAAACCTTTGCTTTAAAAAATGCTTAAAACAATGCAAAACACCGATCGGAATACGAAGACCCAGAAATTCGATTTCCCTCAAGCAGATGGAGGCGCATGGTCGCTGACAGCGAAGCAAACTATGAAACTCGATTTGCGCTTTAAAAAAACTCCACGATATTGCAATACCGATAAAGATGAAAATCTAACATCTCTATCGGTATGGTTCTTGGCGATTTAGTCTATAATGTATTTGAGTATTTTTTATTATTTATGATTTATATGGAGGCGATGGAGGCGCATGGTCGCTGACAGCGAAGCAAACTGTCAATCTCGCTTTGCGCTGTAAAAAACAAACTCCACGATTCATGCCAAACACATTTACAATGAAAAACAAAAAAAAACACTTCATCAAACGAAGGTCGCCGGTTCGTCATGCTATAGCTGCAGGTGTTGTTCCGGCAAGCGTGCTATATTAGACAAGTCCCGCAGTCCGGAATAAACAAACGTGCCTTTCCGGCTTCACTGAAAGCACTTACGCGCAAAACGATGTGCAAGGTGTTAATATGTAGTTTCGCACTATCCTTGAAATGATACTTATGATGGTGATGCGGTCCAAGCTGGGTATCGAGTGTAAAAAAAAGGTTGAAAAAAAACAGAGTAAAGCAAAACCAAAAAAAACAAGACAAGTAAATTGTACAACGGCACGCTATGGTTGGTGCGAAGCGATTCAGCCAGCTACGGTGCTTAAGATGCAAAACACCGGTAGACATATCGCTAAAAGGGACAGGCAAGGATACTAAAATGATATTCCCGTATTTGCCACCGTTAAAGCTGCATTGCGTAATTAACATGAGGGAAAATTGTTAGTACTAGCGTTTTTTTTTGTTTTGTTTTTTTTTTCCTTTTTCCATCACCGGTACGTGTATCGCATACAAATGAGAAACAATTAGCGCACCACTTCGTTCGGCACCTCATTGAATTGCAGTTAAATACACGCTAACGAGGAGGACAATTTGTACGTGTGTGTGTGTGCGTAATACTAGTGTAGCATAATTATCAACGATATACCGGTGTGTGTATTCATGCAAACAAGCTAGTAAAAGGTACTTTTTAAGCGTTTTGTTTAGTAATACTAACGAGCAATCGCATATGATATGGTCAGTTTTCACATATTTTATAATCGCTCTATTATTCAAAACCATCTTGAAATCATTCTACAAGTGTTGTGCTAATCATACACAAAAAGGGGCTACCATGAAAAATTACACCGAATGGAAATAAATAAACCTAAAGCAATGGCCACTCTTTACGCCAATTAATGTTCGAGGCTACTGTTTCACCGCCGTCAAACATTCCGCTTTTTTCCAAACTAATGAACCATTTTTCTACTCGTTTTCCGTTTTTCCCTTAACCAACCAGACGACTAATGAAGTTGTTCCGTTCAGTGAGATAAATAAATAAGCGAAACAAAATTACTCAAATCAGTACGCAGCCCGGAGAGCCCACAAACCGGAGCCCGTTGTAAGTAAAGGTGTCCCGAACGATGGAAAGAAGTTTTTGGGGGCTCGCCCGTAGTAGCCGGCTGGATCGATAGCCTCGGAACATTAACCTTAATAGTTCGCTCGGGTCAACCATTTCCGCAACGGTGGCTTGTTTGGTATGGAGCAAGCCTCCGCGAAACCACCGCTTACATGCACCGGTCCACTAAGTACGCCGGTCACGCTCATCAACACGCCTGCAATACGATTCGCGGCTGAAGGTCAATCAGCGGTACTGGCACACGATACCTTCACGAGCGCTCAAGAGCTTGCGCCTGTCGGGTGCTGATCGCATCCAGCTGTAATTAAAACCAACATTACCCATTGCGCACCAACCGATGTCGGAGGTTTTGGGTTCGAGGTTGACGATCGCGTCCAGGGTGCAGCATGGAGTGGCGAAAAAATTGGGGAGAGGGCTGGGAAGAAAAGCTCCTCTCAGTGCACAACTTCTTGTGGTACAACCCCGTGTCAGCGAAAGTACTTTATCGCTTCATGTCAATTAGTTTTACCACTCCAAAACCATACCACAGCCACTAACCGTAGTGCGAGAAAGCGGTTGGAAAGGATCTGTCGGACGGGGTAAAGTTGGGGGACACGTAATCACTTACAATATTGGCGAGTTTTTTCGGTCATTTAATCCTCTGCCCTGGAGGTACGGTCAGATATCCACGTACCACGACCTATTTGACGTACACGGTGGCAAGTAATGAAAACGATTGCCTTCCGGGTCGATTGTCCCCAAACCGAACCATGGCCGAGCTAACGCTTACCACATCACAGAAGCGGAAAAGAGAGAAAGAACGATAATAAATTCGATTTACTGCAAACACCTAAAGTGGAATGAAAAGGAACGAGCAGCGAATTAAAAGAAAACTCCGTAATTGAACTATTGTGGCTGAGGCTTCTTCCTTCACTCGGAACTCATGACAAAAACATCGGGAAGAAATGTACTTGATTGCCGCAAAAGTTGTCTCGGTGCGAGATATACAGCACATACCTAATTAATAGATTTCGGTTAGTAGAAATGAAATTCATTACCGCGCACAAAATCACATAAAACTTTGCCGAAACTGGCACTTACTCTTAATGGTCGCATAATAATGGTGTGTACGTGTATAGAGAAATAAAATCGATGACAGTGCCCACAGTGTAGCCTGGCAAGAAATTGTTGAATTTCGCCCAAGACTGGTTTAACTTAAAATAATGCTACTTTGCTTTAATGATTGCTTTTTTTTGAAATTTAAATATATTTATATATTATATTTAAATATATTTTTTTCAGTGTTTTCCATCCACCAACACCTGGTTTGTGAAATCGTCCAATGTCATTCTTACAAGGCTAGTCATTTTGGTCCGAATTTCAAAAAGCGACCTTGAAATAGAAAAAGATATAGCAGGAACGCAGCTGCTACTTCATCATCTTCTACATGATTTGCAGTAAAATAAAAGGCATGAAGTTGTGATGTTAAGATCAGTAATTATTTTGTTTTGACGAAGAAGTGACTGACCTTCGGAGAAAACCCACGCTGCTTTGTGGTTTAGCTGGATTCTTATGTGACACTTGATCCTCAAAAGAGTTCTTGACCTGTCATTTATGACTTGACTTGGCTTATACATGGCAGGATATTCAATCCTTGGCACGAGAGGTCCGACCATATGAAATTTGATACCCGATCTTGTCGTGTAGAATCGACAGAATCTGCAAGAGTCCGAAAACTTCGGAGATCCCCGAATCCTGTGACGTAAAACCCGTCGCCGTTACACACATACACCTTCGAGGCCACTCAATTATTGAGCTGTATTAAAATATAAGTTTATTTTCCGTTCACTTATTGAAACTAAATCAATTAAAAGAAAACTAAACCAATTAAAAAACGTTATTTAAGTCTCATGCTAAAGTTTTCGCATACAATACAGCATGATGCAAACAACAACACATACACATATAGAGAGGATATTGAATAGAGAGAAAAAGAGAATATTAAAATAAAATAAAAAAACGAAACAATAGCAAACTGTCACTCGTGTACGCACAACTGAAATTGTGGGGAAAAAAACCTACCCTCGGCGATGGATAAAGTCCCGCAAGCGGTTTTAAAAATCTAGGTTAAAACTGTTTCCATCTCTCTCCGGCACGATTCTCGCACAGGGCCCCAGTACCGTTTCCGTTCGATGGTGATACGGTTTTTCACACAACCTTTTACAGGATAGTACAGTTCGCGTACTAACTAACGACTGCTCTGTTTCCCTGGTAGTAGGGTTTCTTTTATTCTTTCTCTCACTCCCTCTCCCTCTCTCTCTCACACACACGCTCGCTTTCGATTCATCGTCTGTGCCGGGCTATGTTCAGTGTCGTTATGCAGCATAAACATAAAACCAACTCCCCACACTTCTTCACGCGCTTCTGCCAGGGCAGGTTTCCATGGCCAGATCATTATCACTAGCAGAATGGCACCGGGAGAGAAGCGTAACCGAATTAAAACAGCAAAAGAAGAAGAAGCAAAAAAACAACTTTCAATACCGAGGAGAGGCATTTTTTATCGCCCATCATCCACCTCCTACCGATCTCGTGTGTGCCATCTTCTTTGCAGCTTCCACCATCCTGCCGGGGGACTGGTGCAAAGCTTCAAACTTCAGCGTGCATCGCTAGTAGCGCGAGCTTTTCAACTCGCTCCCAGTGTGGCGTGAAACGGAAGGAAAAGCGAAGAGATGGAAGCAGAGAGGAACTAAGTCGTAAAAAATGATATAAATTTTGTTGTAAAAAATTAATGCCCCCTCCCTTCTCCTCCCTTTCTTGCCCATTCTTCCCCAATACCGCCAACCGGGAACACACCAAACGGCGCCAATAATTTGCGCTTTCCTCCCTTTTCTCACAAACGCGAGTTTAAAGCTTACGCTTCATATGGCACCGCCGTTCGGTTGCGTTGTTGAGAAGAGTGTGAAATCGGGAAGTGGGAAATCAACACGAAACCAAGGCGGAGAAAACTTCCCGGAACGGTCTTTCCTTCTCTTCATCCCTTCTTCTTCTTCCAGTCCCTCCAAAAGCTTCTGATCCCACGGTATCAATTAAAGGAAAACGCGAAACAACAACAAACGGTACGAAGGCAGAAATACTGTGGGGAAAAGTAATATCATCGTGGTGTCATCATCATCGTCTTTAAAGACGTTGACGGCAATACCCGCATTGGTAGCAATTGGCAATAACAAGTGTTGGCTTTGTGGTAAGGAAAACAATGCCACAAAAGCTTGGATGGTTTTCAATTGTTTGAAAACTTTCAGCATATTGCTGCATAAAGCTGTTTCACCATGAAGCGTGAGCTAATCGATTTGAGGTGAAATTTTTTATTTATTTATAAAATATTATTTTTTAAATTATAAAACAGATATTTTTTCTGGGTGAAATTTCCCGAAA
The DNA here is from genome assembly GCF_943734845.2 of Anopheles funestus. Taxonomy (NCBI): domain Eukaryota; kingdom Metazoa; phylum Arthropoda; class Insecta; order Diptera; family Culicidae; genus Anopheles; species Anopheles funestus. The sequence continues at coordinate 19,456,930 of NC_064598.1, forward strand.
CTTTATTTCAGGATGTCTTAAAAAAATTGTTTTGATATTTGTTTCGAGCAGATGATCTTAACTTTTATTAAGAAAAATAATCTATCTTGCAGTATGGAAAGCTGGTGGAACTCTCCAAAGTTGGAGAGTTGAAGCTAAAGAACTCTCCAAACTATAAAAACGCGTACAAGAAAAATTACAAGAAGGTTTTATAGACCCCACTTGTCAAGTTTTCTATCCACATGGAACTCTTATTTCATTTTGTGTGAATTCCCTCATCTATCTCCAGCCAAATCATCTTCCTTTAGGTGCGAACAAGCCCTGGAAATAAGCGAAGGTCAACCACCTACCGCTTTGATATTAGGAACAAAAACGCAACAACAACAAAAATTTCAACCGGTCACAATATAATTGGAAGTACTGATTTTCCTCACCAACGGCAGAAGTTGGTGAGTTGTGACGGGCAAGTAAATCGAGTTTTTCCGCATCGTTTGCGATACCTGTGCGCTACATGAAACCGAAAAGGCTCAACTCCCCAACCCTAACACGGGAATGGAGTTTTATTATGAAGGTTGCCTATGTGTGTGTGTTTGTGTTTTTCTTCCAATTTTGTCTTGGCCGAGTATTTCCGTTTTTCCATCTCTCGGTACGAAATGAACAGTGGCCCCGAAAATGTATATTCTTCTGCCGTTCACAAAACATCTTCTCCAGTGCACGTGCAGAGAGGCACGGCATCCCCAAGAGAACAGAGCCGTCACGGACCTTTTTTTTTTCTTTGAAGGTGTATGTGTGCATGTGTACGGAGGGAAAAAGTTGTACCAAAAAAGGCTACAAAAATAATTGGAACCGAAGATGGACCGGTTTCGTTGAGCGCCTTCCGGGACACGCGTTGACCCCTGCCGGGATCTGTCCGACCGAGCGAGCACCTTCAAGGCAATGTGAGGAACGTTTCCTAATTACCGAAAGCTCAATTAAGAGTGTGCGCTACGGATTGAGCGCAACAGCAAGAGCAAGAGCAACAAAATGCTAATAACAAAATTCAAGCAAGGATCACACGGTGCTGATGCGGGCCAGGACCTACTTCTTGAAATGTTCGTGAAGAAGTACCTTTCTTATATCACTCTCAGGAAACCGGACTTTGGTCTGCTAGGTGCGAATGTAGCAGCATTTCACTGCAGGCGAAGAAGAAGAAAATAAACGCACAGAAAATACACCACCTTGATGAACCGTACCTCTGGCAAAGGCAAACTGACCGGTGGCACTGGAAACGAATTTATTTAACTTGAAGACACAGCCGTTACCGTGAAGGACGGTTTTTGGGTACGCAAATGGGAAATGTTTTCTCGTTTACCGGATGACTTATAACTGGGGCTCCCTGGTGAGGGACGATGTACAGACCGGATGTGAAATTTTGCCAAGAAGCTAAGTGAGCGGACCGCTTGAAATGGATAGGGGCCTACGGGAGATAAGCAGAGCAGAGAGATAAGTTTTTTTTTCGGGGTTTGAGAAGAATGAAACCATAGTTTTCAGAGCCCCTCAAAAATAAGAAGAAGTAATTTCTGTTTCCCAGTAGATGGCGACATACTCTAGCAAGGTGAGAGAACTTAGGAAGGAATTTTCATACACAAGTCTTCCTTGAAGTGTTTCTTTTTGGTCCCTTCCAAGGATTTGATCTTTTTCTATCCGCAATGAAAGCTGTGAAAAGCGTTAAGAAACATTAAAACATACAAAAATGTTTACGTCCAGGAAGTAGAAAACAAAATCTTCCTTCCATATGCGTTTGTGTGCGTCAGTATCGTTTTTTCTCCAAATACTCTATCCGTTGACAACGGCTTTATCGCATCCTTCTGGGCGACACGTGCGAAGGAAAAACTCTGCAGTAAATCAATATTTTAGTCAGCTTCAGTTTTTATCCACCCATAGTAGTAAATGCACAGGCCACACATGCTGTGTTGTAACTGATCTGCCAGCATCACCACCCAGTTGCCGATGGTCTGTGGTGTTACTAGTTACCGTTTTTCTTCCAACACAGTCCGGCTGCCATTCCGATGATGCGGCAGATTGCCAACGAAATGTTTTTGGCTGTGTGCCTATCCGTCCGTATGGCATGAGTGGATGAGACTTTGGTGCAGGAAATTTATGACTCCTCGAAGGATAATCAACTCTACTCCCAATATAAAAAAAAGAAAACTTCCGCCAAACGATTGAGTGTGGAGAAGGAAGAGAGAGACAACAACAACGAAAGGAACAGTCCAAAACCCGCAAGACCGCAACCGTTAGGTGAGTGATCCGGTTGAGGTTACCGAAGTAGAGCGGAATGTAACCGCAATATAGTACGGATCACTCCCCAAGAGCGGCTGCATATTTGATGAGAAGGTGTGTCGAAAGCGTCTTTGTGAGATTTTCGAACTGTGCTAAAAGTATACCCGAGGATCAAATTCAGGAGTTCAAATTCAAAGTTTCTATAAAACATTTAGCATTTTGTTTTTATTTCATTTTGAGGATTTATCGCGGTTGAACAAATGATATCAGTGTGATTTTAAATCCTGCCAAAAAAGTTAGGCAACTTGATAGATTCATTTATGCAAACTCTAGGATCGTAAAGCTTTTATTTCCGCAGTAATCTCCATGCACAAGACTCTCTATGGTTTAATGGTGGTGGTTCTGGTTGTCAGATGACAGAATTGGTGTCAAATCACATCTCGGATCGTTCCCTAGAGATAAGGCATACAATCCAGATACGGATTGATAAAATTCAAGATAAATCAGAACTGAAACTAACCAAAAAAGCAACACGAAGTTGAAACGTCCTTCTTTTATATCAGTTTAAGATTAATTCAGATTCAGAAATTTCACATATCCAACTGTGTAGTTGATTTTACGCTAGAAAAATAAAAGATCTTTATCCTGTTAAATGACCTTTTACTACCAGGAAGAGTCTACGCTAAGGAGGTGAAACAATTTCCATACTCCTTAACCTAGCTAGAGAGGATCCTCTCAGTCACTCAGAGGTAGAAACTTCAGAGACCATCTTCTATCAGTCTAAGCTGATGGCATAGACATCATTGGTTCAGGACTCTTCTATGGAGTGGACGCACATCAAAGGATCGAACGGGCAGTAGGAGATCAAACCTGAGGTTGATGATTAATTCCATGATGTTGACACCACCAACGTCTCTCCTGAGAAATGAACTTTGTCCAAACTCAGGAAATAAAGGAAGATACTAAGAATCCCATCCCGACCGTCCCCCCGTAGCAAGGACTGACTATCCGGCTGCGTGGTAAAACTAAGTCTAGTAAGCCAGAAATGGCCGGCGTGACCTGTAAGGTCGTTAAAGCCAAGAAGAGAGACTAAGAAGTATTTTTGGCACATATGGAGCCAAAATGTCCATGGAAGGACAATGGAGGACTTGCTATACGGACGAGCTCTATAAGTTGTACGATGAACTCTCTATCGTACAGCGAATTAGACACGTCAAGTTCCGAGGAATGGTCATGCCATACGAATGATACCTAACGATCAAGAACCCAAAGTCCTTTTACATCGTCCACAGAGGACACAGGAGACGAATTAGGTCATAAACTGAAATGAAGTGGTGACGTTGATGCTTCCACCAAAAAGGTGGATTTCTAGACAACGGCGCTCGATCGCGAGCGGTGACTCAAAAATTTTACTAGAACTAGAACACTAGAATCAGCTCCTAACAAGCGAGCCTAAATGATTATACTCTAAATACATTTTTATTTCAGCGCATATTGTTAATGTTTGAGGAACAGTTTCACCAAACAAAATCCTCTAGAGAACATTGAAGAAAAGAGCTACCAAGTCACCTACAACGAACCATTGGCGGGATAATAAATCACAAAATAATCCCATTTCCTACGAGACGCATTGGTTGATCACTTCATCATTCCACAAATCATTCCAATACATTACAGCTCTGTATTTTTGTTCTGCAGCATTCTCTTCCAAATCGCAAGCAAGGTTGATTGCAGTTGTCGTAAACATGGTGGCAAATAAAGCTATAGTCATGCATCTTGTTAGCGTATAAACCATGGTTTAGTAAACGTGCCCCTTGAGACACAAAGCAGCAAGTGATACCTTCGACCCGCTAGTTAATACGGAAAGTTACAATAGATCCTAATTTACCTGCCATACTGAAATACATTCACTTACAATTCATTGCTCCTTCGTGGTATGGAATGGCTTTGGGTTATTACGATTGGTATAATTTTATTTATTCGAGCCTAAGGATAAAGTAGGCAAACACCGTAAAACCCTTTTTACCAACGTGCCACATGTTTTCGTTTCGTACAAATTGCTCCATAGTGAAATTGCGATCGTTTCTGGGAGCTTCCCACAATCCACAGGTGATGTCTTCTCACAAAATTTTCTGGCCGCATCGGGATACAGACACAAATGTGTGTACACCTCAGCGTTCATTTAAGTCTATAGCCGAAATGCACTCATTAGGACAAGCCTTTTGGCGGTGTAGAGAAACACGTGAACGCCTGAGCTTTGTGTGGAAAACTTGTACGGGAAATAGTGGCTGGCTCAGTGCCAACAAACGAACACTCAAGTTGCGGGACCGAACCAGAAGCTTTGTTAAACGAGCTAGATTGGAAGCAAAACGATAGATGAGGGATAAATTCAATCCTACTGCGACCGGTTCAATAGCAGATGGTACGATTTTAAAAACTCTACGGTTTCGCGGTTTGCATCTGCAGTTGACGTCACATCTACCTGCGGAGATGAGTTTTTTGTGCTTCCGGTGAATACTACCTCCCGTCGCTTCCAAACACGGGACTGCAATTTCAACTTGAACTCGAACATTCGCCGGTCAATACTATTAGCGCTAGCAGCTGGATGTCCTTCGGCAAAACGCGTCAAGTCCGTTCCGATCTCTGGACCTTTTAGGCGGTGTGAGAACGAGAGGGAAAAAGCACACGCAAAAGCAGTGCGAAGCTGTCCAGCTGTGTGTGTGTCCTAGTTATGCACCAAAACCAAAGCCCCCGAAGCACGAGCAGCTTGATAGTTCCGCTGCGTACCTGCTGCTAATGCAGGATGTATTTATTCTTCCTATCATCGGCATTCATTTGCATAAATGACAAACAGTACCGCATCCCCTCGAACCGGACCGCTAGCGATGACAAGCCAGCGTGCGTCCCCGGGCCACTGCTGGGGCATGATGTTGCATTCGATCGTGCATGCGAACTGCAGCACACTGCGGGTGGAGCAAACAATCGGCCACATTACCGATGGCAAGCTGGGCGATGACTAGTTCCCGGAAAGAAATTAGGAAAGTTCGGATTGTCCTGCTGCGTCTCTGTTATTGAATACGGTTGGACACCGCGTACGATGTTCACCGGCGCACACCAGACCAGACAGGTTATGTTTGCCGATGTTCTCACCAATGTTCGTCTGTTCGTGTTAGGTGACGGCTCAGTGGACAGGGGCAGTGAACAGTGAACGGTCTACGCGGTAATCCCGTGACCTAGTTCCTTGCAACCGTACAGTATCGTCCCGTATCGATGGCTACAAAAGGCTGAACATCGTCAAGTCGGATTTGAACGACTAATGATCAGATCCGGATTAGATTGATTTTCGAACATCCGTATTTTTTTTGTGCTAGGGAGGGAAATTCATCTTGCTGCTGGCTTATTATGAAAGCAAACTAAACGAGTTGATTGAGAAGAGCTGTGTTTCATAATTAACAGCAACGACGAGGATTGAAACTCTAGTATCTGATGGTAAAGTCACTGAGTTGATATTGAATATTGAAATCCGGTAGGTTAACACCGTTAACAACTGTCGGATCATTTTGATCTCTTATCAAGTTTCGTTTCTGATTGTGTGCAAACCCCAATGAAATTTTACTACTATGTCATATATAATTAATATACTAATTTACTAACCGAAGAGCTTTCAATACCTTGTCTATGCGAAGAAATAGAAATCTTCAAGTCAAGCATTTAGGCGTGTGGATTATACTACTAACAAAATGGGTATTTGGAGAAAGTGTAAGCCAAGAACCCATTCATGCACCTTGCAAGCTTGCTGAAACTGTAATAAAAACCACTCCAAACATAAATGTTAACGTTTGATTCACAGTTTTCGAAGTCTTCGGCTATTGGCTGAAACCGTTGAGACTTTGAAGTTTATCGATTTATTATTTTTCGGAGCCGCAATTCCTTCAAATGAATTCTGAGAGACCATATCAGGCAGAAACAGCTTTCAACTCCTAAAAAAAATTACCAAACATTCCATTGAGCTATCTTCCATGAAAGATCTTCTTCGGGGACATAATGAGGGAGTCGTCAATGCTTATTTTCTTGATGAAGAGCATAAAATACAGGGTCACCACGAAAGCTGTTACCGTGAAGCGTACATCTCGCCATTTAATAACGGGCTAATGATGAGCTTTTGCTCAAGTTTTGCTCGATCTTAATTTTTGAATTCTAACGCACTTTACGGCCATGAATACCGTTGTGTTGTGGCTGTAACTGGACGTCCGGTACTTTCGTTTATCTACAGAAGGGATATTACTTTCGCATTGGCTATATCCGGTGAACATGAAATATCGAACAACTCTTAGGTGACGAAGTACTTCCTGGCTTTTTAACAAAAAGTTTTTCTATCAAACATTCAACATTATCAAATGTTGTCTGCTTATTATAGAATTAACATTGCTAACAAGAGCTGAAGCATAACTGACTTGATTCTGACTTGATCGTTAAAATTCAGTCCCTTTTTTTAAATCCATACAACTGCATTGTGTATTTTTATTTAATTTAAATAAACCTAGTATGATGTACACAAGAAGGTTTCCAAAAATCTAACAATAATAAATCCTTAATTATAACGTGTTTGCTCTACTTTAAATATAGAATTGATTTAACGTCTGATTTTAGCTAAACTTTTCGAAATATTGAATAAGGTATATCAACACTTGATCTTCCATCCTTCAACAATCATATGCTAAAAATGTGTCCATACAAAATAACAGAAAAATCATCAACACAAACCATCCTACTGAGAGGGAAAGGGGGCCGGAAATCTAATTTTTCTTTGATCCCTTTGATGAGACAGATTTGCGTGCGAAGCTTCATTCGTGCTGATCAGCACGAAAACTCTCAGTCACAAGCAAGCAAGAGATGGGAGCAGGATTGGCGGAGTATGCTTTTTTCTTCTCTTCTCTCTTTTAATGCAAAACCCATCAAACGCACCCGACAGTGTGCGTTTCCGGGAATTGGAAAAACCCAAACGTGCCTGTGGTGTTGCTGGAGCGCGAACAATTTCACAATCGTCATCGCACGCCGAAAAAGAACCCGGCGAGACAACATGCCGCCTTAACCCATCCCATTTTTCCTTCCCTCCGTTTTTTCACCCCCTTTTCCAACATGAAGATGAACACGCCGGAAACATAATCATGATCGGATGATGCTTTCGGACGGGGCCCCGGGAAGCGTTGGAAACAACTGGCGCCAACCGGAACGTGTAAAAGCATACACACACATGAAATCAACGCACAGAAAACGAAACAACATATTTACCCTTCAGCTTCGGAAGGAGATACACTAACCAGGGGGGTGCGCACTGTGCATGGGGACGATGTGGAATGAATATCAAACCAGAACTTTTGTAAAAACAAACCAAACGTTAGGGGATGGAAAAAGGGGGTGGGCGCGGGTGGGTGTCTGAAGGTAGGGTTTTAATTCCGCAATACGCATGAAAATGGCACAACTTTTATTGCCTACCGTTTGTATGTCGGTTTTTATTATTTTGTCATTTTATTATTGCTACCACCACTGGTGCTTCCAACACGCACCACGAACCGCAACAGCGTACGCGGGACACATCTTGCAAGCGTTTCCATTACGGTCAGGAGGTAAGCAAAATGGCAACGCAACGATCGTTCCATTCGAACGATAGTATGCGTGTGTGTATGTTACAGTAGATGTGTGACATAAGACGGAAGGAAACTTTTTTTTTTCATTCCAAAAAAAAATTCCTTCTGATACTATACTGAACCTTCTTCATATGCTTATTTGCAAGTAAATTGTACAAACGTCCTTGCAAGTACGATATGCTGCACAAAAGTGTCCTTGTGTTTTTATTTTATTTTACTTTTTTCGTTATTTTATTTTTTCTATTTTGCTTATTGTTACTACTCCATCTGTGTTCGGCCTCACATACTGGTACATATGGTTCAGATTGTGCAAAAATTTTCTTTAGGTTTTAACGATTTCGTCCGCGCGTTCTGACGAAGCTTTCTTTGTTTGTCAGAGAAGTATGTGAACTCCATGATCAGCATAAGCTTACAAATTATATTTACCAACTAATCAATAACAAATGTTTAATTAACAATTCAAAAGCATTAAACAAAATTCATCCTTCTAAAAGACCAATTGGTTCCTTGATAACTCTATTTTACGATTTTAATTATAAATTTGTCAAAAGTTTGATGACCCGTTATTGAGGTGAAAAGCTTGATGCTTCGTTGAAAGCTTTTGTTAAGGGGGTCAAGATTGGCAAAGCTAAGTGTTTAAAAAAAATATTTTTTATTTCTTTTTTTTATTTACCTGAAATTATTAACAATTAAAAATATAAATTTCAAACTTTTTTGGATATGATAAAAAGATTTCAAAACGAACCGAAAGCTCTCTTTCAATAATAATACAAAACAGAGCTATAGTACAAAAATGTCAAATATTTGTGCTTTCTGTGTGATCCTGTGCTGAACGAAAGATTAGAAAAACTTGCTAAACTTTCTGAAGCCAAGTTCTGTCGGTTAACAAATCTTGAACGTTAGAAATAAATAATTTATCATAAACTTCCTAAACAAGAACTATCATAACAACCTTTCAAATCCGAGAACACACGATACAGAGATTTGCTTTTATTTATTATCACATTACCATTTTATGATTTAACGAATGAAGATTGATAAAAAAAAAATAATTTCAAATTACATTTCAATTTAACCGTCACCATACAAAGCACACACATTGCAACGGTATCATGTTTCTTCCGCAAAAACGTAACAATTCGTTAATGTCGAACAAAACTTCCCTTAGAATGTCGTCTGTCGGCACATTCATGCTTTTGTCTGTGGACGAAAAAAAAACTCTTCCCCAAACGCGACGCATTCCATTCGCCACAACAGACCAGAGAGGAAACCGGACACGGAAAATGTGAAAGAGGACAAAACTTGACGAGCCCGAGTTTGTGCAGCAATGAAAAACCTCTGTCTTGTCCCACTTTCAGCACTCGGTGGCACAGAGGAGAAAACAATCCTTCACCATAATTCTTCGGCCACGAGTTTGCTCGGTTTTTTTTGTTATTCATTTTGTTATCACTCAGCAGTGCTATTGTGCATGTGTGTGCATATCGTGGTTCTCTACATCGTACAGGGTTTCTTGCCGGGTGCTTCTCCGGGCAGGACATTGGGCTACATTATGCATAAACCGTACCATAAATGAAGAATGATATTTGCTTTCGTTTGTCTTCCTTTTTTTGTTGTTTTTGTTTGCTTGGTTGGTGGGTTTGGGTTGGTAAGCAAAATGCCACCGAGTATGAGGGAGGGCGAATGGTGCAAAAGTTGACTTTGTTTTTCATCTCGTCGTCATGAGTTGGATTTTTTTTTTGAACACCAAGAACAGGCAAGCATTTCTTGCATATATGCTCAGTTGGTTGGCGCCGTTTTTCCATACCATAAACTTCTCATCCGATTTTCTTCATTTCTTTAGCAACGTAACAATTTTAGTGTGGATTTTTTTTTATCCACACAACACTTAAATTATGCCAAATTGTAAAGTGCTGGTCGGCTTAAAAACAGAACAATTTGTGTATTTATTAAAATTGGAAAATAGTCGTAGAAGCAACACTTTCCACATGACCTATTCTGGTTCTTAAAAATACACCGCAAACAATGTATTATAAATTTAATAAAATTAAACATATTTCCTTATGCATTAAATTTAACATTAAACAAATGAAGCAATGTTTTAAGTATCAAATGAATGATCCTTTAATTTAGTATTAAAAAATATTAAAAATCTTCATTTAATTGATATATTTTAAAATACCAATTGTTGGTTACAAACCCACAAAACAATCTCCCGGTAACATGATTCAAACAGAATTCTGTTCTGTATTTGACAAGGCCGGATAATTATCAGTCGGTGATTCCCAAAAAAAATGAAACATCAACTGTCTGTGCGGATGTGGACTTAAAATAATTAATGAATGCTCGAGTAGATTAAACCAACAATAACAAAGAAATGCTCACTACAGTAAACAAATAAAACGTCAAAAGCATTCGCGCACCAAATCAGCTCATCGATATTTCCCGGGTGCGGGATTTTGAAACCCGATGCACAAAGGATATAAATGTAAATGTTTGATTTAAGCATGCACCAAAGAAAGGGCAGTGAATGGAGTGAATGGAGTGGTGGAGAGATAGGAGAGAGAAAAAAAAACACTCGTTAGAATATTAATTAAATCGATAGTAGCCTTTCCTGTTGGTGCAGAGCACTGATGATGATGATGATGATGATGATATACGATAAGGTAAACACTAAGAGCAGATACTGCAAAATTGAATCAATATTTCCGATGCACTCACTATGTGAGAAGTGTTAAATTAAAATTATTTTAGAGGCCGTCTACGTAGCAGTGGAATACAAGAACAAAGTTTTGAATGTTTGAAATACATTTTGAACAAATTTAATTTTGGAATTTACTTAATATAGAATTAGTTCTTAATATGGAAAAGATTTGTAAAAGTCATTCTTCAACTACGGAAAAATAATTTGAGCTCAAAAATGTATCTGATTCGAATGAAGCATAACCAATCGAAATGTCTGAACAAGTTATTCTAGTGTTTATCAGTTTTATATTTTTTTTTGAACTTCCAGAGATCTTAGTCTACCATTTCTTTTTACTGATGATTTTACTGATGATCAACTAGTATCTAACAAACCTAAAAAGATCCTAAGTTTTGATACCGCTCTTTTCTAGTGATGGGTAAATCATCAGACATTCTGGAGTATACTCCGGAGTTCCCAACACTATGGACCCATGAGAAACTTGTGAATGTCCATAAAACTTATTCTACTATCTATAACCTGTTCACACGAACACGGCAGCACTTTCTCTGCACCTATTTTTTTCCTGTTACAATGCTTCAATACTTTATGAACCGTAAATAATTTCAAACTATTGATTTTGCATCATTCTCCACAACTTCAACCGATTTCCGACGAAAGAGTACACTGGTAATATGTCAGGCGATTTACCATAATGACGAGTCGTAGTCTCATTAAAACCATACCACTTCACAAAACGATGGTAAAGCATAGTGGCAATAACAGAGGGCAACAAAAAAAAGTACTAATCGAGATGTAAAAATAGACTGTAAGCAACTATTCAAATTCACAGTAGGATGCTCTCGGTGGAACAGAGAATTAAAGACCCGCTTTTCCAATCCATCTCACCCATCCCCCGGGCACAATGGATGATTGACCAGATATATTAAAGAACAGCCATAGAACATGGGTATTAACAAGTAGGCACATCATCCTACAAGCCTGCCACCCAGGCATCCCCGTTTAAAAGCTGACCGTCTTCAACGATCTAGCTTAATAGTGAAGCGCACAGTGGCACCGACCATCGGTAGAAGTCAGCTAAGTTCGTTATGTGAAAATCTATCAAATTTAATTGATGCAATTAACAAACGGTAAGCTCCGGGTACCGGGTTGACAGGGCAGGGGCGCAACCATCCGGTAGCAGCAGTATCGGATGACTGAGCCTGTGCAAAATGCAGCCAACACATACACCAATGCTAACCGTGTCTGCCGCCGTGTCAGTCGGTCGGTCGATATATTGCTTCCCACGGACGATTTTGTACGCCGGGTTATTCCGCTTTCCGCATCCGAAGAACTTGTCCTTTTGAACCGGAACTGTACGTGTGCCAGGGAGCGTGTGTGTGTGAGCAGTAGTCGGAAGGCTCGTCATGTTTCCTCGACCGAGGTCGGACAGGTGCGAAAAGCAAACTAATTCACCCGGCACGAACCATACTGTCCGTATTTGTCGGTACTATCGGCCGTTCTAGACCTCAATCGAACAGCACACACGTGTGCGATGTTAGACAAGAACGAGACAGAGTGAGCGAGACAGAGAGACAGCAATGAAATTAAATTTCATTTTGTTAATTGATGATTTCATATACGAATAATGAACCGACTAAGGACGGGCGTGCGTTTTGCAAGAAGCAAGGACGATATGGAACCTAACACCACCACCCCCCCATCAGAACGGCACACCTACGGTGTGATGTGAAAGTTTTATGAACCGTGAGAACACCGTGTGTGAGCCCTTTTTACCTCAACACGATTGACACTCGCCCAATGGATGAATCGGTGCGTGTGTAAGCGTGCGTCCACATTAAGCTGTCCTTAAGGGATGGACCTGTTTTAAGGAAGTGTAACGAAAGGACGTCCATTGTCTTACGGATAACAAAACCACACAAAGGAAATCCAAACGGGAAGCACCCTGCAGCTTTATGGGACCGATTAGATCGGTAGTCGGTGTCTAAACGAGCCGCGAGACCCTGGGTAAACGGTACAATAGTGAGTGTTTAGCAAAAGCAACCACAATGCAGGAAAACACAACCCCCCCTTGGATTGGACCTTTCCGGTTGGAAAAGTTTGATCAGCCGTAAAAGGGTGGTTACCGTTCGGTTAAAAATTGTTTTCGGTGGTTTTGTAGGTGACGTTAAGGAAGATTCCTAACTTACCGAGAAAACCGAGAGAAGTGAAACTTTTTATGATGATGTATTGAAGTATAAGAATTATTTTAGTAAACCACATAAAGTATATTTTTGTTTTCTTTTTTTTTTGCCCAAAATTTTCTATTCGAATAAGAGCTGAAAAACTCGGGAAAGAGTTAAAACTCTTTTCAATTTTCAGATGCAATTTTATTGCTACAACATTCAATATTTTCCACTGCTTTGTAAACTACTAAAAAAACAATACATTTCGTATGTTTTTAGTTAATCCACACTACACAACATTCAGCATTTTTGTTTCCTATTCCAAAAGTTCGTTAAACTCACACAATCATCATTATTCAACGTGGATTTAACATTTGCATAAGTAGATCCATCCGCCCCACAGATCGCGTTCACGAAACGCACGATCGTTTCGTGCGTATGTATGGCGAACACCCCTAGGGCAGGGGTTTTCAAACGGATAACATATTTTATATAACTGAATTGTTTTTCTTATTATGAAAATTGTATATGAAAAACAGAGATTTATACTGTTTTAAACCCATGATAAAATGGGACATTTTGAATAATAATTTTTGGTACTATTTTGCTGTTAAATATTTTGTTTTTATTTTACACTCTTTCTCATTTTCATAAATATAAGATTTTAAATTCGCGTAAAACTCTCCTCAGACTAACAAAAAGTTGCAACTAATAACTTATTTCTTGCACTTACTTTAACGTTTGGCAACTAAATTTTTATTTATGTAGAATTTTAAAATTAAACAAAATGTTCCAAACTTTTGCTCTGCTAAAACTTTCCCACGTAATATGGCGTTCCACACGGTTGGTTTTAATATTCCTATTCTGTTTAATGTACAATGGAAATTTAAAACAATGTTCGAAACATTAACTTAGAAATATTTATTAAAATAGACAGAAGCAAGAATGTCTTTCTCCAATGAATAATATTTCTTACTTTTTAATATCTGGATCTGTTTTTCTACCTAACTGGTAGCCCCTGTAGCACCTGTCAAGTGCTTTAGCAGTCGACAGAGAGACTGTCAAACCAGTCCTATCTTTTTCCCGCTATACTGAACACGATAAGCAGTGAACCGGAACGCTTCACTTCAAATTGCGTTTTAAAACAGTGCCAAAGTGTTAATAAAGCGATCGATAGTACTAAAGTGTATTAAACTTAAAACGTAAGCGTTATTATAAAACCAAATCTCACACGTTTATCAGCATCCGGTTGTGTTCAGGTATTTAGGTACAGTGATTATTATAATCATGCATGTTACCAGCATCAATGCGCCACATAATTTCTCCCCCCCACCACTCCACATACCACATGTGACTCTATTGACACCAGTGAAGATTGTCCCCGCAAAACCGGTATGCTGAGTTTTGTTACCGCAACGAATGCTATAAGCCGTGGTGCCGCTAGTAGCTCGTAAATCATAATCTAATAATCGTAGCAAATCAACGCAAATGCCGTTTGTGTATGCCGAGCGTAGTGTAGAAGGCCGCCGGAACCCGAATCAAAAAGTGGGGTGAGGGTTTACATTGAAATGGTTCACTTTTGCGTATGTTTATGAGCAATCAAATAATGCTGATAATGGGAAGTCAAGTTTCGCTTCGTGGATGGGCCAGCCTTTGTGGAAGAAATTTTAAAATAAAACAGGAATTTTGAAGCAATTTTTCCAGATTCCAAAACCTTCGAATCACTAAGTACCACTGTATTAAGATGAATTGATAATTCATCTTAAGAATATGCAATGATCACACGACTGCAAGAATTTAAAATTCTATTGACATGAATGCCATAATTTTGAGTAAATACAAATAAATGCTTTCACCGTAACAGAAGCATCAACAAGTGTTTACCCTTGCCAAATTCGCCCAATCTATCAAATGAGCATTTATCAAGCGTTTTAATCCCACAAGATCTATATTTAACTTACTAAATACGGCTTTTACTCAGTAAGCAGCAAAACAGTAAACAGTGAAATTAAGTTAAAAAAAAACAGAGCAAAAAATCACAGTTGCTGGCGTTAGAACCAGTGATAGACACACACATACAGCCATACAGACACATTAAAAAGCAGCATAAACCGATACACCAAGCGAAGGCGAATTAAGCAATACGCGAGCATAAAATGTACGTCCATTGACACCACCACCAGCTTCCGGTTGTGTGTAAATACATCGCTTGTGCTAATGTTTGCAAATCCTTAGCAGGCAATTAAATAAAATTAAAATGAACAGTATTTTATTCCGCGCACCGCTACAGTAATCTGGATCTGAATCTGACAAGCTAACGAATGCTGGTTTAAAGCAGGATTACTACTTCAGGGCTCAACTCTGGACAACAATTTTTTATTCAACTAATGTTATCCATATGTTTGACTAGCTTAAAAGCCCTAAAGGCTGTTATCCCTGAAATAGTAATAACATAAAGACAAGGATCAACATGTTTTCTCACTCTCCTCTCGCGATTCACAACATGTCTGAAGGCCTTTTTAATGAGCCTCTGGACAACGTTTCAAACAACCTTTCTGAAGTTCTAAATTCTAAACAATAACATGTCGAACAGATATTACCGAATTGAGTTCTAGTGCTGAAAGAGACCCTGTATTACCAGACAGCCTTGAAAAAAGCATATGCTTTGCGTATGTATGTTCTACATCATCGTTACGGAAGAAAAAGAAGTACCACATATAGCAAAATACCTAAAACTACACACAACAACAAAAAATTTAATATACACTCGCCCAAAAACAGCTGGATAAATTCATGGTACGTTAGTAAATAGCTTCGGTCGCTGCCTTTATTCCACCTTCCCACAACCAGACACGCATCTCCCAAAATGTGCGAACCCTACAGACTAATACCGGATCATTATGACCCGTCTGTCGGTGTAGTATCGGCAAAGGTACATGTGTTACGCACCTCCACCGCCCCATCAGCAGACCAGACCCTCCCCCGCAGTCGACCAGTACTAATCGGTGGACCACCATCATTATGCATTAATAAGTAGCTACCCACTTTGGCGGAATAATCTCCGTTAGGGGCGCTTCGTTAAACTAATTAAATGGCATTTGAGTGGCAGTGGCAGCGATCGGTTTGATCGTACACCCACGAACCCAGCGAGGCGCGCCGCCAGGATAATGCTTAATGGTGGCACTATCTCTCTCTCTCTCTCTCTCTCTCTCTCTCTCTCTCTATCGCTCTTTTTCCCTCTTCGTTTTCCCAGCATTTTATGTGTGTGTGTCGGATATAATCGGATACGACCAGGCTCGTTATCTTGTTATCCGGTGCCTACATACGTGTGATTGAAAGCGATCAAGTGGCAGAGCATAATGTTGCTCCGATTTCACACCGAACACGTTCATCAATTTGCTTCTTCTTTTTAGCCTCATGCATTTGCGAGTAAATTAAACTAAACGATTTATCGCGTACATTAACTCCCGTCACAATGCACACAATATATGTAATTTGCAAAATTAAATAATGTAAACAAACGAACTATTGTTAGCCCATATTACCTATTAGCCCTTGTTAGAAAGCCTTTTTCAAAAACAAACACATTTGGAATTTTCCGGACAGCTATTAACTAATCAACTGTAATACTTCTCTTCTAAATGTGGCATGGGTTGGCAGTTTTTAAAATCGGATTATACGTGACGGCACTTTTCATACAACAAGCCCGTTTCGTGGCCGATAGCAAGTATTGATTTCGCATCGAGCTGCTTTATTGTTTTGTGCGACGAAAATGTTCCCTCGATGAACGGAAGACGAATGGCCACCGTCAGTTAATAGGACTTACTTTACGGATGATATTAAAAGGGCCTGCATGCGGACATGGGCAGCGGGCTAAGACCGGAAAAACAACTCCAAGAGGTCAATGAGCACTTGTGCTCGGGGTTCGTGTGAAGGAACCCGCCCCTCCGCTGTGTCAACAACGTGGATGCCTCTCCACGGTGTGTATGATAAAGCTATTTTCTGCAAATTCGGCATCTTTACCCAAAAAACTAGGAAGGAACAAAAGCTGATGAAATTGTGTCCCCTTTCCGAATTGCGACCGGGCGGTCGGCGGTTCCTGTACGGTAGAACCACAAATGGAGCCGCAGCACACGGCGGACGTAAATGGCAATGCTATTTTTATCTATTAGAAGCATGAATTATTGATGAAACATGCTGATAATCTTCCTTTCTTTTCCGCAACCGTTCCCCCTTTACCACGGACCGTCTAAGTCTTGGACCATCTCTGATGAGACTTCCATCTGCAAAACCGGTGACCGGCCCGGTTGCGATACCCGGTGACAGCGAAGCATGAAATATTTATCAGTTCTTATAATTGAGTGTCGGTGTGATTCCATTGCCGGAAAAAGCGGGAAACGCGACAACAAACCCAAGAATAAGTAGGAGAAAAGTTTCCAAATATTTTCCTAGGTTTCCACGGGTTGGCGCGGAACAGTCGCCTTTCTGAGCATCCCGCACATCATAGAGTCGATTCGACTGAAGGATTCCTTTTGACGTCACAATCCGTCACATTGCTTCGTAGTTGGTAACGTGTACGACGTTGTACACGAGTGGCAGCTTCCTCTCTACTTTGCATCGAATAATAAAATGCTATGTTTGGAAGCTGTGCCATTATGTACACGTGAAAATCGGTAAATCGGATTCGTCCAATTTCAATTAGAAGCGTGACATTTGTTTCAATGTTTCTTGCTACCGTATTTACATCACATGTGAGGTTAATGGCAACAAATATTGAAAAGTGAGGAGTGATTGGAATGACGAAGAGGTGACTTGTTTTCCAATAAGTTGTGTCTATATGTTGTACTACAATGTAGGTGTACAAATATTGATACGTCAAGTGACGAGTGATTGGAATGATGGAGAGGTGACTTGTTTTCCAATAAGTTGTGTCTATATGCACTACAATATAAGTGTACAAATATTGATACGTCAAGTGACGAGTGATTGGAATGATAGAGAGGTGACATGTTTTCCAATAAGTTGTGTCTATATGTAGTACAATCTAGGGATCATTGATGTCATCCAAGATATTGTGAAAAATTGGGGTTTCAGTTATTACTTAGGTTAATGGTGTCATCAAACAGGGACTATATATGTAGACACTAAGTAGAATCTCAAGATATAACGTTGGACACTAAGTAAAGTCTCAAGATACAACGCTGGACACTAAGCAGAGTCTCAAGATACAACACTGGACACTAAGTATAGTCTCAAGATACAATGCTGGACACTAAGTAAAGTCTCAAGATACAACGCTGGACACTAAGCAGAATCTCAAGATACAACGCTGAACACTAAGCAGAGTCTCAAGATACCACGCTGGTGGCTGAAGATACAACGCTTGGTGATCAGGGATATCTTGAGCATTTAAGATTTTTTGTTTAAATATTATATAAAAAAACGATTTTTTAACTGACAAACAACTAAGGCATTCTGAGGCGTTGGAAATTGTTGAAAATCCCGTCTCACTCACCCAAAGTTCGACGTGGTTTGCTTCTGAGTATCTTCAAACCTTGTGACCCAAAGACCCAGAGACTGTCCAAGTTACAAAAAAGATCCTATTTTTGGTCTCCCCAAAGTATTCTAAAGTGTTTGATCACTTTTCATATTCCGTATGAAATCTGCTTGTGTATTTCTCAGGAACACTCACGATTTAAGCAATTGAATGGGAACTCCATTCTTTCTTTTACCCGTTTACTTATGCGCCAAGGCTTTCTCCATAATTCACGATGTTGTAAATTTATCCTATCTCTGCTTTGTTGCCTCTAACTTAAAATTTATATGGCATTTTACGCAAACTAACAATGATGATCCATATAATACTGCCCAAAAGCTCACCGCTTTAACACGTACTTCGACGAAAGGATAATAGTATCTTCCAGTGTAGAAGACACTATATTATTCTCTTTCAGGTATATTATCGCCTGCACCACAATCCGTACCAAACGACTGTACACTGCAAGCAAATCCTACCACGATAAGCCTTTCCGGTGAGTGGAAACCGTACACAGCTCACCCGATAATGAACCCGTACTCTTGGACGCGTGCCGATTGGTTTTTGGGGGACAGAAATGAAAGCATCATAAAATATGAATGAAATGGACGTTCCAGGATGAACCGTGGTGTTAATTAAATAAACTTTCATCTTTCTCTGCCGGTTTGTGGGGCTGCTAGGAAAAGAGAACCCATAACATGGCATTACACACCGGTGTGTTGATGATGCTGGCGAGAAAATGACGCATTTTATGTTTGTACCTCCATTTTATCTTTCCTTTCGTAAAGATGGTCGGACTGATCCGGAAAGGGTTGAATATAGTCGTGAGAGATCCAATTTTCCATTAACAATCTCCCGTTGTCGAACGGGTGTTCGGTATTATGATATTGATCCGCAGAGCTAAGACAAGTCCAGATAAGCCAGTCACAAAATGAATCCAACTGGTGTGGGGGCCGTCGTCGTTACATACCGGCCCAGAACTGCCTGGGCAGAACTGCACACGGCCAAGAAAACACCCCGTACATGGATGCGTAAGTTTTGTCGGCAGTCAGAATAAATAGGGAAAACTTTAATAAGGAATTTAATTAAAAGAAAACAACACCCCGTACCGTACGGAACAGTGAAGTGAGTAAATGGCATTTCGACGCTTATCAACGCTGAGAGAACCAACCAAAAACCATGGGCCGGGAATAATTCGACACGAATCAACAGAAAATGGTACGCGCGGCAAGGCCAAATTATTGTCCTGTCGCTTTCGATCGTAAAGTTACCGGAAAGGAGAATTATGGCCGATAAATAAGAACCTGGGGTCTATAGGATCGGCAGACGTACGGTGGAGAATACGATACGGTACATCCCTAAATACTGATGACTTGGTCCTTTTTCGGCTTCTAAATGCTACGACCGACCGGGGGACACTAATGATTATGCAGTGGCACGGCATTGTTACGACGAGTGGTTCGCAATTCTGGAAGGTCACGGTGTTGCCTGAGTGTTTCAAACCATTTCGTACCAAAAACGTTATGGATGATGTTGAAAATCAATCAACAATTTAGATTGCAGTCAGGATGGTCTTTTAATTTCAACAAAGAAAAAAGTTATATTTGCAAGAGTACCTGGTAAAGATAGAGCATCGAGATATTTGTAGGCCTTTCATGACGTACAAAGTTGTATAATGCCTTTGACTATAGAGCAAAACAATGAAGTTAGGCGCTTCATTATGCTGTGATAGCTACTTTTGAACAGTTTTGAACTAAGCCTTAACCATACTTTCATGCGACAGTTCTTAAGCAACAGTACATTCTGACCGGTATCATTCAAAAAGGAAGAACGGAACCGGCGAGGATTAGTGGCGAATTAGCATTTTGAGTCTCTGATCAAACAGTACAGTAGAAGAAATGCTCCGTCCTGGATCAAACCATGATCCAGACCGATCATAAAGCTGTATCGGACTGCAAAACTTCAATCTGTCAAATAATAGAACCTCGAGGGAAATTTTGCCATAGCTAGATACAATAAAAGAGAATTAGACATTCCGTCGTTCGACCATTCTTCAACATTGGGGCAAGGGCAAGATTGGGAAGACTCGCTTTGTTCTTTAATCCTGTGCCGGTCGGTTTAGAAGGTTCGCCCAGAGCAAAATCACAGTCTAATCCCAAGCTGTAATTACTATCATCACAAATCGTACCACCGGACGCACGATTTTGGGGTAGATGCCGGTGTACGAAATCGTACCGAATCCATTTCCGCCGGAACGCACGATTGACTATGAATATTAAAATTCCGCCGTCGAGCTAGCAGAAGCAACAAAAAAAAACACCAAACGAAACCTTTCGTACAAAATGGTGTGACGGCGAACAAATTGTACACCGCATTGTGCAGGAAACGTCTTGGAATTCAAAACCGTTCCGTGTCAAAACCGGAAGCGAAAGGAAGTTCGTCTGGGATGCGCTGCTATGAAATTCATGATTTGATGTTTTCGCTTCTTCTAAGCTTCGCCGGTTTAATCGAAAACCGTAGCAAAAACGTACATCCAAACCAGGCGGACCACACTAATCTGGTGACATTTTTGGCATGCTTTTTCTTTCCATTTTCAGCACTCTCCACCAATACCGATGGAGATCCGAGGGCTGCTGATGGGTAGACTACGGTTAGGGCGACGGATGGTACCGTTGGGGCTGCTGTGTATCACCACGCTACTTCTACTGTTGCCGCCTTCCGCGATCGTGCAGGGACGGCATCACGAACTCAACAATGGGGCCGCCATCGGTTCACATCAGCTGTCCGGTGCCGGCGCAGGCCTTTCCTCCCAGTCCGCCCAGTCCGGATCACTCGCGTCCGGTGTGATATCGTCCGCACCGGCTGCCGGCGTGTCCTCATCCTCGTCGTTAGCATCGTCGGGCGAGGAAGACGTGGCACGGATTACGCTCAGTAAAGATGCAGGTCGGTTGGATAGAGTCCGAAACAGTGGAT
Organism: Anopheles funestus; assembly: GCF_943734845.2. Lineage (NCBI taxonomy): Eukaryota > Metazoa > Arthropoda > Insecta > Diptera > Culicidae > Anopheles > Anopheles funestus. The sequence goes on from NC_064598.1 coordinate 19,478,194, forward strand.
CAACTCATACACGAACACCACACATACACAGACACGCGTGCCATTATCCGTTCTTCTCGCGGGCAAACGCCACAAGCGAGTAAACACACGAATGGTCAGATTGGTCATTTCCGGTCTCGGTGCGCTTTCTTATTCTCTACCGGCTCATCGAAGCTTATCCCAAGCAAAGCCAACGCAAATAGCGAACAAAAAAAAAAACAAAAGAGAATAAGAAACTGTACAAACACTTCTCAGTTTTCAAATATTTTCCATACCACTTGCTTAACTATAACTGTCCGTTTGATTCCGCTCTTTCTATCTGTGATTTAATGGCACTCTTTACTATGTCACTGTTCTTTCTTAGCTGTATCTGTATTGTGATTTCTATTTTATTTTCTTCATTTTCTTAAGTAAATGTACATTAACATGTAGCTTGTGGTAGAATTGAGTATGTAGATGTGCTTCACTTTTGTTTAAGTTTGCAACCCATTTCCAGTATTTGCAATCTAATTATATTATATCATGTCATTATTTGTTTTTTTTTTGGAAATTAAGCTATTTCACATCGTAAAAGCATCCGTTATGCGGTCAATGCTTTTGTGAATGCAACTATCGTTATCTTCAGTTCTCCATGCTTGTTACTATTAAGTTTGCATGAACAACAGGAAATCAAAATATTGATAACGACAATCGCTGGCGGGCGTTCCTCATTTACCAACTCGTAATATATCAAACATCGTAATGTTAATATAACAACGTGATAGTAGATTCGTTGCCAAAACGATCGAAAAAGAGAAATCCTTTGAATGATCGCAAAAGATGCAGAAAATATGTTGAAATGAAATGGATCTAGCTATCTAGCAAAACTAACGGAAAAAAGAATAGCTCCTTAAAACATCTCAAACCTTTTGACAAACTGTCTCGATCATTGAACGATCCCTACCTTACTCACTCACTGTCCGAAGAAAGTCCTACTAACTCACTAAACCTTTTCATCGATGACCCTGTTCTCATATGGTAAGATATCCTTTATCCTTTAACTTGACGCACTGTATGCACCCATATGCAAGTTGCACAAACAGCACCCTTTGGCACCTGCACCATCACATATGTAGGGCTAATCTCTATGCCACGATACCGCCAAAAAAATCTAAAACATAGGCACTAATGCGCACCGGCATAAGCACCCAAAACACGATAGCTTTGAATGTGCAAAACAAAATTGTAAAACGTTAGCAAACTTCTCTTTGTACTATTTTTTCGATATAGCAAATGCCACAAGTTCAAGTTCCGAGTGATTTTTCACGTCTCTTTTTTACTCTTCTTCGTATTTTTATCCCACGTCATGTTTGATTCGTTACTACTTTCCGCATACGAATGTTCTTCATCCAGAACCAGTAACGTGAGCGTGCGGTGTGTGCGTGGTTGTGTGAGTGTGTGTCCTGTAAGAAGCAAGTGTTTTTCCCCCAAAAAAATTGGCTTTAACTTCACCTAAAGAAATTGATATCTTGAGTACAGCAAGGATTTTATTTAATGAAAACGTAAAATCTGAAAATGACATTTGATGTGGCATCACTAAAAATAAAGCAAAAATGATTGTTTACTAACATAACTGTCAAATGACACCTATAGCGTATCTGTCAATTTTGACAGCTAGTACCTAATTTAAAAAAAAATCCGTTAAAAGGGCGTGCTTATCTCCGTCCATCAAATACTAGCAAACGACGTATCCCACCACCGCTTCCGAAATCACCGACGTCATCAAAACCATCACTACCACCACCACCATGACCATTGTTGCGCCGCCGCCTCCGCCGCCGCCACCGCCACCACCGTCCCGCCATGAATGAATGCGCGTTGTTGCGATAGATTGAATTTCCTTGGTTGTTGTTGTTGTTGGTTTTCTTTTGACATGTTTGTGTGTTGTTTTGTGGTTCCAATTTTTCAGATGCATTTTTTACACCATATATAGGTCACGGTGAGTCCGTACGAATTATAGATCCCGAGTTGGGCACGCTCGAGCGCGAGCATGTCCACAGTGGCGCAACACCGCGACGGCGCGGTCTGACGAGGCGTGAATCAAACTCGGGTAAGTGCACGGGACTTTCACTCAAAACGAGACTAAACTTTCATGGTACTAAATCTCAAAATGTCCCCTCCCCAGACGCTAACGATAATGATCCGCTGGTAGTTAACACCGACAAGGGTCGTATTCGCGGCATCACCGTGGAAGCACCGAGCGGCAAAAAGGTAGATGTGTGGCTTGGCATTCCCTACGCACAGCCACCGGTTGGGCCGCTACGATTCCGTCATCCCCGACCGGCCGAAAAGTGGAATGGTGTGCTTAATGCCACCACACCGCCCAACAGCTGCGTACAGATCGTGGACACCGTGTTCGGTGACTTTCCGGGTGCGACCATGTGGAACCCGAACACACCACTGTCGGAGGACTGTCTGTACATTAATGTGGTAGCACCACGACCGCGACCGAAGAATGCTGCCGTTATGCTGTGGATCTTTGGCGGTGGATTTTACTCCGGTACCGCTACGCTCGATGTGTACGATCACCGTGCGCTCGCATCGGAGGAGAACGTGATCGTCGTCTCGCTACAGTACCGGGTAGCTAGTTTGGGTTTCCTGTTTCTCGGCACACCGGAAGCGCCGGGCAATGCGGGACTGTTCGATCAGAACCTTGCACTACGGTAGGATTTCTGTGGAGGTGTGCTATCAGCGATTAGTGTAACTAATGATCTGCTCTTTCGCATCAACAAATCCGCAGCTGGGTACGGGACAACATTCACAGGTTCGGTGGTGATCCGTCGCGTGTAACACTGTTCGGGGAGAGTGCCGGTGCGGTATCCGTTTCGCTTCATCTGCTGTCCGCACTTTCGCGTGATCTGTTCCAGCGTGCCATACTTCAGAGCGGTTCACCGACGGCACCATGGGCGCTTGTATCACGCGAAGAAGCTACTCTCAGGTAGGTGAACTTCAGATGTATTCAGGTTAGGCTTGGGCAATTCGGTTCTTTCTCATGAACGTGAGCGAACCAGTTCTTTCAATTAGATGATTTTGAACGCGAATCGCGGTTCATTCACGGCCTAGTAGTACATAACGTTCTTAAATTCGACGGGAAGGTCGTTCGTTCATTGAACGACCTACTTTGAACTGAAGAACTGTTGTACCTTGATCAAATGAATGTAGGTCGTTCGTTTTTAACCGTTTTTAACGTTTTTTTTTTAAGTTAAAAATATCTTGAAATACATTAAGTAGAAGTAGTACTCTTCCGTCCCCAAAAATACTAAACTTCATGTTCCCACATTCACAGAGCGCTACGACTTGCGGAAGCGGTCGGATGTCCGCACGAACCAAGCAAACTAAGCGATGCGGTCGAATGTCTCCGTGGCAAAGATCCGCACGTGCTGGTTAACAACGAATGGGGCACGCTCGGTATATGCGAGTTCCCGTTCGTACCGGTCGTCGATGGTGCATTCCTGGATGAAACGCCCCAACGTTCGCTGGCTAGTGGGCGCTTCAAAAAGACGGAAATTCTCACCGGCAGCAATACGGAGGAAGGTTACTACTTTATCATCTACTACCTAACGGAGCTGCTGCGCAAGGAGGAAGGCGTAACCGTGTCGCGGGAAGAGTTTCTTCAAGCGGTGCGCGAACTCAACCCGTACGTTAACGGTGCAGCCCGACAGGCGATCGTGTTCGAGTACACGGACTGGACCGAGCCGGACAACCCGAACAGCAACCGTGACGCGCTCGACAAAATGGTGGGCGACTATCATTTCACCTGCAACGTGAACGAGTTCGCCCAGCGGTACGCCGAGGAGGGCAACAATGTATACATGTACCTGTACACGCACCGAAGCAAAGGCAACCCATGGCCACGCTGGACGGGCGTTATGCACGGTGATGAGATTAACTATGTGTTCGGGGAACCGCTCAATCCCAGCCTCGGCTACACCGAGGACGAGAAAGACTTTAGCCGGAAGATCATGCGATACTGGTCAAACTTTGCCAAAACGGGGTATGCTTATTAGCAATATAACGCATTAACTATTTCTAACGATTCCATTTCCCATCATTTTGCCTTTCCAGCAATCCAAACCCCAACACGGCTAGTAGCGAATTTCCCGAATGGCCGAAACATACGGCCCACGGACGGCACTATCTGGAGCTGGGCCTCAACACGTCCTTCGTCGGACGGGGTCCCCGGTTGAGGCAGTGTGCCTTCTGGAAGAAATATCTTCCCCAGCTAGTTGCAGCTACCTGTTAGTATCTACGTCACGTAAGATGTAACGCTTTCGAAACAAATAAACGTTTCTAAACCAATGCCTTCGTGTTCATTCGCAGCTAACATTGGAGGTGAACCACTACCAAGTGCACCGTGCGAAAGCAGCGCATTTTTTTACCGACCTGATCTGGTTGTGCTGCTAGTGTCACTGCTTACAGTTACGGTCAGATTCATACAATAATTACTACTCCACCCCCCATCCATGGCCTAGTTCGTTTAAGCTTTAAGATAGTGAGGAACAAATTTTTCCTAAAACCATTTGCCCTTTAGAGAGCAGAGGCGACGAAGATGCAGTAGGAATACATAAGAAAGAAAAAATGCGATGTTGAGAAATGAAATGAAAAGAAACCCCATGTGGGGAAAGAAGGGGCAAAAGAAGTGCCACAAACCGATGAACGGAACAGCAAACAGTTAAAAACAAGGGTAAAAACCAGAGTAGTAAAGCAACAGCAACTAAAACACACAACTTTCTTATGGCAATTAAAGAAACTAATGAAGCAAATAACAAAACAGACAAAAACCAACAAAAAAAGAAGCGAACCGATCAAATGGGTGGATCACTTGTATCCTTACGAACATACCGGGGTGCATCGGAAAAGCCAATACACGCCAACCACAGTAATACTTCTTTATATCTTTACACATGATGCACACACACACACACACACAGACACACGATACAGCAGCGCCGTTTGTAGCAGGATCTACTGACCGGGCCAGATTTGGTACGGTGGCACACTAACACCATGAACTAACACCGGAACAATAAACAGAACAATGTTAAACTTAAATATATATAGATACATATATACACACATATATACGCAAAAAAAAATACTATTTCCTCATATTCTTACACATTCCTTTTGTCCGTTGCTTACACTACTGAGGGTATGAATTTGTTCCGTAACGCTTAGTAACACGTTATCAGGTCAGGCGGAAACGGTCGTTACCAGGCCAGCCGAGAGGAGGGCTAGCAGAAAGCACACAGCCAAATTCCCACGTATCTGTCGATGAGCGAAGATCAACCAGCTGTCCACCCATCCTGTGACACATCTTTCTTCACCTACTTCAAAACTTCTTTCCTTAGACCAACCAACAAACCAAAAACCAAAACAAAATACTATTTAATGTTAGTAAATAGTACGGCTACGTTGTACGGGAATGGGTTTTATTTTTGCTACCACAGGTCAGCAAAACCGAAATGAATTACATTGCAAACCATTCTAAAAAGAGAAGTGAAGGCCATTTACATAAAGCGCAAACAAAATTTTCAAAATAAGAACAAACAAAAACGCAAACAAACAAATTTACAAAGAGCCTTGGATTATATCTCAAGCCTATTGGAGGAAACGTAAGAAAAACAAAAGACGAAGATGTTTAAAGACAAAAATCAAAACCACACAAAACTTAATACACCTAGGCGTAATACCTGCAAGAAAACCCACAAATACTATCAACAATCAATTAGATGTAACTGATGAAACTAGAAAAAAACCTTTAGTAACTAGCGATGCGCAACTACAGCAAAAACATGAAGAACAAAAAAGCATTTTTCAAGCGAAGAAGAACAAATTAGATTACTAACAAAAAAGGAGAGGAAACGAAGCAAATATCTGCTGCTGGCGCGCAAGTTTCTACTTGCCCGTACTATATTGCATATGGAAAAAAGGGACGGGACGGTATTATTTTTTAACTATAATGCTCGTAATAAACCGTTCGGTGGTCTGGTTTTGGTAAACAACAACAACAAAAGTTTAATGTTTCCTTTTTAGCCAGACAGTATGCAGTATAAGGCCAGAAATATAAACCTCCTTGTCGTCAGACAGCAAGGAAACCATGGCAGTCGTATCCAAATCGACAAAAGTGGCATGGAAGTGTGTGACGGAAAGCAAAAAAAAGTATGAGCTAATGATTCTGCAAAATAAATAAGCAAAAGAAAAAAACAGAATGCCACAGTTTAAAGGGAAAGTAGAAATGAAATATTAAATTATAATGTTAATTAGATACCAAAAAACCTAGCGAAGCAGTAAATAAAACCAAGAAAAGAGAAGGAAAGAGCGAGAGCGAGAAGAAGAGAAGAAGAGTTAAGAAAATAAAAGAATTAAATTAATGAAAAAAAAACCGAAAACATATCATATCTTGTAATGCTGTTGCAATCTAATGATAAAAGTCGACTAGTTTTAAGGTGCGCAAAAGGGAGGGAGGGTAGACGTACATGGGACACAGAACGTTGTGTGGCGTTAACGTTCGGTCACAAATTGCATGGCTGGAGTAGTTCGAAAACTGAAGAACACAGTTCAACCAAAACCAACCACAAAAAAATGGAAAGCTAAAGAAAAACATCCCAGTGAGGTTAAGTTTTAAAAATCGTACAAAACATTTGCTGAAACATTTTTCCATTCGTATTCCGTAACAAAAGAAAAATCCAAAACAAAAAAAAACTGCGCAGTAAACAGTAAAAGTACGATTAACAGGCTAACGAAGTAAGACAGCATAGAGCACAAAACAATTACGAAACAAACTCCAACACTAAACCTCATTTTACACCTACACGGAGGGACTTCAAAATTCCGATTGCTGTTAACTGTTATTATTGCAAAATCAATTCCTTAAAGCCAACTGCAAACCAACTGCTAATGGTGGGCCAAATGGAAACGGAAAACAAAAACGTACACACAAACACGATAATCAATCACACCATGTAACACCACGTGCAAGTGCAAACAAAAAAAAACCCGATAGGCGAAAGAGCGGAACACCCGGATGGTGTGAAGTGTAGTGGAAATAGTAGAAAATAAAATGGAAAATGTGACACCTACAAATGGAGAGAGAGAGAAAGAGCGTGGGAGTCATCAACGGAGGCAACAATCGTGCCCGAACGAGTGTCAAGCTAATCAAACTATTTCAAATTCCGTGTGTGCTTTTTCGTTCGGCGCTTTGCGACATTTAGATGTACGATTTTCTTTGCCAATATTGCACCACATTTTCTGTCACGGACGGTTGTACAATGGATGAGATGTGCCAGGCGCAAGGAAGCGATAGGTGCGATACTAGTGGCAAGGTTTAAAAGTACATCCACGGCAACATAAGACCCAATCCCTCAGCCACTGCTAGCGGTGTTGCTTTTCTCATTGCGTGTTGCTATTGCAGGCCTGTATAGCACGCCACATTGATGTGAAAAACAATAATAACGGCACCGTTATCGCTGTTCAATTATGTAGTCTTATATAAATATATACATACATACAGTAGTATATATATACAAACATGTAAGCATACTATGGTTGGGCAAATGTCGCGACGCTGTGAGCGATCGAAGCAGCAAACCAAGCAGCAGCAACGCCACAAGCAACAATTATTGTAGAAAGTAACAGAACAAACAAAACAACAACTAAACAACAAAAAAAACAAAGAAACAAACGCTCTTAACGCGCATTATTGTGATGATTTCCTTGAAAGGTAACTGTTAGAAACAGTTGTTTCAACAAAACTAGACATACAACAAGGTCGACAAGTAAAAAAAAGGTATTTAAAAAAGGAAGAAAAAATACCATTGCACGTACGCATTTTGCACATGTACACAAAACCAAAAAAAAAACACACACTTTTCCCTCGTGCACATCATGAAGATATTGGGTGTTGGCCATCGCATGCCACAGCCACAGAGCCACCGGGGAAAACAATGGTGTCTATTCCTTTCGCACACAACGCTCATCGTGATCGTGATCATCTCTCTAGTTCAAGTCGTACGTCGATGCATCGCGTAGGTATCGTGTCCTTCTCGCGTAAATAATCGTAGTCCCAACCCAAGTGAAACAAGGGCCACTCCCAGATTTATCCACTTCATTTAAAATCCCAGTTGGTATGTTTTTTTGAGTGCGAGCAAACTTTCACTCATGCACGCGTTTAGTTTTTTTCTCCGAAATTATATTTTGTATTACGCTTTCTGTAAAATCGGTTGTAACAACCGCATCCGAGCCTTCACGTTCAACACACTGAGCGGCTGAAGTGTTTTGTTGGAAGTTGTTAAATAGTGTAATGCCAATATTAATGATTTCGTTACCATAAACAAAGAGATTCATATTTCGACAAGCTATTGAGTTTTGCGAATTGCCACAAAACACTCGTTTCCGATGCACGATGGGTCACATCCTCCCAGGCCAATGATTCACGTTGAAAATGGACCAATTTTCAAATGAGAAAAAAAGTATTATAAAGATAAACATTAATAGACAAGTACGTTAAATGGGCAAATAGTGCACACACCTGCTGATCAAACATGCAGCACACTATACTAATGCAAGCAAGTGTGAAATATATAGCAAACATACACAAAATACTCCAGTATGTGAGTCAAACATAGAACAAACCGAAACCTTAAACTAAAACAAAAAAAGGACATCCACGAAATGCTTCATGCCAGTGGGTTTAGACAGTATAAGTGAGATCGTATGTGGTTCGAATAATGGTAAAGATTGTTCCCAAAGTTATGGATAAATCATATTCTTTCCGATACTTTTATAACTTCATTGTGGTGTTTGGCGCTGATCGTAATGATGATGTGTTAAAACGATCCTTGTGTATTAACACCCTCCATCCGGTGCGTACCATTCGGAGTGATTGATGTGTTTGGAGTTTACTTACCTAAAACAAAAGAAATCAGATAGAAATTTTAGCGTTTAATATAAAACGTGAAAGAAAACTTCATGCAAAAACATACCCATGACAGACAAAACAGGGAGTTTGTATTCTTCTTGTTGGACTACCGGTTCTTTCGTATGTTACTACCATTTCGCACTTTGCTGTTAGCAGCAAAACACGCGCACTACTGGTTTCACTCATCATGTATGGATTCATGATTCTTTCTATGCACTTATTACACTACAATTGATTCACTTCAATGCGACCATGCGCAAACAATTCCCCGAGCATACATAGCTACAAACAGCTCAACTGCATGAGGTGCGCGCCATTTTGGATGTTTGTATACTTCTTGTAGGAGTACTGGTTCTTTCGGGTGTTGGTTGCTACCAGTTTTTAGCATCAAAACACGCGCAATACTAGTTTTACGCATCGTTTATCTGTTAATTGTCCTTTATATGCACTTATTTCACTGCAATTGATTCACTATAATGCGATTATTCGCAAATAAAAGCCCGAGCAAACATAACTACAAGCAACTCAGCTACATGCGGTGCATGTCATTTTGACAAACGTCATATGTCAAACGTTTGTTTACTAAATAAAAAAAATTGTCAGTGTGATCTGTTGTTTGCGTCCTGGGCTGGGATCGTTTCGTAAAATATCTTTCCCTCTCATGAAAAAGTGCAGTTTTCAATTCAAGTTTATGAAATCTTCCTCGAACGCGATAAATCATCCCTAATACTGGCAGAAGTGTTTCGTCCGGACGAAGAAAAACAAAGCAACATACACAACAACCGAACCATCACGGAGCTGGTTCCGCTATTCCGGGCAAAGTTAGGTGAAGGTCGACAAATATTGCGAAGATGAGAGGTAAAAAGTAATGTTCATAATACATATCATTTAAGCTTAGAGTTTATGACCGTTTTATGAAATGTATATTTTTTATTATCAAAACCCACATTGGTGGCACTGTGTCAAGATATTGGATGGTGACGAAGGAAAGTAATTCTAACAGCAACTTCTGAACAGCACGCAAAAGTAGTAACTACTATAAATGGTATAGTTGTAAGGAATGTAGGAACGGTAGCAAAGCAAGGATGAATGCGCTGACAACACTAGTACAGCGCCATTCAGCGCATCAGCAAAGAAGGTTATCCCACCTAACCTTCAGCCCCTAGCTTAGTGGTGTCCGTTAGTAATACATATAGTGCATTCCAAGTACCATTTATTTGATGCATTGTTTCGTCTGCTAGTTCGTACGTGAATAAATAGTGCAAGAAAAAAGTCGATCAATCGGTGTGCGAGGAATGTCCCAGTCCAGGGGTTACCGTTAAGAACGGGGTTGCTGAAATGCTGAACACGTTAAAGTTGTCACATTAAAATTGAGCGTGCCACAGTTCGAGGTTAGCGAGTTTAAGACACTCGTGCTCACACGCGTGCGCATATGAATGACCAAAGGAGAGGATGCAATAGGTTTTATCAATCATTAGGAATCGAAGATATCAAAAGAAAAAAAAGGCAGCATTGCACACTAGGTACGGGTTGGAGGATTCAGTCAGTATGTTCAAATTTGCATTAGTGAATAGTAGTATTATCTAAACATATACATATTAAATTTCGCATACTAAAAACAGCTTACATTCCATTGGTTAAGCTCAACGAATGTAAGGAGAATCTTGATTAGACGTAAACCCGTACGCCAGTTACTTGTTGCTCCCAATGTTGGTCTGCTTCAAGGTACTGCACAATAAGTGTAGCTTATTTCTACCATTACACTACTAAGCACGTTGCTAATTTTTAGCTTGTACCAGAGCGTTGGAAGGCGATAATGCGCTATTACAAAACCCATCGTTACGTTTCTTTCCATTGTTTCCGGTAAGCTAAATGGCACCAATCTACACCAAAAAAATAAAACACCCCGCATAGGTGCACACTTATTGCTTTTCACGTTATTCTTCCAAACGAAACCCCAAACAAATCAATCGCTATGTACGTAGTTGTGTTTGAAGTTAGATGCAGAGTAAACCTCGTAACTAAGTAGTAGGCCTAATGACATACGATAAGAAAACCCATCCCCGTGCGGTGCTGTGCGATATTCAGCAAAATATATTTAGCAAAACAAAACCAAACAAAAAAAAAAGGATTCGGACCGGCGGGAAGAACCGTTCCTTCGTGTTATGATACGAAACAATCACACTCTTCGTAGTAGTATCCCTTCCCCAGATCAGAGCAGTAGCAATTAATCATTCACTAGACAAAGCGGCGCAGATAAAGAGCGCTAATCTTATAGTAATCTCTTACCAATGCAGCCTACATTTGTATCGGGGCGGGGGCAGTGGGGCCGTTTTAGCTGACTAATGTTTAGGTCCTTAACATTTAAGCTTCAATTAGCGGTACATTATAGTGTAGTAAGCGGGAGAGAGGTGAGGTGAATGGATTAGGCGATCTTCATTCGCAAAAAAAACCCAAACAAAAAAAAACAAGAAACAAAGTCAAACAAACAAACAAACAAAAACAACTAACTAAATATTGCATTCCACAGAGCAAAGGCTGCGCTATGGTATCTGGCCTTCCGTAAGGCTATGTGCACAATGCAACACAAGAGAATAGTACGGGCTACGATTTTTTCCAAATCAAATAGTGACACAAAATGCGTGACAAATGCAGCACAACTCCGACAACCGTGATCGTGCGCGGGCCGTGTCGGCACAATGTAAAGCACCTATTACCAGAATAGAAGGCAAATTACCACTACCAGTTATCTCCACACGTGTTGCATTCATTTATATACTACCAAAAAAATGTACTACTACCTTCGTCTTTTACCATTTGATTTGCTCCAATGTAAACGATGTAAACGATGTAGCGATGTCAAGTAACGAGTAATCCTGCAACGAATTCAACGTACATGTTTCATAAATAGAATCGCTTTTAATAACTACAAGTGAGTAAACCGAACAAGTAAACCCAAATAAGCAAAACAGATAAATAAAGTTTTGATCCCATATGATCTATTTACATTAAGTTGAGACTGTGAAATAGGTTGGTTCTTGTAACAAAATTTGAAAACACATTCGCCTCACCACGTGCCACCAGGGGGTTAAAAATGGTACGGATTTGGGTTTTTTCTTACTCGTATTGCCTACACCCAAAAAATTAAAAAAAAAAACAAAAATACTGAGCAACTGAATCAGTCACCAAGGAAGTATGCGGAGCGGCATCTGTTCGATGGGTAGTTTAAATAATCAGTACTAGAGCAAGTAGTAATTGGCCAATTATAAAACGTTAAAGTGTGCAATCAGCAACAGCAGCAGCATTAACAAGATGTATCAAGTTAGCTCTAATCATGCGTGAAAGGAGAACGTTCGCGGGGTAATGGAGTAATGCTAAAAAAACAATAAAAACTCAACTCGCTCATGAGATTTATCCTTAGCAGAATGCAGCCGTCGTGCTGGGGCACTGGAAAGGTGACCCACAGGACAAAAGATGAACGTCACTATAGCATATATTTAAATTTATTAATTCATTAATTGAATCCTTCTAAGAATATTACTAATGGAAAGAAATTGGAACGACAGCAGCAACACAAATTGCCCTTGCATACAACGACAGGGGGTGGTGGTCTGGAAAAAAAATTACACAAAGAAAAATAAAAAAAGGAAAAACAAAAACACATGAGAATAAGGATAATAAAAGCAACAAAATGAGGAAAAT